>NC_083095.1:69051767-69651767 GCF_949774975.1 Lagenorhynchus albirostris | reverse complement strand
CTATTATAAATGCTGTAATGAACACTTTCTATTCTTAATTTTGGGAGGAAACTCCATACTGTTTTCCATAATGGCTCTGCCATTTCACATTCCTACCAACAGTATACTAAGGTCTCCTTATCTCCACATTCTCACCAATACTTGTTATTTCTTGTCTTTTTGATAATAGCCATTCTAACAGGTATGAGTTAATATCTCATTATAGTTTTGTTTTGGATTTCCCTGATGATTACTGATGTTGGACATCTTTTCATATAACTGTTGGCCATCTGTATGCCTCCTTTGGAAAAATGTATATTCAAAAATCTTATGTCCATTTTTAAATTGGATTGCTTCTTTATTTGCTATTAAGACATATGAGTCCTTTACATATTTTGTATATTAACCCCTTATCAGATATAGTATTTGCAAATATTTTCTCTCATTTAGTAGTTTGCCTTTTAATTTTTGATGGATTTCTTTGCTGAGCAGAAGCTTTTAATTTTGATATAGTCTCACTTATTCTTTGCTTTAGAAGTCAGATCCCAAAAAAATCATCATGAAGACTGCTGTCAAGGAGCTTACCAGGTATGTTTTCTTCTAGGTGTTTTATGGTTTTGGATCTTCCATTCAAGTCTTTAATCCATTTTCAGTTAATTTTTGTGTATGATGTAAGATAGTAGTCTAGTTTCACCCTTTTACATGTGGCTGTCCAGTTTTCCCAACACCATTTATTGAAGAAAGTATCCTTTCCCTGTTATATATTCTTGACTCCTTTATCATAAATTAATTAACCATATATGAGCAATGTTATTTCTGGACTCTCTATTCTGTTCCATTGATCTATGTGTCTGTTTTTATGTCAATACCATACTGTTATGGTATTCTGTAGTGTAGTTTTCTGTACTGTAGTTTTCTAACATATTTATTTTTAAATAAAGGCAAGCCAAATATTATATTCATCATCAATGTCATGGTCCAACATTTTTACAGGGTTCAAGCATATGTGTTTCCCCTGAACCTACCTGCACTGCTTTTGGTTTAGAGCAGATTTGCAAATTGACTCTTTGTATGTTCCTTATATTTTAGATATACAGTTATGCTTGATGTTTCCTGCATATACGTTGCAACCTAGATTCAAGAGTGAGTACAGATTTTCCCCATGTTGTCTTTTGGTGATTTCATTGGCAACCTGGAAGGGATAGAATTAAATTTCAAGAACTAAGCTGCCTCCTCTCTTGCAAGGTTTTGCTTGCACTTAAGACATGAGTGTCATGTGGAAGTACAGTAGCAAACATGATATGCAGAGAGATAATTATACTTCCTTTCCAGACACAGACTCTGTTCATTCTTCTAGATACATATAAGAATAATAATAATGAAAATAATAATAATACTTATTAGCTTTTGGAATAAGTTACATATAAGATTCATATCTAGGAATAGGCAAGGTATTATATATTAATCCAAATTTATTTGCTAAGAAAAAAAGACAAATAGACTATCTTCACTTTGCAAATCATCTGTCCTTTTCATATGAATGTTAAGGCAGCAGTCTATAAAATATGTTAATAATTCTATAGAAATCACTATATCTGAATACCTCCTAATCCTCCATAAGGCAACATTAGAAAACCTGTTTTTCAGAGATATGACCAAAATCTATGTATTTGGGGCTTATGAAAAAGAGGACACAGTCACAAAAATTACTTAAAGAGCGAAATCAAATTTAGTTAAGAAGGGAAATGCATCCTAGTAGAAGAAAAAGTATTTACAAGTTAAGAGCTTTGGGATATTTTAATGGCCAAAATAAACTCCAACACATTCACTATGTTATAGATTCTGTGAAGTCCCAGACATATACAGAAGAATCCAAAATTAAGTTAAAATGAGCAATAATTAATATGACACAAAATAAATTCTCAATGGCCATTAAAACTTCAAATATGATATCCAAACTATTTTTACTTATATAAAGCAAATTTTAAATGTCCCAGACTTTACAGATTAAATTGTGAAAATTAGTGCTCTCTCCATATGTTTTGCCACATGATTACTGGATATTATGAAACTATGGTTTAAATTACAGCTTTAAAGCCTTTTTTTACAATCTTGTTTATAAAGCAATTTTATGGCAACATATTTGTTTCTTTTCAACACATTTTTTGGCACCTCCAGTGAAACTATAAGGTAAAATTTTCCCAGAATGAAAATAGTTTATCTTTCAAAGACATACCTGGACCTTTTGAAAATGTAATTATAGTCCAGCGAAATGCTTCAGGCAAGTTGCTGAATCTTTTCATTTTCAAGAAAATATATATGTGTGTGTGTGTGTGTGTGTGTGTGTGTAAAATTCCTCTGTGAGAATCAAACTGTACATAGGTATGACAACTATCTAATCAGACTCCATGTGTTCAGGATGATTGCATCTGTTGTATATTATAGATTGATGCAGTACTGAAGAGAAGTACACCAGGGAAAAGGAACAGCACAATAGATTGGAATCATGGTTTCTGGCAGGAGAAATATAAATGGGCTTGAGTATATTCTGAATGAACACTAAACCCTGTTTTATAATGAAAATGAAAATATTGCAAAGTCTTTTTCTAGCACAAGATATGAAAGGCTATTTGGGATTTTAAGCAAACCTGTGATGTTGTTGCTAGAGTAAGTAGTAAGTTCTTAAGGACTGGCAATCGATAGCTGCAAAGCAGTTGAAAACTTACATATGGCAAACATGTATTACAAGATCGATTTTTATAGCAAAAATCTATATATCAAGCAGGTTTGTTGGAAGCAAATGATAAAATGAATATAGCTGGAGAAAGGTAGTACTCAAGATGGTGCTATAAGCTGAGGTGACATAAATTATAAAAGACAACTGAGGTGCAAGGCAGTGGAAGGATAATCAATTTTTCTGATGGTGTACAGTGACACACCTGTTGTCTCTTTAATACACTGTCAAATAAGCAATGGATATTTGTTAGTGAATTTTTTGAACCAGTAGCAGTATTGCAAGAATCATCAGTAATTGCCTTTGCAAAATATTTCAAGTGTGGAAACCTAAAAAGCAGGACAATTATTTCTTCTATTATAATTAATCATTAATACAAATGCACAAGTACAAGATTTTTTCTGAGTCTTTTGCACAAGTACAAGATTTTTTCTGAGTCTCTTATGATGTCTTTAATTCCCAGATAAGGGTGAATGAATAATTTTCCAACTTAATCCTATAAACAGAATGCTCTTCATTTTATAATTGGAACAAACCCAAAATTGTTATAAAGTATCAATGTTTATTTAGCATCTTTAAAATTATCATCTTGCTCTTGAATAGGAAACCTCCAGTAATAATATTTAAATTTATAATAATATATTCTAGAAAGTCATAAAATTGTGGGCTCTTTCCTATCTTTAAATAAATAATGACAAATATATCATTCATAGTCAAAGAAACAAGCATACCAATTTCAGAGCAAAGTGGGGTTTTTTGGAATTAACTTTTTTTTTTTACATCTTTATTAGAGTATAATTGCTTTACAATAGTGTGTTAGTTTCTGCTTTATAACAAAGTGAATCAGTTATACATATACATATGTTCCCATATCTCTTCCCTCTTGCGTCTCCCTCTCTCCCACCCTCCCTATCCCACCTCTCTAGGTGGTCACAAAGCAAGGAGCTGATCTCCCTAAGCTATGCGGCTGCTTCCCACTAGCTATCTATTTTACGTTTGGTAGTGTATATATGTCCATGCCACTCTCTCGCTTTGTCACAGCTTACCCTTCCCCCTCCCCATATCCTCAAGTCCATTCTCTAGTAGGTCTGTGTCTTTACTCCTGTCTTACCCCTAGGTTCTTCATGACATTTTTTTCCTTAGATTCCATATATATGTGTTAGCATATGGTATTTGTCTTTCTCTTTCTGACTTACTTCACTCTGTATGACAGACTCTAGGTCCATCCACCTCATTACAAATAGCTCAATTTCGTTTCTTTTTATGGCTGAGTAATATTCCATTGTGTATATGTGCCACATCTTCTTTATCCATTCATCCGATGATGGACACTTAGGTTGTTTCAATCTCTGGGCTATTGTAAATAGAGCTGCAATGAACATTTTGGTACATGACTCTTTTTGAATTAGGGTTTTCTCAGGGTATATGCCCAGTAGTGGGATTGCTGGATCATATGGTAGTTCTATTTGTAGTTTTTTAAGGAACCTCCATACTGTTCTCTATAGTGGCTGTATCAATTCACATTCCCACCAGCAGTGCAACAGTGTTCCCTTTTCTCCACACCCTCTCCAGCATTTATTGTTTGTAGATTTTTTGATGATGGCCATTCTGACTGGTGTGGGATGATATCTCACTGTAGTTTTGATTCACATTTCTCTAATGATTAATAGTGTTGAGCATTCTTTCATGTGTTTGTTGGCAGTCTGTATATCTTCTTTGGAGAAATGTCTATTTAGGTCTTCTGCCCATTTTTGGATTGGGTTGTTTGTTTTTTTGTTATTGAGTTGCATGAGCTGCTTATAAATTTTGGAGATTAATTCTTTGTCAGTTGCTTCATTTGCAAATATTTTCTCCCATTCTGAGGGTTGTCTTTTGGTCTTGTTTATGGTTTCCTTTGCTGTACAAAAGCTTTGAAGTTTCATTAGGTCCCACTTCTTTATTTTTGTTTTTATTTCCATTTCTCTAGGAGGTGGGTCAAAAAGGATCTTGCTGTGATTTATGTCATAGAGTGTCCTGCCTATGTTTTCCTCTAAGAGTTTGATAGTTTCTGGCCTCCATTTTGAGCTTATTTTTGTGTATGGTGTTAGGGAGTGATCTAATCTCATACTTTTACATGTACCTGTCCAGTTTTCCCAGCACCACTTATTGAAGAGGCTGTCCTTTCTCCACTGTACATTCCTGCCTCCTTTATCAAAGGTAAGGTGACCATATGTGCATGGGTTTATCTCTGGGCTTTCTATCCTGTTCCACTGATCTATCTTTCTGTTTTTGTGACAGTACCACACTGTCTTGATTACTGTAGCTTTGTAGTATAGTCTGAAGTCAGGAAGCCTGATTCCTCCAGCTCCGTTTTTCGTTCTCAAGATTCCTTTGGCTATTCGGGGTCTTTTGTGTTTCCATACAAATTGTGAAATTTTTTGTTCTAGTTCTGTGAAAAATGCCAGTGGTAGTTTGACAGGGATTGCATTGAATCTATAGATTGCTTTGGGTAGTAGAGTCATTTTCACAATGTTGATTCTTCCAATCCAAGAACATGGTATATCTCTCCCTCTATTTGTATCATCTTTAATTTCTTTCATCAGTGTCTTATAATTTTCTGCATACAGGTCTTTTGCCTCCTTAGGTAGGTTTATTCCTAGATATTTTATTCTTTTTGTTGCAGTGGTAAATGGGAGTGTTTTCTTGATTTCACTTTCAAATTTTTCATCATTAGTGTATAGGAATGCCAGAGATTTCTCTGCATTAATTTTGTATCCTGCCACTTTACCAAATTAATTGATTAGCTCTAGTAGTTTTCTGGTAGCATCTTTAGGATTCTCTATGTATAGTATCATGTCATCTGCAAACAGTGACAGCTTTACGTCTTCTTTTCCGATTTGGAATTAACATTTTAATAGTGGAAATTAAAGTGTTCAACAATTGAGAAATGTAAATGCAATTGTACCATTAAATCCCCATTGTCTTTCAAGCTAGCAATCTACATTCTATATGGAATGACTATTTTTTATTACAAAGTTCCCAAGCTCTCCAACTTGTCAGTAAGTCAATATTATAAGAATGTTCTTTACCATCTTCTGTCTAAAACTGTTAAATCATTAAGACTTTTTTCAACAAGTTTATGTCTTGCAATTTACAGGTAGAATTTTATGGTAAGCTTTTGCTACCACTGTCACTCCCCAGCACTCAAAAGCATACACTGGATTTTGGGTAAGTTACTCAAGTCAGTAAAAATATATACTTAAATTATGAGGTATTTGTAGAAATCTAAATTTATTTACAAAAGGCAACTATTCTTAGATGGCAATTCTCACTATAGGAATTATATAAAACTATTTCTCCAAAGTTAATTAATTTTATTAATTATATAAAATTAATTCTCCAGTGGAAAATTAACCAAGACAACTATTTCCATAGTTAATGGAAATGAACTATTTCCATAAATAATACATGAATTTTGAGGAGAATAATCCTGTTGTTATTTATTTATTTATTTATTTTTGTGGTACGCAGGCCTCTCACTGTTGTGGCCTCTCCCGTTGCGGAGCACAGGCTCCGGATGCCCAGGCTCAGTGGCCATGGCTCACGGGCCCAGCCGCTCCGCAGCATGTGGGATCTTCCTGGACCAGGGCACAAACCCGTGTCCCCTGCATTGGAAGGTGGACTCTCAACCACTGCGCCACCAGGGAAGCCCCTGTTGTAATTTCTTTTAAGTCTCCAATTAAATTGGTACTTATTTTTCACTTGTTGAAGGATAATATTGTTTCTTGAGAAATCTTTTGGAGGTATTCAAGTTGACATATTCTGACAAATCGCTATGAGCTATAGTTCATGATGAACTGAAATATGATAAGTTTTCCAAGTACAGAAACCAGGATTTTTTGTTTTAATCAAACATAGCTTATTAGACTTCATAAATGTGAATAATGCTAGAAAAAAATAATCAATACTTTGTCTTAGTTCAAAATATTTGAAATTAATTTAAATATGCCACAGAATTAAGGAAAAATGCAAAATGGATTGTTTGAGTTAATATATTTAAAAATTGCTGAATTCTTTCATATTTATTACACATGCTGTCATTAGTCCTAGCACTCAAGCATCACAGAAAGAAGTAAATTGAAGATGTTATTATTACATTGAAAGTGTGTTGACTTCTGTCAGTTCATTACTTCTTTGCCAAGTACTGTTACTAGGTTCCATCTGGTGTATTCACCATCCCAACTTAAAATCTGCAGAAAGATTCCAGCTAAGGATGAGAAATAAAGTGAACTGGTATTTGCTTTACTTCACTTTAAGCATGATGGTCATTAGAAGAAATTCCTAATTATCAGTTTTCTTAGGCTGCAAAATAGATTGCATATTGCAGAAGTCCTAATTTTTTCTTGAGTTAAAAAAAAGGTATACATTTTTAAGCTAAAATTCATGGTAACATAATGAGCACACTGTTATAGCATATTTTCAAACAATGGTTTTATGGCCATCTGCACTGGGTTGAATGTTTTTCACTATCTAAAAATTTAAAGAAACTTCAAGACAGACTCAAGAATTGTAATGAAAGAGTCATCCCTGACTCTTAACAATGCTGGGAGAAAACACATGAAAGAAATTGCCTAAAATACAAAGGATTATGAAAATACAAAATTTTCAAATGAATGAATTTTTAGTTGGTATTCATAACAAACAGTAATTTTTACATGTTAGGTATCAATTGCCTAAATGCATAAATAGCATATTGCTACATATTTAAGATTTTGTACTACTAAAGCAAAGCAAGCATATGAATTTTAGTTACTTGATGCTGTACTCAGTGAACCCTATGTCCTGAATAAGCAGCTGGTGTACAATAACTTGTATACAAAAAAAAGAAATAAGAAAAAAGTCAACCATAGATGGTTAAATTCGAGACACACAATTCTCTATTCCCCTAGGTAGAATGAAGCACCATCTTCCACTAGGTGATATAGTGCAACAAACATCTTACCTACAAGACATCTGTTTTCCAGCTGACAATGGGCCAAAACAACACTTCAGACTTGGGGAAAAAAATGCTTTCCTCTCAGAGCAGCACTGACATAAATCCTAATGACCTGATACTTTTAACTACCTCTTTTTAACAACATCTTGTACAATTCTCCAGCAGGGTCTTGAAATGAGGTGAGAGTAAAATGCCACCCACAGCACTTAAATCAGACTTGGGGCCTAATAACGGTTTTTTCTCAACGACTCTTTTTCTACTTTGTCTTTCTAATTATTGTCATCAGTATGCACTTTTTTTCCTTGAGAGAAAATATTGACCTTTTTGGAGTGAAATATTGAAATGGTGAATTTGTTTTATTGATGATTCTGCAGTGGCTAACATTCACAGAACTAAAGGTTGCAGAACTTTGTTGATGGGACCAAAAAATTAGGAGCAAATTAAACAGAGAAGTAAAACAGGATTTCCTAATTAATTCGTAGATTTTTGTTTAATCTTCCCTGCATGAGAAGCTAGGTGTGTAAAATAAATCTTTATATCTGGCACTGATTAAAGTTCCAAGTTAACAATTGAAGGTAATAACAACTCTTTACTCATACACATTAAATGGGTTTTTAGAAACTTCTAAACCTAAAAGAGAGTTGTTAATTTTTGCAAGCATGAGCAAACTTTTAACAGTGCAGCTTCCACCTCAGCTTCTACCTGAGCCTGATTAATGAGCAAGCATTAGGAATGAAATGTGATAAGGTACATATTAAAGGAGATTTAGAAGCCCTATTAACCTTCTAGTCTTGCAGCCTATATATGTCAATTTATTTATGTAATTTTCTTTAACACTAGCATTGTTATGAGGGTCTTGCATTTACAAAATTATTCTGACATAATTCACATAATAAATGCTGATCCTAACCTCTTTCTTATAAAAGAGCTCTCTCAAAACCCTCATCTTGCCCCAGCTTCTGGGTATTGTGAAGAGTTCTCAGATTTTAACTGAAGCAGAATTGTGGTAGTAACTTAAGATTCTTGATCTTAACTACCTCAAGGTTTACTCAGGCTTGGTTTAACCAATTTTCTTCAGACTCCAGAATCAAATTCATTGTATATTTAGATCTTAAAAGTTAGAACCATAAGATGCAAAGATTCTCTTTATTGCATAGCTCACTAGATCAATCTACCAAGGGAGGAAGATGTGAAGTGGGAAATATTAAATGTCCCACATGATGCAGAATGGAACTGATGCAAAAGGGAAGCAAGTAGATAATTCCATGTAAAAGTAAACATTTATCCTAGCAAAGTCATAGGGAAGACAGAAAGTTAGCACCCAGTACCTCTATCTATAAAGATATGAAGGCACTCCTTGCAAATGGCCTAGAAGTTTTGTATGCCTCTTTTGTACAGCTCACCCCCTACAGGTTTTTTTGCAACATTTTTTGTTTGTTTGTTTGGTTTTTTTTTTTTTTTATAAAAGTACCTAGGGGATCCTCTCTAATTACAGGAAGGTACTTTTTTCCTTCAACACTGTAATCTGACCTGTGACAAATGTGTACTATACACTATGTAAATGGCTACAAATCAATTGCAAACCAACTGAATGGACAAATCTCAGTGCTGTTGCTGAAATCTCTTCAGAATAGTCATTGTGACCTCAAAGTTAGTTTCAAAATTTGAAAGCATCAAGTGCCAATCAAAACTGAAGCTGAAACACTAATGAATGTTGAAATCTCATGCTTTAGGTGTACTTCCTTTTCAGATTTTTTGATTCTCTGCTATTTTTACTGTACTGTTTTATTTAAATTTCCTACACACTAACTTTGTGCGATTGAAATAAAGTTGCAGTGTATATTTTTAAAAAGTACGTGGAGCATCTTGGTTCTTTCCAATGGAGAAAGGGCATCTTTCTCAAGAGAATCGGAATACCATCCCCACCACCACTGTCTCTCTGCCTCTATACATCTAGAGATGGTCATGCTCTCTTAATGTCAGTATTCTTATCTAGAGAGACTAGTACTTAAATTTCTACAGGACCATGAAAAGGATGGTATGTTTTTAAAAATTGCTTGCTAGAGAAATTCCTAAAACTTACCATAACCTAAGATCTGCTGTATCAGAATCTCTGGGAGATTAGGCTAAAAATCCCTAGTAGCATTATTAAGAATCCATACAACATCAGAGGTCAAACTTAGAAGGAATACCAGGCAAGCGTTTAAGAATAAATCCCAAAGATGGTGGCATAGGAAGTCCTGGAGCTCATTTCCTCCCATGGATACACTGAATCTACACCTACATATAAAGTAATTTCTCTTGAAGATGACCCAATGGCTGACAGAACAATAGAAGGACCACGTAGAACTGGGTATAAAAGATTGAGATAGTATCCATGGGAAACCCCTGATATGGTGAACTTCAGTAAGGAGGAATACTGCTGAGGAGCCCAAATGGAGGTTTGCCCACCCTGGGACACAGTGAAAAAAACAGCAGTGTAAAGAGTATCTAAAATATACAGAAAGAAAATTTATTTACTAGCCTTAGAGCTTCCACCAAATGTGCAGGGCACTGTTGGAGCCCTCTCCAGGTTCTAAGGTGCTGCTGAGCACAATTGTTTGAGTCCCCACCAATACTCCCCCAAGCTTGCACCTATTCCAGCTCCAGCCACCCACCAAGGCATTTTCAGACCAGTAACTGGCCAGGGCCTACTCCAACCCCAGCCACCCTGACAAGGTGGCCTCAGGCACAATGCCCCCTAGGGTCAGCCCCTGGCCCACAACTTCTTCAGCTCCAGCTGGCCTGCCTAAGTAATCTACACAGGGGATGCTCCCACACAAGACCACTCTTCAAGACCAGGAGATGTAACTGTTTTACCTAATCCATAGAAATAATGTGTGTACTCCTATGTCCACTGCAGCACTATTTACCATAGCCAAGATATGGAAAAAACCTAAGTGCCAATCAGTAGATGAATAGATAGAGAAGATGTGATATATATGTAATGGAATATTATTCAGCCATTAGAAAGAAAGAACTCTTGCTGTTTGTAGCAACATGGATGGAACTGGATAGGATTATGATAAGTGATATAAGTCAGAAGAGAAAAACAAATACCATATAATTTCACCTATATGTGGAATCTAAAAAACAAAACAAACAAGTGAAACAAAACAGAAACATACTCATAGATACAGAGAACAAACCAGTGGTTGCCAGAGGGAAGAGGGTTGGGTGACGGACAAAATAGGTAAAGGAGATTAAGAGGTAAAAAATTACAACAACAAAATAGACAAACCATGAGGATGTAATGTACACAGAGGGAATATAGTCAATAATATTGTACAACTTTGTATGATAACAGATGGTAATTGGTCCTATTGTGGTGGTCATTTCATAATGTGTAAAAATATTGAATCACTGTGTTATACACCTGAAACTAATATAATATTGTATGTTAATTATAACCCAATAAAAAATAAATAAATACCATTGATCAGCCAAAAATGAGGGGACTAGATAATATAAGTTATGATTAAAATGTAAAACTTTATAGTATATCCTCTCAAGTTAATCATAAAATCACAAAATGTGATCACAACCCCTGCCTACTGCATTCTTTACTTTTATTATCCTTCACCAACTTAGATTTCATGTTATTTCATTTCAAAAAGTTTTGCCATTAGTATCCACTGCCTCAGATCCTTTGTCTCTTCATCACATTCATCTGAAAAACTCACCCTAAATGCCTCTAGTTGACCACCTTCTCTAAATCGACATTGAAGTAGCTAATCACTGCTAAAAAATGTCACATAACAAACATTGCTAAATTCTTCATCAGCAAACCCAAATGGACTACCAGAATGGCCCAACAATCACCTAATGACACAAGGATCCCTGCTACCTCTCCTGCACCTGCTCAATCTTCTATATTTAACATATCAACAGCAATGTATTTACTTCTATCATATCTCTTAAAAGCTAACTTTTCATCTTCTCCACCATCACCACTCTAGGCCAACTGCAATCATCACTCATCAGCAACTACCTACTGTCTATCTATATGCCCTTTTGTACATCTAATCCATTTTCCACACTGGAGCCAAAGTTATCTACGTGAAATGCAAGTTTAATTCTCCCCCCTCCACTCTTCCTCTCTCTCACCATGACCACCACTACCATCACCATTTAAATTTTTTCCTTAGCTTCCCATACTCTTACGATTAAGGTGAGACTCAATTTTGTGATTTACAAGGACCTGTATATTTTGGTTCTTACCCATTTCTCTATATGAAATTTGCCTCCATAAGACATTTACATATAGGTGTTCCTTCTACATGAAATGTTCTTTCCTCTCTTTTCTTAGTCAACTCCAGTTCATTCATCAGAAACCAACTCAATTATATCATGACCGAAATTTTATATTTTATTGTGTAATTCTTTGATGAAAATCTATCCCACTGCAAAGATTGTAAGTTATATCATTAATAATAATATACATATAAAAAAAGAAAAATATCCTAAAAGAAGATTTAGTTGTCTGTACAATAAAAGGAATGAGGGATATATTCTTAACCAAAACAGAAAACAGCAGTTATTTTTCTATGTAGATCTCTTACAATAGATAAAATTCAAGTTGGGACAGCAAAAGACAGTGTAAGCAAAGCAAAAGATAGGCAGCTGTTTTTGGAGACAAATGTTTATAATACAGAGAGCTCATTGAAAAGATTAAGGTCTATAATATAAAAAATGTTCATACAAATTACAAAAATAGGACCAAAGAAATAAATAAAACACTCACAATAGATAAGTGGGTAAACGATACAATGAGGCAAAACAGAAGAGCAAATTCAAGTGGCCAGAAACCAAAGAAAAAGACAAGATGTCTGAATATCTCATTAATCAGAAAAAAATAAATTAAGTAGCAACAAGAAACATTTGCACATATTAGCCTGACTAAAATGTTAAAAAGTGTTAGGATATATTGTGTGGAATATGGAGAGTGCATACTCCCATACTATTGAAGAAAATATGAATTGTTATTATTTCTATCAAAAGCAGTCTGACAAAATCTAGTAAAATTAAAAATTGCAAGACCCTTTGACCCAGCAAATTCATTCCTGTGAATGTATTCCATACTAATAAATTATTTAAAATTAGGGTAAGTAAGAACAATAATGCAGCTTTTTCAAGTGGGAAAAACAACTGGGTATAAAGTAAATGTTAACCATTTAGAAGTGGTTGAATAAATTACTTTATATCCAGACCATGAAATATTTTGTAGCCATTGAAAGAATGAATTATAACTAGACTAATTGATTTAGAGAACACTCCATGAGATACTACTGAGAAAAAAGAACATAATTCAGAAACTGTTTGAAATATCCCATTTTTGTAAAACAATGACACAAATCTTCTACATGCATATAGATGCATGGGGAAAAATAATTATATGCACATAATATGTTTTTAACATGAGTTTCTAGGATTGGGGATGTGGATGGAGAATACGGTGACATCAAACTAAAAAGAAAACTAAAATATAAAATTACGTTAAAGTAAGTAATTACATTAAAATTACATTAAAAATAAGTCAATAAATATACCTTTATAAGAACAGTATATATTTTCATTACATATGTGGTTAAAAACTAATAACATCAAACAAAAAAGATGGAATGCATAATTGAAAATATGATCTTTACTGTCTTGTCAAGTTGTACCTTACCTCTGAATGCAGAGGCCGTACTGCCTGTGGTTTATCTCCCTATCTGGAAGATCAGAGACCATTTTTTAGTCATTTTTCCTCAAAGCACTTTAAATAGTCTTTTATACATAAATCTCTGTTCCTGAATCTATTTTAATCAGATTCACTCAGTAATATTTATTGAATGAAAAATCAATAGGCACAGTTTTAGGCTTTGAAAAAATAAAAATAAGTAGAGATATATTACAGTAAAATAATAAATACAAATGAATATTGAATAATAGGCAATGGAAAATCCAGAGAAAATCAAATAAAACCAAATGTAAGAAAAAATTAAAACAATGATTTTAGAAAAGATGATAGGTATGGAAAACATGATTGAAGAAGTTATTAGTATACAGAAGAAACAAAACAAATAGAAGAGATAAAGTATTCTAAAATAAAAGGGAAGAAAACTTTCCTGAAACAAAGACTCAAATCTGTCAATTGAAAGTTTTTCCCAACAACTGCCATGTTGTTGGAGGAAATATTGCTCAAAATAATCAGTACCAAGCTCTAGCCCAGTGAAGATCCAGAAGAAGTATTTAAGGCCAGAAGACAGGAATCAATGTCTACATATTCTGAGGATGAGCATATAATTTAAAAATGTAATACAAATCCAAGTAATGTTGCAATTATAAAACCAGCAGAAAGATAGCCTCAAACACATAAGAAATGCATGAATATGACCCTTCATAAAACAAAAATAAACAATAACAACAAAAACATTTGCTTGGGGGGAGCTTCGAGATGGCAGAAGAGTAAGATGCGGAGATCACCTTCCTCCCCACAGATACATCAGAAATACATCTACATGTGGAACTGCTCCTATAGAACACCTACTGAACGCTGGCAGAAGACCTCAGACCTCCCAAAAGGCAAGAAATTCCCCCACACACCTGGGTAGGGGAAAAGAAAAACAGAGACAAAGAATAGGGACCGGACCTGCACCAGTGGGAGGGAGCTGTGAAAGAGGAAAGGTTTCCACACACTAGAAGCCCCTTCGCGGGCGGAGACTGCGGTGGCAGAGGGGGGAGCTTCGGTGCCATGGAGGAGAGCACAGCCACAGGGGTGTGGAGGGCAAAGCGGAGAGATTCCCGCACAGAGGATCGGTGCCGACCGGCACTCACCAGCCCGAGAGGCTTGTCTGCTCACCCGCCGGAGCGGATGGGGCTGGGAGCTGAGGCTCAGGCTTCGGAGGTTGGATCCCAGGGAGAGGACTGGGGTTGGCTGCGTGAACACAGCCTGAAGGGGGCTAGTGTGCCACGGCTAGCCGGGAGGGAGTCCGGGAAAAAGTCTGGAGCTGGCGAAGAGGTAAAAGACTTTTCCTTGCCTCTTTCTTTCCTGGTGCACGAGGAGAGGGGATTAAGAGCGCTGCTTAAAGGAGCTCCAGAGACAGGCGGGAGCCGCGGCTATCAGCGCAGACCCCAGAGACGGGCATGAGACTAAGCAGCTAAAGCTGCTGCTGCCGCCACCAAGAAACCTATGAGCAAACACAGGTCACTATCCACACTGCCCCTCCCGGGAACCTGTGCAGCCCGCCAATGCCAGGGTCCCGTGAGCCAGGGACAACTTCCCCGGAAGAATGCACGGCACACCTCAGGCTGGTGCAACGTCACGCCAGCTTCTGCAGCCGCAGGCTCGCCTCCGTACCCCTCCCTTCCCACCGGCCTGAGTGAGCCAGAGCCCCCAAATCAGCTGCTCCTTTAACCACATCCTGGCCGAGCAAAGAACAGATGCCCTCAGGCGACCTACATGCAGAGACAGGGCCAAATCCAAAGCTGAACCCCAGGAGCTGTGCGAACAAAGAAGAGAAAGGAAAATCTCTCCTAGCAGCCTCAGGAGCAGCGGATTAAATCTCCACAATCAACTTGATGTACCCTGCATCTGTGGAATACCTGAATAGACGATGAATCATCCCAAGAAGGAGGTGGACTTTGGGAGCAAAGATATATTTTTTCCACCTTTTTCTCTTTTTGTGAATGTGTATGTGTATGCTTCTGTGTGTGATTTTGTCTGTATAGCTATGCTTTCACCATTTGTCCTAGGCTTCTATCCATCCGTTTTTGTTTGTTTTCTTTAACTTTCTAAAATTTTTTTCTTAATAAATATTTTTTATTTTAATAACTTTATTTTATTTTACTTTATTTTATTTTATTTTATCCTCTCTCTCTCTCTCGCTCGCTCTCTCTCTCTCGCTCTCTCTCTTTCATTCTTTTTTTCTTTCTTATTTTTTCTCCCTTTTATTCTGAGCCGTGTGGATGAAAGGCTCTTGGTGCTCCAGCCAGGAGTCAGTGCTGTGCCTCTGACATGGGAGAGCCAACTTCAGGACACTGGTCCACAAGGGACCTCCCAGCTCCATGTAATATTAAACAGCGAAAATCTCCCAGAGATCTCCATCTCAACGCCAAGACCCAGCTTCACTCAACGACCAGCAAGCTACAGTGCTGGACACCCTATGCCAAACAACTAGCAAGACAGGAACGCAGCCCCATCCATTAGCAGACGGGCTACCTAATATCATAGTAAGGCCACAGACACCCCAAAACACACCACCAGACATGGACCTGCCCACCAGAAAGACAAGATCCAGCCTCATCCACCAGAACACAGGCACTAGTCCCCTCCACCAGGAAGCCTACACAACCCACTAAACCAACTTTAGCCACTGGGGACAGACACCAAAAACAATGGGAACTATGAACCTGCAGCCTGCAAAAAGGAGACCCCAAACACAGTAAGATAAGCAAAATGAGAAGACAGAAAAACACACAGCAGATGAAGGAGCAAGGTAAAAGTCCACCAGACCTAATAAATGAAGAGGAAATAGGCAGTCTATCTGAAAAATAATTCAGAATAATGATAGTAAAGATGATACAAAATCTTGGAAATAGAATAGAGAAACTACAAGAAATGTTTAACACGGACCTAGAAGAACTAAAGGGCCAACAAACAATGACGAACAACACAATAAATGAAATTTAAAATTCTCTAGAAGGGATCAATAGCAGAATAACTGAGGCAGAAGAACGGATAAGTGACCTGGAAGATAAAATAGTGGAAATAACTACTGCAGAGCAGAATAAAGAAAAAAGAATGAAAAGAACTGAGGACAGTCTCAGAGACCTCCGGGACAACATTAAATGCACCAACATTCGAATTATAGGGGTTCCAGAAGAAGAAGAGAAAAAGAAAGGGACTGAGAAAATATTTGAAGAGATTATAGTTGAAAACTTCCCTAATATGGGAAAGGAAATAGTTAATCAAGTCCAGGAAGCACAGAGAGTCCCATACAGGAAAAATCCAAGGAGAAACACACCAAGACACATATTAATCACACTATCAAAAATTAAATACAAAGAAAACATACTAAAAGCAGCAAGGGAAAAACAACAAATAACACACAAGGGAATCCCCATAAGGTTAACAGCTGATCTTTCAGCAGAAACTCTACAAGCCAGAAGGGAGTGGCAGGACATATTTAAAGTGATAAAAGAGAAACGCCTACAACCAAGATTACTCTAACCAGCAAGGATCTCATTCAGATTTGATGGAGAAATTAAAAGCTTTACAGAAAAGCAAAAGCTGAGAGAGTTCAGCACCACCTAACCAGCTTTACAACAAATGCTAAAGGAACTTCTCTAGGCAGGAAACATAAAAGAAGGAAAAGACCTACAATAACAAATCCAAAACAATTTAGAAAATGGGAATAGGAACATACATATCGATAATTACCTTAAATGTAAATGGATTAAGTGCTCCCACCCAAAGACACAGACTCACTGAACGGATACAAAAACAAGACCAGTATATATGCTGTCTACAAGAGACGCACTTCAGACCTAGGGACACATACAGACTGAAAATGAGGGGATAGAAAAAGATATTCCATGCAAATGGAAACCAAAAGAAAGCTGGAGTAGCAATTCTCATATCAGACAAAATAGACTTTAAAATAAAGACTATTACAAGAGACAAAGAAGGAAACCACATAATGATCAAGGGATCAATCCAAGAAGAAGATATAACAATTGTAAATATTTATGCACCCAACACAGGAGCACCTCAATACATAAGGCAAATACTAACAGCCATAAAAGAGGAAATCGACAGTAACACAATCATAGTAGGGGACTTTAACACCCCACTTTCACCAATGGACAGATCATCCAAAATGAAAATAAATAAGGAAACAAAAGCTTTAAATGATACATTAAACAAGATGGACTTAATTGATATTTATAGGACATTCCACCCAAAAACAATGAAATACACATTCTTCTCAAGTACTCATGGAACATTCTCCAGGATATATCATATCTTGGGTCACAATTCAAGCCTTGGTAAATTTAAGAAAATTGAAATTGTATCAAGTATCTTTTCTGACCACAATGCCATGAGACTAGATATCAATTACAGGAAAAGATCTATAAAAAATACAAACACATAGAGGCTAAACAATACACTACTTAATAACCAAGTGATCACTGAAGAAATCAAAGAGGAAATCAAAAAATACCTAGAAATAAATGACAATGGAGACACGACGACCCAAAACCTAAGGGATGCAGCAAAAGCAGTTCTAAGAGGGAAGTTTATAGCAATACAATACTACCTTAAGAAACAGGAAACATCTCGAATAAACAAGCTAACCTTGCACCTAAAGCAATTAGATAAAGAAGAACAAAAAACCCCCAAAGTTAGCAGAAGGAAAGAAATCATAAAGATCAGATCAGAAATAAAGGAAAAAGAAATAAAGGAAATGATAGCAAAGATCAATAAAACTAAAAGCTGGTTCTTTTAGAAGATAAACAAAATTGATAAACCATTAGCCAGACTCATCAAGAAAAAAAAGAAGACTCAAATCAACAGAATTAGAAATGAAAAAGGAGAAGTAACAACTGACACTGCAGAAATACAAAGGATCATGAGAGATTACTACAAGCAACTCTATGCCAATAAAATGGACAACCTGGAAGAAATGGACAAATTCTTAGAAATGCACAACCTGCAAAGACTGGACCAGGAAGAAATAGAAAATATAAACAGACTAATCACAAGCACTGAAATGGAAACTGTGATTAAAAATCTTCCAACAAACAAAAGCCCAGGACCAGATGGCTTCCCAGGCGAAATCTATCAAACATTTAGAGAAGAGCTAACAGCTATCCTTCTCAAACTCTTCCAAAATATAGCACCTCCCAAACTCATTCTACGAGGCAACCATCACCCTGACACCAAAACCAAAGATGTCACAAAGAAAGCTACAGCCCAATATCACTGATGAACATAGATGCAAAAATCCTCTAGAAAATACTAGCAAACAGAGTCCAACAGCACATTAAAAGGATCATACACCATGATCAAGTGGGGTTTATTCCAGGAATGCAAGGATTCTTCAATATATGCAAATCAATCAATGTGATATACCATATTAACAAACTGAAGGAGAAAAACTATATGATCATCTCAATCGATGCAGAGAAAGTTTTCGACAAAATTCAACACCCATTTATGATAAAAACTCTGCAGCAAGTAGGCATAGAGGGAACCTTCCTCAACATAATAAAGGCCATATATGACAAACCCACAGCCAACATCATCCTCAATGGTGAAAAACTGAAAGCATTTCCACTAAGATCAGGAACAAGACAAGGTTGTCCACTCTCACCACTCTTATTCAACATAGTTTTGGAAGTTTTAGCCACAGCAATCAGAGAAGAAAAGGAAATAAAAGGAATCCAAATCGGAAAAGAAGAAGTAAAGCTGTCACTGTTTGCAGATGACATGATGCTATACATAGAGAATCCTAAAGATGCTACCAGAAAACTACTAGAGGTAATCAATGAATTTGGTAAAGTAGCAGGATACAAAACCTCTGGCATTCCTATACACTAATGATGAAAAATCTTAAAGTGAAATTAAGAAAACAATCCCATTTACCACTGCAACAAAAAGAATAAAATAGCTAGGAATAAACCTACCTAAGGAGACAAAAGACCTGTATGCAGAAAATTATAAGACACTGATGAAAGAAATTAAAGATGATACAAATAGAGGGAGAGATATACCATGTTCTTGGATTGGAAGAATCAACATTGTGAAAATGACTCTACTACCCAAAGCAATCTACAGATTCAATGCAATCCCTATCAAACTGCCACTGGCATTTTTCACAGAACTAAAACAAAAATTTCACAACTTGTATGGAAACACAAAACACCCTGAATAGCCACAGCAATATTGAGAAAGAAAATCGGAGCTGGAGGAATCAGGCTCCTTGACTTCAGACTATACTACAAAGTTACAGTAATCAAGACAGTGTGGTACTGGCACAAAAACAGAAAGATAGATCAATGGAACAGGATAGAAAGACTGGAGATAAACCCTTGCAAATATGGTCACCTTATCTTTGATAAAGGAGGCAGGAATGTACAGTGGAGAAAGGACAGCCTCTTCAATAAGTGGTGCTGGGAAAACTGGACAGGTACATGTAAAAGTATGAGATTAGATCACTCCCTAACACCATACACAAAAATAAGCTCAAAATGGATTAAAGACCTAAATGTAAGGCCAGAAACTATCAAACTCTTAGAGGAAAACATAGGCAGGACACTCTATGACATAAATCACAGCAAGATCCTTTTTGACCCACGTCCTAGAGAAATGGAAATAAAAACAAAAATAAACAAATGGGACCTAATGAAACTTCAAAGCTTTTGCACAGCAAAGGAAACCGTAAACAAGACCAAAAGACAACCCTCAGAATGGGAGAAAATATTTGCAAAAGAAGCAACTGATAATGGATTAATTTCCAAAATTTACAAGCAGCTCATGCAGCTCAATAACAAACATACAAACAACCCAATCCAAAAATGGGCAGAAGACCTATATAGACATTTCTCCAAAGAAGATATACAGATTGCCAACAAACACATGAAAGAATGCTCAACATCATTAATCATTAGAGAAATGCAAATCAAAACTACAATGAGATATCATCTCACACCAGTCAGAATGGCCATTGTCAAAAAATCTACAAACAATAAATGCTGGAGAGGGTGTGGAGAAAAGGGAACACTCTTGCACTGCTGGTGGGAATGTGAATTGGTATAGCCACTATGGAGAACAGTATGGAGGTTCCTTAGAATACTACAAATAGAACTACCATATGACCCATGAATCCCACTACTGGGCATAAACCTTGAGAAAACCATAATTCAAAAAGAGTCATGTATCACAATGTTCATTCCAGCTCTGTTTACAATAGCCAGGACACGGAAGCAACCTAAGTGTCCATTGACAGATGAATGGATAAAGAAGATGTGGCACATATATACAATGGAATATTACTCAGCCATAAAAGGAAACGAAATTGAGTTATTTGTGGTGAGGTGGATGGACCTAGAGTCTGTCATACAGAGTGAAGTAAGTCAGAAAGAGAAAAACAAATACCATATGCTAACACATATATATGGAATCTAAGAAAAAAAAAAGTCATGAAGAACCTAGGGGCAAGACGTGAATAAAGACACAGGCCTACTAGAGAATGGACTTGAGGATATAGGGAGGGGGAAGGGTAAGCTGTGACAAAGTGAGAGAGTGGCATGGATATATATATATGTATATATATAGATATATATGTATGTATATGTATGTATATGGGATATGGGAACATATGTATATGTATAACTGATTCACTTTGTTATAAAGCAGAAAGTAACACACCATTGTAAAGCAATTATACTCTAATAAAGATGTTTAGAAAAAAAAATTTGCTTGAAATCTAGTTGAGCAAAAAAAAAAAAAATCAATATACAGAAGCAGGAATGGAGAAACTATGGCTAAAGGATTGGAGACACCAATTAAATCAGTTTAAAAATGATTTATGTCTATGGTCAAATGAGGTGAAATCAACTGTGATAAATATGGTTTCACAGCCAAGGACAAGAAGTAGAGAAACTCTTAAAGGAGACTCTGCAGAAGTTACAAAAATTTCAGGGAAACTTCTTGTTTGTACCTGCTCTTGGTTATCAAACTCATGGAAAGAGCTAAATGTTACTCCAGTGGAAATAATACTAATGAACCACTCTGAATTGAATGAATTAAGTAGTTTTAACATCCAAGCTCTAGAAGCTAATTATAAGAGTGCAGTGATAAAGTAGGAAGCAGTGATAGCATCTTATTTTCCCTCTTCTCCCTACCTTGTTCCCAAGGTAAGACACAATAATGTTTGAATGTCTGCTGCTCTCATGGTTGGCTATGGCCAAAAATAAATGTGAGGGTATTTACTATTCTTTGGACAGTTCCAAGTTCTCAATATTCCTATTTTGCTGGGTAATGCCAAAAAGTAGAGTCAAATGACACAAAATAAAAGAGTAGAACTGTATTTAGTGATGGCTATCAATTTTTGAAGAGGAATAAAGGAGCATGCATACTGTATATCCAGAAAATATCTTTTTAAAAATGTATAATAAACTGGTAGCAAAAATTATTTCAGAAAAAGAAACTTACGGATTAAAGAAAGAGATGAGAGAAGATTGTTTTCACTGTATATAGTTTTATGTTTTTAATAGTTTACTATGTACATATAGTAACTATTTAAATAAATTAATAACTTTTAAATAATCTGAAAAAGCAACAGACACCCCAACATACTCCTTTATGTAAAACTTGTGAAAAATTGTCACAGATCATAAGAGACTAAGACATAACATCTAAATGTAATTTGGTATCCTGCATTAGATCCTGAAACAAACAAAAGACACTAATGGATAAACTAGTGAAATTCAAATAAAGTCTGGAGTTTGGTTTGGAAAAAAAAAAAGGAATTACAATGTACTATTTCTCTCTGACTGCAAAGTTGATTTACACATGATTGGTGGTATCACTGATTTTGTTTGAAAGAATACACAGATTAAAGTAAAAGATAAAAGTTTAAGAAGAAATGATCTCAAAGATACTGCTAAAGATCTGAGCTCATTCACCTTCAGCTCCAATAGGTGGGGCTTGAAACTCATTACCCCCATCCTTCCAACATGAAAAATGCTGAACAAACTGAAAATCAATAACTTTTCTTAGAACCGTCAGAGAATCAAGGTCACAGGGTAAACTGCCACCCTGAAATCTAGAGAGACAGGTGAATACAGAAAATCAGCCAAGACATCCTGAACTACAGCAGAAGCTACTAGAGCCATAAACTTGTAGGAATACTTAAATAGTAATTTTGACAAATTTCTGGAGGCTGAGTGTGGATTACCTTGAAAGTAAGAAATTCCTGTGACCCAGCCTAGGAGAACCCTTACATTTTCATGGATTTTATCTCCAGGAACCCCACTAGATTTTCATAGTAAAGAACCAAGAAAAATCCTTCTGTTTCTAGTAAGAGAAGAGGAAATATAACCATTTATGCCCAGAGTATCCTCCATAACAAAGAGCTACACTGCGGGGGGGAAAGGACTTTACAAGAGTTTTATCTTCCTAGAAGAAAAGCAGTTAGCAAAATATAGCGTCCTCTAGCCTTCTTGTCTCACTTAGAAGGAGAAAAAAAAGGTTAAGAAACGCTTTTGACAGTCAGAGCCCAGGCAGAAATAGAGGAGGAGATTAAAAATAAAGAACAAGTGTAACAAGTATAAAACAGTTACAGACATGGTAAATATTAATACTGTATTAGTATTCAGTTTAAATGTGAATTGTTTAAATACACCAATTGAAAGACAGGAACTTTCAGATTGGATTAAAAAACAAGACCCAACTATATGTTGTTTATAAAACCCACTTTTAATATAAATCCATAGATGCATTAAAAATAAAGTGATGGAAAAAAAAAACCATGCTAACACTAATTAAAAGGAAAGTGAAGTAGCAATATCAATTATAGACAAAGGAGACTACAGAAAAAGAAAATTATCAGGATAAAGAGGGCCATTATGTAATGATAAAGGGGTCAATTCCCCAAATTTACATTACAATGCTTAACATATATGCACCTAACAAGAGAACATCAAAATACGTGAGGCAAAACTGATAGAAGTCAAGGAGAAATAGACAAATCCACTATTAGAGTTTTCAACATCCCTCTTTCCATAATTGATAGATCCAGCAGGCAGAAAACCAGTAATTATGTAGTTAAACTGCACAACACCATTAATCAACTGGATCTAGTCGATGTTTCTGGAATACTTCATCCAACAATAGCAGAATGCACATTCTTCTCAAGCTCACTTGGAACATTCACAAGATAGACCATATTAACATCCCTAAAACATACTTTAACAATTTAAAAGAATATAAATCATACGTATCTTATTACACCACAGTGGAATTAAACTAGAAATCAATAACTGAGAGATAGCTAGAAAACACCAAAATATTTGGAAAATAAACAATACACTTCTAAATAACACAGGGTCAATGAATTCTTGAGAGAACTATTTAAATATTTCAAGCTAATATTCAATAAAAATA
This sequence comes from Lagenorhynchus albirostris, assembly GCF_949774975.1. NCBI lineage: Eukaryota > Metazoa > Chordata > Mammalia > Artiodactyla > Delphinidae > Lagenorhynchus > Lagenorhynchus albirostris. Next base: position 69,627,884 of record NC_083095.1, on the reverse strand, counting down.
TTCAAGCTAATGAAAATGAAAATATAGTTTATCAAAATTTGTGGGATGCAGGAAAAAGAGTATTTAGAAGGAAATTAATAGTAATGAATGCATATAATAGAAAAGTAAACAATCCAAAATCAATAACTAAGCTTCCACCTTAGGAAACTAGAGATAGAAGAGCAATTTAAGCAAGGAGAAGAAAAGAAATAATAAAAATTAGAGCAGAAATAAATAAAATTGAAAATAGGACATCAAAAGAGAAAATCAATGAAACCAAAAGCTGGTGCTTTGAAAGGATCAATAAAATTGATAAATCTATAGCCAGGCTAAAAAAATTTCTTTTGAAAAGAAAGTAAGGAAAAAAAAGAGAAAAGGCACAAATTACTAATATCAGACATGAAAGAGAGGCCATCACTACTGATCACATGGACTCTTGTTAAGAGGATAATAAAGGAATATTATGAACAACTCTATGCCAATAAATTTGATAACAGATGAAACTGACTAATTCTATGAAAGACAAAAACTACCAAAATTCACACAAAAAGAAATAGATAACCTGAATAGGCATATAACTATTATAGAAATTAATTTCTATTAATTATTAATTATAGAAATTAATTCTATAAATTCTATAAATTCTATAAATTCTATAAATTCTATAAATAAGCTTTCAAAAAAGAAAGCAACTGAAACATACAATTCACTACTGAATTCTACATTTATGGAAGAAATAGTGTCAATTCTCTACAATCTCTTCTAGAAAAAAGAAGAAAAGGAACACTTCCTGACTCATTCTGAAGCCAATATTACCCTAATACCTAATCCAGATAAAGACATTACAATGAAGGAAAAATATAGATCAGTATTTCTTATAAACATAGATGCAAAAATCCTCAACAAAATACTAGCAAACTGAATCCAATAATGTATAAAAATAATTAAACACCACAACTAGGTGGAATTTTTTCCAGGTAAGCAAGGCTGATTAGACATTTGAAAATCAATGTAATTCATCACATCAAAAGGTTAAAGAATAAGAATCATATTATCATATTAATTGATACAGAAAAGAATTTGACAAAAATCCAATACCCATTGATGACAAAAACTATCAGGAAACTTGGAAGAGAAGGAGATTCTTCAACTTTGTAAAGAATATCTACAAAAAACTTATGGCTAACATCATATTTAATTGTGAGAAACTAGATGCTACCCTCCTAAAATCAAGAACAAAGCACATGTTCCCTCTCACCACTCCTATTAAACTTTGTGCTAGAAATCCTAGCTAATGCAATAATAAAAGACAAGAAAAGGTAAGTGGATTGGGAAGAAAACTAAAGCTGTCTTTGTTCACAGATAACATGACTGTCTACATAGAAAATCTCAAAGAATCAAAAAAAAATTACAGAATTAATAAATGAGTATGGCAAGTTCACAAGATACAGGTTAATACAGAAACGTCATTTGCTTTTCCATATGCCAGCAATAAACAACTGGAATTTGAAATTAAAAAGAGAATACCACATTAGCATCAAAAAAAGAGAAAACTTAAGTATAAACCTAATGAAATATGTACAAGATCTATATATGGCTCTGAAGAAAAAATCAAAGATCTAAATAAATAAAGAGAAATTCTGTGTTCATGGATTAAAAGACTCAATGTTTTTGATGTCGACAAGCTGATTGTAAAGTTTCTATGGAAATGAAACCATGAAAAGCTTCTGCACAGCAAAGGAAACCATCAACAATATTAAGAGGCAACATACTGAATGGGAGAAAATATTTGCAAATCATGTATCTGATATGGGGTTAATAGCCAAAATATATAAAGAACTCATACAACTCAGTTGCAAAAAACAAGAAACAAATGTTCAATTTAAAAACGGGCACAAGATCTGAAAAGACATTTTTCCAAAGAAGCCATACAGATGGTCAACAGATACATGAAAAGATGCTTGATGTCATTAATCATTAGGAAAATGCAAATCAAAACTGCAATGATATATCAACTCATACCAGTTAGAATAGCTATCATCAAAAAGACAAGAAACAAGAAGTGCTGGTGAGTATGTGGAGAAAAGGAAACCCTTATGCACTTTGGTGGGAATGTAAATTGGTGCAGCCACTATGGAAAACAGTATGGAGGTTCCTTAAAATATTAGAAATAGATACATATAGAATAGCTAAACAACAAGGTCCTCCTGTATAGCACAGGGAACTATATTCAATATCCTGAGATTAAAACATAATGGAGAAGAATATTAAAAATATATATATATACACACATATATATATACAGATATATATAACTGAATCACTTTGCTGTACAGCAGAAATTAACACAACATTGTAAATCAACTATACTTCAATAAAAACATTAAAAATAAATTAATTAATAAAAATTAAAAGTAGAACTACCATATGAAACAGGAATTCCACTTCTGGGTATTTACCCAAAAGTACAAAAACACTAACTCAAAAAGATATATGTACCCCCATGTCCATTGCAGCATTATTTACAATAGCCAAGATATGGAAACAACATAACTGTCCACTGATAGATAAATAGATAAAGAAATTATGGTATATATTCACAACAAAATATTATTCATCCATAAAAAAGAATGAAACCTTGCCATTTGTGACGACATGGCTGAACCTCAAAAGCATTATGCTAAGTCAAGTAAGTCAGACAGAGAAAGATAAATACCATAGGATTTCTCTTATATCTGGAATCTAAATATGCACGCACACACACTAACACATACACATATTAATACACAGACCTTAAACTTTTCAAAAAATACTAACTTAAATGGAGCATAAGCAAAAATGTAAAATGCAAAAGCATAAACTTCTAGTAGATAACACGTGAGAAAATCTACTGACTTTGTTTGGCAATGACTTTTAAAATATAAAACCAAAAGCACATTTCATGAAAAAAATTGGTACGTTGACGTTCTAAAATTGAAAACTGTTCTAAGAAAGACATTGTTGAGGGAATGAAAAGACAAGGCACAAACCAAGAGAAAATATGGCAAAACACATTTGATAAAAGACTAGCAACCAAAATATGCAAAGACCTTCTAAAATAACAAGAAAATGGACATCCCAATTAGAAAATGGACAAAAAATCTGAGCAGACACCTCAGCAAAGAATATACACAGCTGTTAAATAAGCATATGAAAAGATGCTCAACGCTTTTTGTCATTTGGTAATCACAAATTAAAACAATGAGATACCACTAAACACCTATTAAAATGGCTGAAATTTAAAAATCTGGCAATGCCAAATGCTGGAGAGGATGCAGAGAAACAGAAACTTATTCATTACTGGAGGAAATGCAGAATAGTCCACTCTGGAGAACCATTTGGCAGTTACTCACAAAGCTAAATATAGTCTTACCATATAATTCATCAGTCACACTCCTAGGTAATTACCTAATTGAGCTGCAAATTTATGTCAACAACAACAACAAAACACTTGAACAAGAATGTTTACAGCAGCTTTATTCATAATTGCCAAAAACTGGAAACAACCAAGATGTCCTTGAATAGGTCAATGTATCCACAAATTGTGTATATCTATGTAAGTGAATTATTCAGTGATATAAAGAATGAACTATCAACCCACAAAAAGACATGGAGAAAAATGCATACTGTTTACACTGCTAAGTGAAAGAAGCCAGTGTGAAAAAGCTACATACTTTATGATTCTAATTACATGGGATTTTGGCAAAACTACAGATATAGAGAAAAGATAAGGGGTACCAGGAATTTTGGGGTTGGGGGAGGGATGAACAGGTGAGGTACAAGGCATTTTTTACAGCAATGAAAATATTGTGTATGATACTGTAATGCTAGGTATATGACATTATGCATTTATCAAAAACTATAAAATTTTACAACACAATGTGTGAACCTTGATGTACACAAATTGAAAAATAAATCATTTAGACGGTCACGGGATCCCAAGAAAGAATGTGCACTGTGATAAGTGAATCTAACTATAACAAATGTATAAAACAACCGTACTGAAGAGTGTGGCGGGAAAGGGGCTGACCTAATCAACTTGAGATACAAATGGAGTCTATAAGACTAAAGGCAAAAGGAACTGCACATAAGTCCTATACTTTAATCAATAAAATTGTTTCCTACATGGGTATAAGTTAATAATTCTTATACTGCTATACATGTATACTAGAACTGAACAGTTAAGTATGTAAACGTATGGCAGATGGTGGGACCTATGCATCTCACGGTGGAGTAGAAATTTATAGATGAGCAAGGGGTGAGGACTAGAATGATCCATGTGGTAATGGATTAGAACTGGAGATAGCAGTAGATCTTATGTTTGGATTAGAACTGGAGATAGCAGTAGATCTTATGTTTGGATTAGAACTGGAGATAGCAGTAGATCTTATGTTTACCTTAATATAAATGCAGATGGTTACATACAGAAATACCTATAGACTTTTGTATATACATGGGTCAATATACACACATATATTTCTCTGCTCTGTTACCCAAAAGGGCCTGAAAGAAACAACACCCTACTAGCAAAAAGCACACCTAGCACACAGATCTTGGTTTCCAATACCATTCTCCATAAAAGAATTCAGGGTTTTTGGAGAAATGGCTGATTTTAAGGCTTTGCAGGGAATGCATAAGATGAGCCTGGAGCATCTTTCAATGCCAGAAGTTAAGGAAGTGCTTTAATAAATGCAACCACACATTGATGGGAGTATGTCAAAGGGGCACAGGAACTAATTGAAAGAACTTCCAATGGCCTAAAGTGGAACAATTTGAGCAAAATAATGAAAGTAGTATTGGGTTAAAATCTAAAGTATAAGACAGATATCCATTAACCTATACCAATATAAATAACCGATTGGATGAATTAATAAATGGGGGAATACAGACAAATCTCCCAGGCAAAGGAATTCCAAATAAATTATGCAGATACTCCACCCTACTGTAAGGGAAGTATGAGTTCCCACTCTAAAAGTGTGCTGTGCATAGTGACTCTCAAAGAAAATTCCGAAGAGTACAGTATAGGAGTGACTTTATACTGGAGAAAGCTAACAAACTCTCTTCAGTCAAGTGATCAAGGTCAACATCAACAGTCACAGATCATGTTGATAGTAGGCACTCTTGATATGATGTGACGAAAACGGCACTTTATTTCTGTGATCTTCCTTCTAAAAGCCCATAACCCCAGTCTAGTAATGAGAGAAACATCAGAAAAACTCCAATAGAACAACATCCTACAATATATCTGACTAGTACTAGTGGGAAGCAGCAGCACAGCACAGGGCGATCAGCTCGGTGCTTTGCGACGACCTACAGGGGTGGGATAGGGAGGGTGGGAGGGAGGCTCAAGAGGGAGAGGATATGGGGATATATGTATGCATATGGCTGATTCACTTTGATGTACAACAGAAACTAACACAGTATTGTGAAGCTATTATACTCCAATAAAGATGTATTAAAAATAAAATAATAATAAATTATCAAGGTCATCAGAAACAAAAAACCAGAAAGGTCTGAGAAACTTATGGCCAAGAAGAGCCAAAAGAGCCGTGACAATCAAATGTAATGCGATATCCTAGAGACGCATTAGGTAAAAACGAAGGAAAGCTGAATAAAGCATGGACTTTAGTTAATATCAGCACTGGTTTAGAATTTTAACAAATGTACCATACTAATCATACTAATGTAAAATATTTAATAATTGGAGAAACTGTGTATTGGGTGGAAGTTATAACATGGGAGTGCTCTACTATATGCTCAATTTTTCTGTGATATAAAACTCTTTAAAATAAAGTCTATTAATAAAACTAAAAGACAAAAATCTCAAAAAAAATGATTGCTGGCTGGGAAAATAATCTGTTTACTTAGAATTCTATGGAAGACTGAAAGGTCCTGGGCTCAAAGAGCTGTTATTTGGCATAGCTGGAGAATGGGGGCTTCTGGGTGGTCACATGGTCATTGTAATTTATAACCTATACACGAGGTATACATTTGTACTTTTATTAAAGTCTCTAAGTTTAATAAAAATTCAATGAATTATAAAATATCAATGAGAGGTAACAATTTCCACCATTAGGTATAGTTTCTGTTACTCACTGCCAAACTCTGATTACAGGCACTGACACTTTCCTGGAATGTCCGACACTGTGGACCATGGAAACTGCATATGTCATCTGCCAGTTTTCCCAGAATGGACTCTGTGCAGAACCTGCCTCTTTGGGTCACCAGCTTCTGAAACAGGTACTTCTGATTGGACAAACCTAGGTCACATGACCGTGTTCTAGCTATAGGGGAGGCTGACAAATTTTTTTCTAGCTTTCATAGAGAGAAGCTGGAACTGTAATAGTGGGGGAATTTTCTAAACACAGGAAGAAAATTGAGGGATGGAAGAAAGCTATAAAAAGTGTCCATTACAGTGGTTACTATGAGGAAAATTCCCCATTGAACAAGAATAATGAATGTCTTGTATTTAAGATACTTTTTAATATTATTTTGTAAAGCTCAGAGCTGATCATTTAAGATGCTATTTTTCTAGTATATACAGTGATGAGAAGCACATTATCTTCTGCCAAAGAGGCAGCCTTAATATTTGTTTGCTCTGCGATATTAATTGTTGTGAGATGAACCATTATAACATGATAAATTGATAATCATATTTTTGCCTCACTAACACTAAAAGTGTTTAGCACTCTGATTGAAAGGTCTTCCTTTGCATAGGATCCATTTCCTTTACCCTAGACACCTAGCACTACTATAATCTAACAACCCACTATAGCACAGATCTACCCAAGCAGTTCTATAAGAGAAAATAATTGTTAGAAAAGCATCAAAGTAAGAAAATCAAGATGAAGAACATATAGCTTATTGCCCTCTAGAGTATACAGGTAATAATTAGAACAAAGGTGACATAAATAAAAGGGAATGCTCCCCTCATCTCTTATTCTCTCTCCCTCTTACACACACACACACACACACACACACACACACACACACACACTGCTTGACACTTTTAAGGGTCTGAAAGAGTTTGAGAAATGATACTGTATCTTCTTGCAGTCTAACTGGGGGGCCAGCTCCTTGAAGTCATGCCTGAGTGCTAGAGAGAAAAGGCTCACTAGATTCTCTTGGGCTCTTCCAGAAAGAGAAAGTGATCATTTCTGTACAAGCTTCCTCCATTACTTCAATTTCAACTAAAACTGGGAACCCTATGTGGCCGTGACCGAAACTATTACCATAAAAGCCAAAGAAGGATGTCAGAAAATCGGTTAAGTCCATCTTGTCTCTATTCCTATAGGACTTTAGTACACAAACCTCCCTGGGTCTTTGTTTTCTATTAGTAAAATTAGAAAGTAATCTTTCCTTCATAGAAATATTGTGTGAATTAAGTGAGGTAACACATGTAAAGAGCATGGACGAATCCAGTATAGTTGACCCTTGAACAACTGAAGGCGTTAGGGGCACCCATCCACAGTTGGCCCTCTGTATCCTCAGGTCCCCATCCACAGATTCAACCAACCCTGGATCAGTTAGTGTTGTAGTTTGTATGTATTGAAAAAATCTGGCATACAAGTGGAACAACGTAGTTTAAAACTATGTTGTTCGAGGGTCAACTGTACTTTACTTCCTGCTTCTTTCACTCAGAGACTCATACTGCTGCAATCTTTAGTCTAGGTGTACAAATAAACTTTGGGGGGATTTTTTTTTTGTCCTTTGTTTCCACCTTGCTCTTGCCCTCTTTAAATCTCTTTTCCCCTAATCAAAACTAAGTTACTGTTTCTATTTAAGTTTCTGTTTCTTTGCGCTTAATCAATGAATAATATCTGTTGAAGGCTCACTGCATTGAGTGTTTCCGGAGGACTTTTAAATACATGAAGAACTAAAGAACCTTTTGGTTTTTTTCCTTTAGTATGTTTGTTAACTCTCAGACTAACAATTTTTCAAATGAATGCAAAACGAGGTAAATTTCTTTACAATATGACAATAATAGAATAGCCAATTAGTATGGCCGGCACTGAGAGTCCATGATCTGACTCTGTATTTTAAGCTAACATTTACTGTGAAATATATGCCAAGTGCTTTACTAATTATTTTAGGAAGTTATATTAACATATCCTAATCCTCAGTGATATAAGTATTTATTATCATCATCATTATCATTTTCTTAGTTATGAAATTGAAATTTTTAATGTAATGCAACCTCTCCAAGAACACACAATAATTAGTAGAACTGCTTTTCAAACCTATATATATTTAAAATCAAAGCCAACCACCACACTATACAGCCTCAGTAATGAAGTCACAAAAGCTAAGTCTAAAACTTAGGCTGCTCTTTCCATGAAAGTTTTCTCAAGAATGTAGAACAATAGCCCTGAGAATTCCAAAATCAATCTAAAAAGTAATGTCTCCCATCTTCCTGAGTGGCTGCTTTCACAACATATAGCTAATGGTCCCCATTACAGCAGCAGGGACAGAGACAGCCAATAGTAAATCTTTCTCTTTTACAGTTGGCTCTAGTTTAGGAAGAGTTACTTTTATAACAGCTGTAGAGACTTCTATCTTATCAACCTCTACTTCTTTAATATCTTTCTCCCAAACCTTTTTTACAGCCTCTCATAGTAATGACAGGTCCTAAGGGTCAGAACTAGAAGTACTTTCTTTGTAACTCTCAAAGTGTTTGATTTTGAGAAATTACTTTTATTGTCAGCTCAGTTTTGGCATATCCTTGATTTTACTTTGAAAAGTTTTCACAAAGTGGATTCTGGTATGTGAAATCAATGTGATTCTTTTCTAGAAATCTCTAATTCCCTTACTGGTTCCTTTGTTTGCATCAATGCAAATATATTTGCTTATAGAGTCTAAATTGATGGATCATATGTTATCCAAATCTCTTGATCTGATAAAAGACTAATTCTGATTCCAGAACTTGAGCTGGATCAGATTCTCTTCCCTTAGGTAAGTGTTGCTTCATTGAGAGATATAAGCCTATATATAAAAAAAAAAAAAAAAAAAAAAAAAAAACGCCCTGCAGAAAAAAAAAAAAAAAAAGAGGTTCTCACCCGCCCCCGCCAAGTGGTGAAAAGAGTTAAGGGTTTCAATTTCTCACCCTCCAAGTCGAGTTTGCTGCAGTAAAAAAGGGGGATGAAGAGGTGAAAGCCAACCAGAAAAGAGGTAGCACTTTTTACTGAGAATCAATGTATGTATGTTATGGGTTTGAGACATGCCCTATAGGTCTTGTGCCCTGGAGAGATCACTGAACTGTCCTTCTCAATGGACCAAATGGATACAGACCTTATTTTTATTGAGAGTAGCCAGGATAGAAGAGACAGAGTAGCTTAATCATGTTCAGAGTAAGCAAGGGTTTAGCACACCAACCATGACCACATATTCAGGGACTGCAGCTCCACAGTGAAAATAAACCATCAAGTTTTTCCTAAAATGTAGCTTGAAACCCATCACCCACATACATTTAACCCATTGTACCCATAATAAATGCAAAAGGCTATATTATAATCAAATGGTTTTATATCTATGGCCTAAATACATTATTGTACTTTAAATATATTACTGTACTTTAAGCACTATTCTAATACTTTCAGTACTTCAAATATTTTAGTAATAAAGAATTTTCTTGAGAAAGAATAGTCCGAAGGAAGAAAATTGTCCCAAAGATACCTTAGCAAGACTTCAATCAATAAAAACATGTGGTTGATTGTTCATTACTTTTAATTTATTTCCCATTCTCTCTTAAGAGGAAAAAATTTTCCTTTGATTATTAAATTTTTATTGATGATACTGAAGATTGAAATAACCCTGTAGAAAGTATGAAGGGATTCTAATGGCAGCATTATGTGTTACGGTTTTATTATGACCAGAATGAAATAACATTGTAACTTCAAAACTTTTAAAATTGAAATAAACAATATAGATTAAAATGAAATAAATATAATATTTAAACAATATTATTTCCTCAGCTTCATTTAATGCAATACTCAATTTAGGAATATGTTGTGTTTGCTAAATACAAATTTGAAATGTATTGACTTTTTCAATTTAAAGGACTATATGTTATTCTTTTTTCAAAGTTCCCAATTATAAAAGTAAATAGGATTGCTTAACTACTTAGCCTGACACTTAATATAGTGGATTAGTTCATGTTTATAAATCATTTTGAAGACCTAATTTTTTTAGCACTTCCATTTATAATTGTACATATGATCCTGGTGGTCAGTGTCCAGTGGGAAAACTCTCCATCTCTTAAATCTAAGAATTATGGAGCAGAGGGAAAACTGAAAGACATCATATTCCAGGCAAAATTATATTGGAGATAACATTTACTGTCAACAGCCTTTCTCAAAAGATATTCAGGTTGCCCAGAGTTCACTTGGAATCAAAGCACACACATGCACCTCTGAAGGTACTATCAATTTTACCAAATATCTTTATACTACATCTGTGCCACTTACACACTGTTCCCATTGCCCAGGCTTCTCCTCACATCACTCACTTTCTTTCTTTGCTTAGCAAACTCTGGTACATCTATCACAGTCCCATCCATACTTTGCCTCTTCCATGTGTCCTTCTCAGCTTCCTTGACAGAATTGAACACCCCCTTCTCCACACTACCTTAACACTTTCTACATAACTGAAGATATTGAAGATACTTCAATAATACTTATTGATTCAGTCTACCTTATTATAACATCTGTTGTATTATATAACATGAATTTGATTGTTCTGACAGGTCTGTGGTCTGTGATGAAAAAAAATTATTCTATGAACCAAACCACGCTAAGCATTTTACAGTTATTTCCTCATTTAATCCTCATAACAAACACGTGATGTTAATGATGATATGAATTGCACTTTACAGATAAGGAAAAAGTCTAAGAAAGGTTAAGTAAATTGTCTAAATTTACATAGGATGAAACAGGGCTGATCAGGTATATCTGATCACAGAAACTATACCTTTACCTAATGGTATCCTAGAAAACATTTAACAACTGACTCCTGCCACATCTGAGAAGAATTTTAAAAAAGAGAGAGAGAGAGAGAAAGAAGGAAAAAATCCTCTTCTTCCACATTTGCTCACTTTCACCATGATCATACTTCCACTGCTGCCAATTTCACGATACCAACAGGATGTCACTGCACATAGCCTTCAGAAGAGATGCTCACAGTGGACATTGTGAGTCACTATGAGCTGGAATCAACAGACCATCACTTCTGCCACTGTGTTCTTTGCTTCCTATTCATATTTGTATTCTGCCTCCACCTCAAAAGTTGTACTATGCGTGGAATCAAATGGGTGCTCAAAAACTCCTTGTGAAGAAATGAATAAATGATTTATGCTTATAAATTGACTACAATGTGGTTAATACACACACATCTTGGTAAAATAATTTCCTGATTTTTGACATTTTTAATCTCCAAAAAGGGGTTGCTGATAGTTAATCATTTAGTGGTATAAACAAACAGCATTTTAAAATGAAATAGAGAAATATATATTCTAAGAAGTGATTATTTGTAAAAATTAAAGACTTTTTCCTCTAGGTTCTGTGCATTCTGGCAAAATTAAGTGGAGACTTTCAAAATTAATCAGATAGTTTAATAAATGCTGATGAAAATATCCACATATTACTTTAAACTTCCATGTTCTCCTTCATGTTTCTTCATATTATGGAAATTCAGCCAATATATCCAAATGTAGTAAATCGATCAAATCTCCAGATTACTTTCACATCATAATTAAAAGGTTTTCCATAATGCCTATATCATTTAAGTAAATCTAAATGTCTATGCTGAGGGCTTCCCTGGTGGCGCAGTGGTTGAGAGTCCGCCTGCCGATGCAGGGGACACAGGTTCGTGCCCCTGTCTGGGAAGATCCCACATGTCGCTGAGTGGCTGGGCCCGTGAGCCATGGCCGCTGAGCCAGCGCATCCAGAGCCTGTGCTCCGCAACAGGAGAGGCCACAACAGTGAGAGGCCTGCGTACCGCAAAATAAATAAATAAATGTCTATGCTGACCCACCTCCTAGAGTAATGAAAATAAAAACAAAAATAAACAAATGGGACCTAATTAAACTTAAAAGCTTTGGCAAAGCAAGGAAACCATAAGCAAAACGAAAAGACAGACTACAGAATGGGGGAGAAAATATTTGCAAATGAAGCGAGAGATTAATCTCCAAAATATACAAACAGCCCATGGAGCTCAGTATCAAAAGAACAAAAAACCCAATTAAAAAATGGGCAGAAGACCTAAAGAGACATTTCACCAAAGGAGACATACAGATGGCCAAGAGGCACATGAAAAGATGCTCAACATCACTATTATTAGAGAAATGCAAATCAAAACTACAATGAGGTATCACCTCACACCAGTCAGAATGGCCATCATCAAAAAGTCTATAAGCAGTAAAGGCTAGAGAGGGTGTGGAGAAAAGGGAACCCTCCTACACTGTTGGTAGGAATCTAAATTGATACAGCCACTATGGAGAACAGTATGGAGGTTCCTGAAAAAAACTAAAAATAAAACTACCATATGACCCAGCAATCCCACTACCAGGCATATACCCTGAGAAAACCATAATTCAAAAGGACACATGGACCCCAATGTTCACTGCAGCATTATTTACAATAGCCAAGACATGGTAACAACCTAAATGTCCAATGAAAGATGAATAGAAAAAGAAGATGTGGTACATATATACAATGGAATATTACTCAGCCATAAAAAGTAACAGAACTGGGTAATTTGTAGAGATGTGGATGGACCTAGAGTCTGTCATATAGAGTGAAGTAAGCCAGAAAGAGAAAAACAAATGTTGTATATTAACGCATATATGTGGGATCTAGAAAAATGGTACAGATGAACCTATTTGTAGGGCAGGAATAGAGAACTAGATGTAGAGAACAGACATGTGGACACAGGGAGGAAGGGGAGGGTGGGACAAATTGGGGGATTAGGTTTGACATAAATACACTACCATGTATAAAACAGATAGCTAGTGGGAACCTGCTGTACAGCACAGTGAGCTCAGCTTGGTGCTCTGTGATGACCTAGATGGGTGGGATGGGGGGGTGGGAGGGAGGTCCAAGACAGAGGGGATATATGTATACATATAGCTGATTCACTTCATTGTACAGCAGAAACTAACACAACATTGTAAAGCAATTATACTCCAATAAAAAGAAAAAAAGAGTGAGTGGGTCATATAGACCAAGCCCCCACTCCTAGGAACTAAGAAATTTTTAACATCAATGTCATTTCTCGAAAGAAAAGCATCTGAAAATTACATGAAATTCTATTTAAACTTGTGATACTTTTTCCAAAAAATTTTCCATTCAGGGATTTCAACATTTAGCTTACGCAAAACTAAGCCAAAAAATAGATTTTCATTAAACTAAAAACGTCAACACATTTTTCTGCTTCTCCACTCTCTTATAGGAAACTCATTCTAGCTTGTGAAGAACTATGCATTTCCTTTGTATTTCCTTTTGAAAAACTGAGTGATGTTTTGAGACATATTTTAAATGGAAAATGTTCTAGAAAAGCACTTTAAATTTGGAAGAGTTTTCAGTGTCAAATATAAATCTTTTCTAACGTTAAAATTATTACCCTTTTTAATGGCTTTGTCTTTATTTTCTGTTTATGTTAATTCATTGGTTTAAAACTTCTATTTGATTCTTTGAAGACGATCCTCAACACTCATTATTGCGTGCCCCTGAAATGTTAATGAGTAATAAAAGCAAACCCAAATATATAGCTTAGTCTTAATCCAAAGGAATAATCTAGTAGCACAAGAAAATTAGCTGCCTTTATTGAATGTTATGGCTTTGACCTGACTGCAGTATTAAGTGGAGTCACAATGTATGGTGTGTCCAGAACACTGACATAAGGAAACAACCACAAGTGGAGTAATAGACAAGATTGCCTGGTAAATCCTTTGACTCAGCTGCAGGATCCAATGGAATGACACTGTAATTACACAGAAAGTAATTGTCATATATTTGCCAAGAAATTACATGGTTGACAGTAATCTCTGAAAATTGTTCTTCATTTCTAGTGCCAACAGCCATGTTAGCAGAAAATGAAATTAGAAACAACCACAGGAGGTGTTTCTTCTCATTTAGAAAACTATTTCATTTAAGAAGTAAAATTTAATTTACGAGTAAATATTATAAAACTAAAAATAAAATGGAATGACTTAGAAACATTTGTAACATTTATTGTTATTTGGTATAATGTTGGCTTTATGGAAAAAAACAAAGTCATTTCATCTCAAGCTAATTATATATTCTATTTTGCAAGTGCCGGTACTGTAAAGCCATCTTCCCCAGGTTATTCCTTCCAAACAAATGAATGTGTCAGATTCCAAGAGCCCAAGATAGGAATAATTATATATTTTTTTACAGCTTACAACTCTTTCCCCAAAATAATATAAAAGCCTTCTTTTATGAATTGTAAGAGTTAATATTATAAGATTAGTTTTCTATTCAGAACTATGTTCAAGTTAGGAAATAAGTAGCTTTATGTTCTCATATTGTTGTGGCATAAATGAGGAACTCTTAGAAACCAAAATCACCAGCTGAAACTAAGAAAGCTTACCAATGAACAGTATGCTAAAAACTGCTGAAACTCTTAGTTGGTAAAAAAAACTTCAAGTTATTAGTCATCAAAACTCTGTGTAAATATATCTATTTTCCTAATAAAGTTTAGCAAAGTCTTGTCTACATGAAAAAACACATTTAAACGTGTTTTCAAGAATTTATTTTAAGTTATATAATGAATTATCTTCTTTATCCTGTGCATTTGGTTAATATAATAGGTTGTCATATTACCTATATATATAAATATTTCCTTTTTTGGTTAAGCCAAAACGTGGCAACCAGGGAAGATATTCAGTATTAAAATAACAAGTTTTCTTGTCATTTTTTTACTATACATTTTGCTCAGGAAGTTAATTTTGTTGCAGGAAGGTTAAAATGCTCTGTACTGTGGGAGAAAAAAGTAGTGTGCAAAGTATTATTTATAGTACCTAACATTTGTTAAAGAAAACAGATATAGAGAAGATTATTCATGGAAAAATGTACCTCCACGTACATAAAATATCTGAAAGGTTACTTAAGAAATTAGTAATGCTGATTACCTCTAGGAAGGATAACTGAGTAGTTAGGAAATAAGGCTGAGGGAGACACAAATTCCACGACACATTTCTTGCAACTTTAAAATTTTATCCTGTGTCCATGAATTATCTACTGAAAAATAAATGTAAAGTAGGAAACAAATAAATATGCCCTTCCCTTTGCAGAACCAGGATCAAAGGTTCAAATTAGAAGACTATAGGACTATAGAATAGAAGGAAATAATTCTTTGGATTATAAGGAAAGCTGGCACTTCTCATTTTGCAGAGTACAATGAAAAAAGTATATCTTCTAACGGTGCATAAGAAGTTTGAACATGAGGGCCTTGAAAAGGCGAAGTGTCCTGTAAGTCCAGACTACATGGAACAAAGATGAATATGGGACATAAATAAACAGGACGAGTAGCAAATATATAACTTAAGAAGAGGAAGAAACAAGACCAGCCCTCCAGCAAACACGCACACACACACACACACAGGTTCTGTTCTCTTCTGTGACCTTCTGGGACACTGGCTCATAAAGCCATTACCAATTGTTCCTCTCACAGAAGTGAGCCCCCAATAGCCAGTTTTTGCTGCATGACACCAATTCTTCGAAGAAAAAAAAAAGACCTGATAAAAACTTGATCAACATGATTCTTTTGCCAGGAAATGTCAGACTGCAAAAGCCTGGCTGTAGTTTTGCCCTTGGTTTCTGTGAAATTATTCTATATAAAGCCTGTGATTCACTCTAGACCATTCTCAACCGGGATTTCATGTAAGAATTAAGCCCCAATCAATGCACTAAGGCCTTCATGTTTATAAATGAATTAGGATGCAATTTGTTATGTATTATCCTTGGGAAGACTGGGAAAATAGTCATTCAGATCATTCTCTTGTTTGTAATTCAAAGGGGAAGAATCTCTTCGAGACTGTGTTACACTAAAGAAGCACAGTTTTAATGTCAAAGAGGAAATTCAAAATAACTCAATTCTCTATTTCAAGTTCTCATACTCTTTGCAAGGGGATATGGAGAACACAACAACACTCTTCGAAATCATGCCATCTTCCCCCTTTACTTTCTGTTTCACTCCATAGTTGCTTCACTATTTTTTTCTTTAAATCTCAAAACTATTCTGAAAAAATTGCCTTCCTCTCCACACAATTTCATCCTGTCTCCCAAGCCAGAAGTAGCTAGCGGGACACTTTTCCATGGCAGTGCTATACTTTAAGACTGCCAAAGAGCCAGGCAATGAGTATTGCCAAGTGCACAGTCTGCAGGAATTTTGGTAATTCTATTACTCTAAATTATTGATGAGAACCTGCTGGTATATTTTGTTCTTTCCACATCTATTTCTCCCTCTTAATTTTGGTCCTATAACTTCTGAAACAATTTTTTTTGCTTAACTTCACTTAATTCAACTTCATTTTTATTACTGAAGACAGAAGGTTTCTAACGAATACACTTTATACACCTACTAAAAGGTTTGCCTTGAAAACAGAATATTCCAATATTTGCAAAGCTTATCTTTAAGGTCTTTGTACAAGTGAAAAAAAAGAGAAATGAACGTTCAACATTAACTTAATAAAGTTTAAGTAAAGAAATAGCAAAACATTTTTATGGTATAGTGTGGTTTAGTTACTCTCAACTAATACTTCAAGTATATACATAAAGCCCTGAGTTTAATTTATTCTTGTTAGATGATATCTTGATTATTGCTCTTTTCTGACCTTTATCACTCAGCAAAATCATTTTGAGATTCATCTATGTTGTTTTATGATAGTTCATTTCTCTTTATTATTGAGTAGCATTGTATCCATAAATCACAATTTGTTTATCAATTCATCTGTTGAAGGACAACTGAGTTTTTCCCATTTTAGCTATTTAAAAATAAGCTGCTATAAAAATATCATGAGTGTTGACATAAAAATTTTTACATGGACATAGGCTTTCATTAAATGAAATGCCTCCAGTTAAATGCCTAGAATATATGTCAGGTGGATGCTTAACATTTTATGACATCGCCAAACTTTTCCAGAATGGTTCTACCATGTTTTATTCTATCCAAGCAATGTAAGAGACATCCAGTTCCTCCATATTTTTTGCCACCATTTGGCATATGATGTCTTTATAATTTTATCAAGTCTAATAGGTGTGTCATGGTATCTCATTGCAGTTTGAAATTGCATTTTTCTAATCATTAATGATGTTGAGCATCCTTTTTGCTTATTGCCATCTGTACATCGTCTTTGGTCAAGTGTGTGCTCAAATATTTTGCCCATTTTTAATCAGTTCTTTGTTGTTATTGAGTTTTGAGAGATCTTTGCACATTCTGTATAAAAGCCATATATCAGATACATACTTTGCAAATATTCCTCTCAGTTTGTAGCTTGTCTTTTCAATCTCCTCATAGTGTCTTTCAAATAAAAGTGTAAATTTTGATGAAGTTTTTATTGATTGTGCTTTCGATTGTGGCGTCTCAGAAATCTTTACCTTATACAAGGTCATGAAGATTTTTCTCGTATGATTTCTTCTAGAAGTTTTATAACATTTGGTTTTATATTTAGGTCTATAATTCATTTTGAGCTACTTTTAACATATGATATAAGGCATCAATCAAAGTGGGTTATTTTGGGCTTCCCTGGTGGCGCAGTGGTAGAGAGTCCGCCTGCCGATGCAGCGGACACGGGTTCATGCCCTGGTCTGGGAAGATCCCACATGCCGCGGAGCGGCTGGGCCCGTGAGCCATGGCCGCTGAGCCTGCACGTCCGGAGCCTGTGCTCCGCAATGGGAGAGGCCACAACAGTGAGAGGCCCGCCTACCCCCACAAAAAAAAGTGGGTTATTTTGCATATTTATATCCAATTATCCCATACCACTCTTTTTTAAACTGTTGTCTCCCCACAAAATTGTTTTTCACTTTTGTCAAGATTAAGTTGCACACGTTTGTGTAGGTCTATTTCTGAACTCTCTAATCTTTTCCACTGATGTATTTCTCTATATTAATGCCAAACTACACTGTTTCAATTACTGAGCTTCATAGTAAGTCTTGAAATCAAGTAATACATCTTGCTATTTGTTATTTCTTTGTACCTTCTATTCTTTGTTTCATTTTGTCTATTTTCCTGACAACTTTTGGACTATCTAAGTATTCTTTATGATTCTAACTTTTTGTCATTTGTTGGCTAATAGTACAAAAACTTTGCAATACTATATTTCTTCCTAGTCTTTTTTGCTATTGTTTTATACCAAAATTGTTTTATTTTATGCATTTTTTACTAATACATTATTTTGTTTGTATAAAACCATGATCGTTTTAACAGCTTTATTGATATATAATTCACATTCCATACCATTAACCCCTTTAAAGTGTCCAATTGGATATTTTTAGTGTACCAGCAGCATTGTATCACCATCACCACAATTTTACAACACTTTAGTCCCTCCTAAAAAAATTCAGACCCATTAGCCATCACCTCCCATCAATCTCCTGAGCCCTAAGCAAGTCATATTCTGTTTCTATAGATTCAACCTATTATAGACATTTCATATAAATGAAATAATACGATAACTGGTGTTTTGTGACCGGCTTCCTTCACTTAGTAAGATTTTTCAAAGTTCATCCATGTTGCAGCATGTATCCGCACTTCATTTATTTTTATTGCCAAATAGTATGCAATTGTATGAATATACTACGCTATTTTTGGACATTCAGTTGTTTCCACCTTTCAACTATTGTGAATAATGCTTCAAGGAACATTTGTATATAAGCTTTCATGTGGATGTATGTTTTCATTCCTTTTGGGGAGAAATGGAATTGCTGGGTAATTATGTAACTCCATGTTTAATTTTTTAAGTGGTCACCAAACTGTTTTCCAAAGTGGTTATACCATTTTACATTCCCACCAGCAATGTATAAGGCTCTCAATTTCTCCATATACTTGCCAACATTTATTACATGTCTTTTTGATTATTGCCATTCTAGTGCATGTGAAGTGGGATCTCTTTATAGTTTTGATTGTATTTTCTCTACTGACTAATGATTTTTAGCATCTTCTCATATACTTAGCAGCCATTTGTACATCTTCTTTAGAGGAATATCTATTCAAATCCATTGCTCTTTTTAAATTGGGTTATTTGTCTTTTTATTGTTGAGTTACAGTAGTATTTAATGTGTTCTGGATACAAGTCCCGTAACAGATTTGAAAAATCAATTTCTGTTTTTTAAAAAAAAGCCAGCTGGCATTTTGATAGGGAGAGCATTGAATCTGTAGTTCAATTTGGGGAATATTGCCACTGTAAGAGTACTAAGTTTTCCACTTCAAACACATGAGATGTCTTTTGACTTATTTAGATCTTTAATTTCTGGTAATGATGCTTTATAATTTTCAAGGTACATGTTTTTTACTTCTTTTGTTAAATTTATACTTAAGTATTTTATTCTTTCTGATGCTGTTATAAATGGAATTGTTTTAATTTTATTTTCAGAACATTGATTCCTTTTATAGAAATACAATTGATTTTGTGTATTGATCTATATACTATAGTCTCACTAAACTTGTTTATTAGTTACAATAGAGTGTGTGTGTGTGTGTGTGTGTGTGTGTGTGTTTATTCTTCAGGATAGTCTATATACAAGACCCTGCCATCTGCAGCAAAGATAGTTTTACTTCTTCCTTTACAATATGCATGCTCTTTGTTTATCTTTCCTAATTACCCTAGCTAAGATATTCAGTAGAATGTTAAACAGAAGTGGCAAGAGCAGACTTCCTGTCTTGTTCCTGATCTTACCAGTAAAGCATTCAGTGTTCTACCATTCAGTATAATGTTAGCTGTGGACTTTTGTAGATGGCCTATTTTTGTAGATTGCTGAGGAAAGTCTCTTCTGTTCCTAAGTTGTTGGGCAGTTTTATCAGGAAACTGTGCTGAATCGTTTCAGATATTTTCTGCCTATACAGGTGACACTTGAACAACTCAGGGGTGAGGGGTGCTAAACCTCTATGCAATCAAAAATCCGCATGTAACTTCACAGTTGTCGCTCCATGTGCATCAGTGGATTCAACTGTCTGCAGATCATGTAGCACTCCAGTATATATTTATTGAAAAAAATCTGCGTATTAGTGGACTTGAGTAATCAAACCTGAATTTAGATGAGGATATGGATTCTATCCTTTATTAGAATGCTGTATTACACTAATGGATTTTCAGATGTTAAACAAACCTTGCATTCCTAAGATAAATTTTACTTGGTCATAGGGCATAACTCTTTTTACATTTTGCTGGATTCAGTTTGATAGTATTTTTGAGGAGTTTTGAATATATCTTAATATTCACAAGGGATATTGGCCTATAGTTTCCTTTTCTTATGATGTCCTTGGTTTTAGTATATTGGTAAAAATGGCTTATATGATGAGTTAGAAAATGTTCCCTCTTCTTTACATTTTGCAAGAGTATGTGAAGGATCGATATTAATTCTTCTTTGAATGTTCGTTAGAATTCACCAGTGAAGTATCTGAGTCTGGCCCTTTCTTGTGGGAAGCCTTTAAATTAGTATTTTGATCTCTTTATTTGTTTTAGTCTCTTCATATTTTATTTTTTTAATTTTTATTTTATATTGAAGTATAATTGATTAACAATGTTGTGTTAGTTTCAGTGTACAGCAAAGTGATTCAGTTACACATATACAGGTATCTATTCTTTTTCAAATTCTATTCCCATTTAGGTTGTTATATAATACTGAGCAGAGTTCCCTGTGCTATACAGTAGGTCCTTGTTGGTTATCTATTTTAAATATAGTAGTGTGTACATGTCAGTCCCAAACTCCCAATCTATCCCTGCTCCCCACTCTTCCCTCCAGTAACCGTAAGTTCATTCTCTAAGTCTGTGAGTCTGTTTCTGTTCTGTAAATAAGTCCATTTGTATCATTTTTTAAGATTTCACATGTAAAGGGAAGAATAGAGAAGTATGCAATTATATTGCCTTTTAAATTACCTACACAATTACCTTTTAAACAAAATAATTGTTTTGAATTATGACAGCCATTATTTCTTTGAATATTTCTTTTCTGTCCCTTTCTCTCTCTTCTAATATTCCACATGTATGTTGATGTACTTAATGGTGTACCACACTTCTCTGAATCTATGTTAATAACTTTCAATCTTTCTTTTCTCTGTTACTCACATTGCAAAATCTGTAATGACATATCTTCAAGTTCACTGATTCTTTCTTATGCTAGCTTAAAGCAACTCTTGAACCAATCCAGTAATTTTTTCATCACTGTTTTGCTTTTAAACTCAAAATTTCCATTTGGTTCATTTAAATAATTTTAATAATCTGTCTCTTTACTGATCTTCTCTAGTTGATGATATATGGTTATCATAACCCATTTTATTTATTTGAACATGATTTCTCTTAGTTCTTTGAACATGTTTTGAAGTCTTTGCTAAGTCCATCATTCTGACCCCCTTCAAAAGCAGTTTCTATTGCCTGCTGTTTCCTATGGATAGATCACACCTTTCTGTTTCTTTGCATGTCTCATAATTTTTTCGTTGATAAGTAGACAATTTAGATATCTCCAAATACTGATTCCCTCCCCCAAGTAGGTAGTTTTTCTTTGTTTGGTAATTTATTTACTTGTTAATGACTTGGCTGAACTAATTATGGAAAGTCTATTTCTGCCATAGTAGGAATTTCTGGTGTGTCTATTCAGATTTTTCCTCCTGGCTACCTAGTGGTTACCCATGGGTCTACATAAGCCACTTATTGGTCAATGTTTGTGTTTAAGCCATCTTAGCCAGTTATATTTTTACTCGTTACCACTGGGAACATGTGTGGCTTGGAGATTGCTATCACAGTACAGAGAGCTTACATTTTTTTGTCTCAAGTTCAAGCAGGAACTAGTACCTTAGAGGTACCCTCTCTGATCACTCTTGAAAGGGCACAGTCTTGGGCATACAGTCTTCCTGATTGCTAGAAATGACTGATATTATTTTTAAGCCTGGATTACTAAGAATTTCTCATGGTTCAGAGTAGCTTGTTGTGCAATAAGTGTTTGGTCAGAGGTTGTGCCAGTGAGGCTTCTACCCTGTGTTGATGGATCTGTTTGCAGCTTGGAGAATGCTTTTAAATCTACCCTAAATCTTCCTCTGGTTTCTCCTGAGTGGGCACAGTCTAGTACATGCAGACAACATCCCCAATCCCCAGAGTTGACTGGGATCCTAGGAAGACTCTTGTCTATCTCTGGCTCTGGCTCTGGTTCTTTTCATTATCACACACAATACTGGAAGATAAGAGGCTAGGTTTCTTGAATCTTAACTTGCATGTCTGTAATACTGAAATATTCCCATTATTGTTCCTCCTCTAGTGTCCTCCAACTGTGTGACTTCCCTGCTTTTAAAAAATTTTAATTGCCGCTCATTACTCTCAGGATACATTTTATTATTTTTTTAAATTGAAGAATAGTTGATATACAACGTTGTGTTGGTTTCAAGTATACAGCAAAGTGATTCAGTTATATATACATATATATATATCTTTTTCATATTCAGAAGAAAAAAAATTCTCCCTTATAGGTTATTATAAATATTCAGTATAGTTCCCCATGCTATACAGTAGATCCTTACTGGTTATATATTTTATATATAGAAGTATGTATATGTTAATCCCCAAATCCTAATTTATCCCCTCCCCACTTTCCACTTTGGTAACCATAAGTTTGTTTTCTATGTCTGTGGGTCTATTTCTGTTTTGTACATAAGTTCACTCGTATCATTTTTTTAGATTGACTGGATACTCTAAAACTCCTAGAGGAAAACAAAGGTAGAATGCTATTTGACATGAATCACAGCAGTATCTTTTTGGATCCATCTCCCAGAGTAATGGAAATAAAAACCAAAATAAACAAATGGGACCTAATAAACTTAAAAGTTTTTGCATGGCAAAGGAAACCATAAACAAAACAAATAGACAACATACAGAATGGGAGAAAATATCTACAAATGATGCAACTGACAAGGGATTAATCAAAATATACAAAGAGCTCATGCAGCTCAATATCAAAAAAAAAAAACCAAACAACCCAATGAAAAAATGGACAGAAGATCTAAATAGACATTTCTCCAAAGAAGACAAACAGATGGCCAAAAGGCACATGAAAAGATGCTCAACTGCTAATTATTAGAGATTTGCAAATCAAAACTACAATAAGGTATCACTTCACACTGGTCAGAACACCTATCATCAGAAAGTCTCCAAATAACAAATGCTGGAGAAGGTGTGGTGAAAAAGGAACCCTCCTACACTGTTGGTGGGAATGTAAATTGGTATAGCTACTATGGAGAACAGCACGGAGATTCCTCAAAAAACTAAAAATATAGCTACCATATGATCCAGCAATCCCACTCCTGGGCATTTATCCAGAGAAAACCAAAATTTGAAAAGATACATGCACCTCAATGTTCATTACAGCACTATTTACAGTAGCCAAGACATGGAAGCAACCTAAATGTCCACTGACAGATGAATGGATAAAGAAAATGTGGTATATTTATACAATGGAATATTACTCGGCCATAAAAAAGAATGAAATAATGCCCTTTGCAGCAACATGGATGGGTGCAGAGATTATCAAACCAACTGAAGTAAGCCAGACAGAGAAAGACAAATATCATATGATATTGCTTATATGTAGAATCTAAGGATACATTTTAAACTCCTCAAAAAACGCTTACTGATTTCAGAAGAACTGAAAGCAGGGTCTCAAAAAAGATATTTGTACAACCATGTTCATAGCAGCATTTTTCACATTAGCCAAGAGGTGGAAGCAACTCAAGTATCCATCATGTGAATGAATGGATAAATAAAACATGTTATATATATACTATGGTATATTATTCAGCCTTAAAAAAAGAGCCTTCAGAACATTATGCTTAGTGTAATAAGCCAGTCACAAAAGGATAAATGCTGCACGATTCAGTTAGATTTAACTAGAGTAGTCAAACTCACAGAAATAGGAAGTAGAATGGTGGTCGCCAGGGGATAGGGATAAGTGGGAAATGGGGAGTTGTTATTTAATAAATACAGAGTTTCAGTTTTGCAAGATGAAAAGGTTCTGGAAGTTGGTTGTACCACAATGTGAATATATTTAACACTGCTGAACTATATACTTAAAATGGTTATGATGGTAAATTTATGTTATGTGCATTTTACCACAATTGAAATGAAGAAAAATTTAAAGGTTTACTACATCCTTCATGATCTTACCCAGTTTATCTCCCTAGCTTCATTTCTAAACACTTCTGAGACCCCTTCCTGAACCCTACATGCCAACCATCATCAGCTACTTGCCATTCAGCAAACTCTCCAGGCTGTCTGCCATATCTCCCTCTTACCCACCTGAATTGGCAAGCCTTCTTATTTAAAAAATAGAAAAAAGCTTTGAGATATATTTCACATGCCATACAATTCACCCATTTAAACTGTATACTTCACTGCATTTTAGTACATTCATAGATAAGTGCAACCATCACCACATTAAAGTTTAGAATATTTTCATCACCACAAAGTGAAATCCTGTACCCTTTAGTTATCACTCTCCAATCTCCTCATACTTCCCCTACCCCAGTCCTAGGAAATTACTAATCTAATTTCTGACTCTATAGATTTGCCTATTCTGGATATTTCATATAAGTGGAATCATGTAATATGTAGTCTTTGGTTACTGTCTTCTTGTGGTATATCCTCACCATGGAATATTGTTTGGCCAATAAAAGGAATGAAGTTCTGGTACATGTTACAACATAAAAAAAGATTGAAAAAAAGCCTACTTGTGTTTCATTCCAAAGATTTAAAATCTCTTTCCCTAAAATGCATTTCTTGGCACCCCCCCAAATTTGCTTCAATGATCTTCT
The DNA here is from genome assembly GCF_949774975.1 of Lagenorhynchus albirostris. Classification (NCBI taxonomy): domain Eukaryota; kingdom Metazoa; phylum Chordata; class Mammalia; order Artiodactyla; family Delphinidae; genus Lagenorhynchus; species Lagenorhynchus albirostris. The sequence goes on along the minus strand of NC_083095.1, from coordinate 69,602,840 downwards.
CCAAATCTTATTTACCTCTATTTTAATCTTTAATTAGTCAGTATGTCCCCACTAGGTTTTAAACCCTTTTTTACAGCTGTAAAATGTTGCACAAGTATAATGTGAAGGTATTTTATTTTCTATTTTTCTCACAAGAACTCACTGATTTAAAAACAGATAAATCAAGATTAGTGTTTCTCAACACTGACTCACAATAAAATGACCTGGAGAGATCTTAAAAATTCTATTCCTGGTCCCCAGCTCAGGTCAATTATATCACAATCTCAGGAGGGAGAGCTGGGGACTGACACATCAGTATTGTTTTAAATTTCCCAGCTGATGCACTGCCAGAATTGAAAACTACTGATTTAGACACAAAAAGCCTTAGTCATCTTCTAATACAATATATTGTATGCATAATTTAATAGTAATTTAATCCTTTGGGTCATGACATAGCATTTATTTCTATATAATTTTACTTATTAAATATTGTAAAATAAGGCAGTAACACTTTTTATAAAATAATAAAATGTACTATGTGCAGAATCATATAAAACACATCATTTTTCTGAACCTTTTAACTTTTTGAGCTTAAAGCAGGAATCTCTAGCAAATACTCAGTTACTCCCAAATCAGCCATTCTGTTGCCCCTTGTAATGGAACACTTGCATATGTCTCATCTATTTATATGTTTTATCTTCTTTTTGTATACATATTAGATTTTATACACCTCCTTGAGTGTGAGAAGTCAAACCATTTTTTAGAAGCCCATAATGGCATTTACCCAGTGAGATATTTAGATTGTTCAAGTTTCTGTCAAGTATGGTAGTGAATACAGACTGAAAAGATCTTTCCCTAGATTTTCCACATATAAAAAAGGGCAGGAAGGGAAGGTAAAACTGAAAAAGTTTCTTGAGTGTTTGACAGGTTTTACTCAATTGATAGCTTTTTGCCAAGAATATCTCTTTAGTTTACTAAACTGACTTGTATCTTTCACATTATGAAACTTGAATACCTCATTCCAAGAAAAATAATGTTACTGGAAGTAAAATAAATTTATTTGAATTTCTTAATATAAAACACCTCCTACAAACACAGTTGAAGATTATAAATGAGTTGGAAGACTGCTTTCTATATACTAAAAATTTTTAATGTTTTTTTATCCTTATAGTGATAGAGAAACTATAGGTTAAGGATTGGTTAAATGCCCAGAGGCTGATAGAGAAAGGAAAGGAAAGGAGAATAGCACACATGTACTTGGTTTTGTTAATAAATTTAAATAAGAAAGATTAAGGAGCAGAGACAGGAAGGATATTTTAATAGGAACGTCTATAATATTCAGTCTTTAAAATGAATGATGTTTATTACCACATATTAAAACTTTCTTATGATAAAAAGACATGTATTATCATACTAGAAATATTTCCTTCTATCTTAAGAAAAATAAAATTACCCCCAATGACATACAGTATAAACTTTAGACCTGGGGCATATTCCGTCAAAAAAATCTTCTCCCTATGATTTCAAATGATAACTATTCGCAAAAGCCTAATCTTACTTGGTGTTAGATATGTGGAGCACACCTAGGCACGAACGTTGAAATGTGGATGCTTCTTTCCATCTTTCTTCATTCACTTTAGCATTTAAAAAAAAAATCAGATTGAGTTAATTTACACAAAATTTATCAATTTTAGGAAAATGAAAACAGAATCTATTCCATCCTTCTGTCCTTGAAATGCCCTTTATGAAGCTTTCTAAATTGTCTCCAATGAAAGGCATGTAATGAGGTTTACATCTCCTCTGGACTTTCTCTTTTATTTTTGTCCTTCGTGTACTCTCTTGTCTTTTTGACCTCAATAGTTACATAGGAGAACAAAAGAATGATTCAGAATTTGACATTTCTCCTTTTTCCTAACCTGTATACCTTTCTAAATAGCTAATGTTACGGACCTCAGTCATATTATGCATCCCAAGTGACGCAGAGCTGGGCTCTAAACAGGTGGACACATCTGTTCCAGTCCATCAGACTTGACTTACACTGACTGCGTTCTGTAATCATTATGGTTTTTATCCCAAATTACAGTGTCAATCTGTTCAGAATTAATATGTATTACTCCACCACTTGTTACAAAATTTTCAGTCTATTTATTGGACCAAATCCTGCCCTAATCACTTAGGCACAATTCCCACTGAAAACCTAACAGAGAGAATGTGTATCCAGAGGTTATGTTTTCATCGCATGTCAAAGGTATTTTTTCATAAATGGATGTTATTGCTGTTCCCAATGAATGCTTTTTCTGTGTCTATAGTGAAAAGTTGTTTAAAATTTTAGTGCACTGGTTTAGATCATTTTTAATCACTTCTTCCAACACATGTTATATCCCAGTGTGGTTGTTCCCATAATGAAGAGGGGGTTGACATGTTATTTACTTCACTCAGAATGTAGGTGATATTTTTAATACTTGGAAAATTATAGTTTTATATTACAGTTACAGTTTCCTCTTCCCTTTTGTGTTGGGTAGCTTTTAAAGGCTATGAGTCCATGACTGTTTTATTATAACATGGTGAATCATTTCACTACGGTTTTTTTGCCCTATTTATTTTAATTTGGGGAGTCTGTTTTCTGATTGTGGAGATTTACTAGTTCTTTAAATATTTCACATACAAATCTTTCTTTAAATATGTGTCTTCAAAATATATTCTCCTAGTCAGTGGCTTGTCTTTCCATTCTTTGAATACCATCTTTCACAGAGTGGACATTTTAAATTTAATAAAGTCTACAGTATCAGTCATGGATTGTATTTTTTGTAATCATCAGACTCTAACTAATGTAGATTTTATCCTAGGAGTACCACTGTATTTTTTTTATAGTTTTTCATTTTATACTTAAGGCAATGAATGGCTTTGAGTGAATTTATGTCTAAGGTACAAAGTTTGTGTCTCCATTCATTTATTTCCTTGTGGTAATCTATTGGTACCCTCATTATTTGTTGACTAAAGACTATCTTTTCTGTGTTAATGTGCATTTATTCCTTTGACCAAGGTCAAGTTGTCTGTATTTGCATAGGTCTATTCATGGACTCTCTATTCTGCTTCATTTATCTATATGTCTATTCATTTTTAAATATTATGCATTCTTGATTATTGTAGCTTTATAATAAATCTTGAAATTGGGAAGTGTGAGTTTGTTTACTTGCTTTTCATTAGCATTTTCTAGACTACTAAATGTTTAAAACAAGTTTGCTGATAGCTACAAAATAGCTTGCTGAGATTTTTATTGGTATTGCACTGGATCTTTAAATCAATTTATAAAGAATTGACATCTTAATAATATTGTGCCTTTTGATCATGAACAAGAAATATATCTCAAGTGATTTAGTTTTCTTTCATTGCTTTCAAGAGTGTTTCATTTTTTTCATTTTTAAAATTTATTATTCAATTTACTTAAACTAAAAAAAAAATCTTAAAAATGAAAAGCTCATAGATACAGAGAATTGAATGATGATTGTAAGAGGTCGGGGTAAGGGGTAGGAGAAATGGGTCACCATGAATTTATTTCTCTTTCCTCTTCTATTTTCCCTGAAACTAACTAAATACATGGATTTTGCTGAGGAGGAAAAATGTTATTAATTCATAATTATTATGTAAAAGTTAATCTGGCTAACATCCTTCAAATGATTTTTCACCAGCTGGTGATTTTATTCTTTTTTTTCTGGTTGATGATGGAGAAAGGTGAGGCTTAGAAGCTGATGAAAATTAAAAGCGAAATCTTAAAAAGTAATTGGGTCCAGAAATCTGATGGAAGAAAAGGACTAAATGTCATACTAAAATATGAATGTATATGTTAAGTTTTCAAACCCATGGAAAATAAAAAGAACAAACAACAGCAACAACTAGTGGCCCCAGTAATAAAACTACAAATGCACTGCCCTTTCACTCCAAGTTTGGGTTTAGCAGCTAGGGGTAGTTGCATTACCATGTTTCTAATCAGCATTTCCACTTGCCCGCCACAGCCTACGAAATGGCAACAGTGCCTATGGCAATACAAATCCCATTAACTTGATGCATCATACATGAGGAAGTTATAACCCAAGCTGAAACAAGATCAGTGAAGACTGATCAGAATTCAGCTAAAAAAAAAAAAAAAAAAAAAAAAATCCCTCATCTCTGTATCTCCTTTGACTTCTTGGTTATACAGGCAACACAAAAGGAAAGTTATCCCCAGGTGTTACCGATGGAATGCCAGACACTGTCCAATAATTCCCCTCAGAGTCTATCGTGGTAATTATTCAAGGCCTGCCTAAATTATTTGAACAAACTGCTTTGCAATTATTAGACATGTTATGAGAAAGTGTGAACAGCTTGACCAGCAAATTTTCAATATATTTTCCCCCTCAGGCAAGACTAAAACTTAAAAATAAAACTCCAGAGACTCTGACATTCTTCTCATCACATAACACATACCAGTAGAGAATAAAAAGGGAAAAAAAAAAAAGGACATGAATATTTGAAAAGGCCTTTTGAATCTTGCAGGCATAAAGTAGAAGTATATATCATTCTCTCAGACCCAGAGTCCATGCAGATACACAGTGAAAGACACGCTTTGTACCATCATCCTCTGCTGATATGTCAGAGGAAAAGCATTCATTCTCACCTCTTCAGGGTGTCTGTCATTAGGTACATTAATATGGATGAACCACCACAGAAATCAAAAGGCAGTAAGAGAAAGTGGGCTTAAAGGGATAAAGGTTTTGAACTACATTTAAGTTGGGCTTCAATTTGAAGACTAAACTTCAGGTTTCTGTAATTACCTTACCTTCTCCACACAGTCCAGGAAGAAAAAAAATACTAATTAGATATGCTCTGAAGTCCATTTGTCAGCATTTCACTAAACATTCCTCAAGTTCTCCAATAAATGAAAGAATTGACTGATGCTGACAGGGGCTGAACAAGATTTCTTTTTTCTGTCAAAACATCTCTTATTTTGATGTATCACATTTGAAAGTGGAACACAAAAGTATTTGCTTTTCCAATTCATTCTATAACTAAAAATAATGCTAACTGAAAATCAGTTAAGTAGCAACTCAAGTACATTTTCTTGACTTAAAAATGATTATTAAGTAGTCAATGATAAGCACAGATGTTTTTATAATATTGACTATTCAAAAATAAGTTTCAATGTGTTCATATCACACTTGCACACAGCTCAATATTTAAGTCATAATTGTACAAGATTATTCCATATATGATATCATCACTTGGGAGAAAATTTTGTTATTAATACACTAATGTGATTTTTAATATCTAGGCAATGAACTTGATACAAACTTTTAAAGGCAAAGGAAAAATGAGAGAAAAATTTAATGTTATTGAGAGGGCAACAGAGCATAACTTGAGATTTCATCCTAAATTTTCCTTATAGGTGGACCAAATTATTTTTGGAATTTGTAAGGCCAAATTGTTTTATCAAATCACAACAAAGGAACTTAAATTTTGCTGACTTTAAATTTACAAAGAAGGAGGAAAGGGGGGAGGGGGAGGGGGAAGGGAAGGAGAAATTTATGCTTTTCTTTTTGCTAATTTCTAAATCTATGGAATAGCTGTCAAATTTGTATTTCATGACTAATATAATTCCCCAGTATTTATTTTAAGGTTTCAGTCAAAAAGAAATGAGGTTGTTTTAATGTCTGATCCCAACAGCTAATTTTAGTAGGAATTACGGCATTACCCAGAAATGCCTAGTAAATTATATTATTTATATACTTGTATCTGACACACTGCAAATTGAACAGATGTAAGAAATTAAATCCTCTCTCTCTCTCTCTTTCTCTCTCCCTCCCTCTCTCCCCTAGATTAGAGGTTTTAGAATATCTTGTCTGGATCAAATGGAAAATTTTAGACAATTTTAAACCATCACTCTTAACTTGTAGTTTTTTTATAAAAATGGTTTGTTAATTGACTCAGTGGGGGGAATTCTTTCACAATGTGTACTTATACCAAAACATCACATTGTACACCTTAAGTATCTTACAATTTTATTTGTCAATTATAACTCAATAAACTGGGGGGGGGGGGAGATTTGTTGATGATGACCTCTGCTTTAAACCAAAAATAATTTTATTTTCTCAGACCCCTAAAAAAAAGTGGCAGTAATGCAATAAATAAACAAATAATAAATGCATTTAGCCTTATTTTTTTAAAAAAAAGTTAAGCTGAGGTTGGCAGAATAGAGCATTCAAAAAATGACTATAAGGAAAGTAAAAAACTGGTGTATCTTACAAGCATTGTCCTCTGCTTTGTCTTTTTACTTGCTAGTTTTTGACTTCATCTACCTCTCCCCACCACAAAGTAAGCACCAGGGGAGAACAGATCCTTCTCACTGCTATATCCCCAGCCTGACACATAGTAGATGCTCAATAAATACATCTTGAACAAAAAACTGGTATGTCTTGCCACCACCCTCTCTCACCCACTATCTACCCTCAACAAAGCAGGCACATTAATCCCTTTCAGACCATAGTCAGATCACAACATACCTCTGCTCAGAACCCTCAAATGGTTCTTCAGCTCACTCAGAGTAAAAGCCAAAGTTCTCACAACAGCCAGTGTGCCCTGCATTGTCCCTCTCACCCATGTTCATCTAAAGCACTCTTCTCTCCTTACTGGCCACAGACTCTGGCCAATTGCTTTTCCTTAAACATGTGCCTGGGATGTCTCCACTCTTGGGCTTTCACACTGTCAGTTCTCTTCACATAGAATTCTCTTCTCCCAGATACTGGTGTGGTTAATTGCCTCACATTCTTTAAGATTTTGCTTAAATATCACCTTTCAATGAGAATGACCTTTAGAATGTTGAATTCTGCCCCGCTTACTGCAAAGCCCTCCTTTCCCTGCTTAATCATTTTTGATAGAATTTGTCACCTCCTAACATACAATAAAATTTATGTATTTGCTCCTTTTGTTGTTTTATCATATGCCTCTCTCCACTGAGCTATAAGCACCGTGAAGCTGGTAATTTTTGTCTTTTTTGCACTCTTGTGCCCCAGGCCTACAGTAGTCACTAGGTTAATATTTATTTTTGAATTGTTAGAATTAAAATAGTTTTACTGTAGTGAATCTAAAGCAGTTTATGCTGAGTAACATAATCCTTTCATTTTTTTAAATAAACTTTTTAATTGAGAATTTTAGGATATTATTTTAGATAGTATAAAGAGTTCCCTCATACACTGTATCCAGCTTTCTTTAATGTTAACATTTTACCTAACCATGATACATTTGTCAAAATTAACATTGGTTCACTGCCACTAAACTATATAGACTAACTCAGATTTCACAAGTTTTTCCATTAATGTCTCTTTTCTCTTCCAGGATCCGACCCAGGATACCACATTGCATTTAACCATCAGTGTCATCATGTCTGTAACAGTTTCTCAGTCTTTTCTTATCTTTCATGACCTTAATAATCTAGAAGAGTACTGACCAGATATTTTATGGAATGACGCTCAATTTGAGTTTGATGTTTTCTTATGGTTTGACTGGCCTTATTGGTTTTGGGAAAAGAATACCGCAGAAGTGAGGTCCTCTTCTCATTGCATTATAGCAAGGGACACATGATATCAACATGATTTATCACCATTGATGTTACCTTTGATCACCTGGTTAAGATTATGTCTACCACGTTTCTATAGAGTTACTGTTTTACCCTTTCCTTACTCTATGTTGTGTAAGCAATTCATTAGGTCTAGCCCAAACTCAAAGGGAGGGAAATTAAGCTCTCCTCCTGGATATGAGTATCTATACATATTATTTGGAATGCTTCTTTAAAGAAGACGGGTTCCTTCTCTTTTATTTATTTGTTTATTTATTCATTCATGTATTAACTAATTATGTGAACTCATGTATATCTTTTATATTCTTTGGGTTATAATTGAATATAAGCAATATTTATTTTGTTGTTAAATTGTTCCAGTTTTGAACTTTGGAGGGGTCTTCAGGTTTGCTTCTGTCCTTTAAAATATTAATAAATTTTTTTCACATCCTCCACAATGTTTCTGAAAATTTCTGTGGACTTGAATTATGATAGTTACATTTTACTCTAAATTCCCCACAAGATTCAGACAAAGCATTATGTTTAGTAATTTTTCCTTCAGCTTTAGTGATAGAATAAATCGCTGCATGGCACAGAGTATAACTTAAGATGGAATGTTACTCACTCTTGGTCTTGAAACAAAGTCCCCGCAGCCATAGCCAGTGTAGACCTTTTCTTACAAATCGACTTCTCTCCTGATGTTCTCAATCTCCTTTGGTCTCTTGATCCCTCAAGAGTTTTCTCACATTTGTCTTCTTCTTGTAAACCTCACAATTCTGAAATACCCAATTTGTTTTTTAGGTAGTCAATTTAGCCTTGCCTTTGTTTGCAGTGACCTTACAGATAATTCCATGAACCTTATTTTTTTGCAACAAACAAAAACCATCAAAGTACTTTGCTACAGAATTCAATCTTCTTCCCTTGGGGGCAGAAGATATTGTGGTTAGTTGTAGATTGAAATGATTTTTTTCTATTATTTATATTTTGAAATATTCAGAGAGAAAAAAATTTAAGAAGTCTCCAGCAAGAAGCTATAGACTTGGAACTTCCTAAAATGATTTTTTTAAAATAATAATAAAAAAAATACCATCTTTGGGTACCATACTAAAGAGTTGAGTTAGCAGAAGAAAGCAGTAGAACGTCTTGGAAATTAGTTGTCAGAGTAATTTTTTTGAACATAAAAAGAAATTGTCATTGGATTTTAATACATCTATGACCTTTCACTAATTTTCTATTCTAAGCACTGTAGCAAAATAGCCTGGATAAGGAAGCCTGTATATACCTCAGAGAGGCCTAAATCCTTGCAAATGACATTTCCTATTTAATTCAATAGGTTTTTTTTTCCCATCAAATGAACTGAAATCACAGTCTGGTGGGAATATGCGATGGAACAGGCTTGGGAAAAAGTGCAGACTGAGCAACTTTCAAAAATTGATGGGATAGTTCTTGGAGTTGATTATAAAAGTTAAGATCTATGGCAAGCCAAACTGGCAAAAGGAAAATAGGTCTGGGAGAGATGCCAAAACAGAGTATTAAGGTGAAGATAGGGTCAACTCACAAATAAGGAAAATGCAATCTGAAACTTCAAGATTTTATGTTTTTAAAGTATTTGGCAAGGATGCAGGAGGTGAATTTGGAGTTAGATTTCTTCTATGAACTATTTTGGATAGATTATAGGGAGTAGCATTTATAATCAAATAAAACTATCTAGCAGAGCATCCAACCCATAACAGCATCTGGCTAGCAGTACCTAAAACAGCCTATCCAAGTTCCCACCAAAATGCCTATGAAAATGCAGGAAAATACAAAAACTCACATCCAAATTAAAAAGTAAGATTGAGAAACAGCCTAAGGACAGAGTATGAAAGAAATCTTAACTAAGCCTAAAGTAGTTTATTTGGGTTAAAAAATTCACCCAGCTTTTATTTAATGAAACAATAGTGACAACCTGAAAAAAGGAAGCCAGTTCACACCCCTTCAACTATCTACCCTTAAGACAGAAAGCAAGGGGCTATACCCAAAAAGTCTTCCAGAAACGAACTGAACTGCAGTTGGAAATGACTCTCAGCAATGCCTTACATCCTAAGATGCATGGCTCATACTAAAATGGCTTTTTGGGGGAGATTTTAGGGGAGTCTACATTCCGTATCAAAGAGCCTAACAAGAGAAAGGCAATAAAACTCCCCTAAATACATACTAAAAATCCCAAAGGTTGTGTGTACTTCTAAACACTTAAGAGCTATGGCAAGAAAAGGATTATGGTACTTGGGAGAGTACTAGTACCAGTAGTGTAGTAGGTTTTTTTTCGTTATGGAATCAATTGCAGACCTCCTAGAATTATCTAAAATGATATGAGTTTACACATTTCAATGCATATTTATCAGTGTTGAGTATTAATCTTTGGTTATTTGAATACAAATAATTATATTTGTGTTTTTGTATTCACATTTATTAAATTCCTAGTAGTGTTAAATATATTTTTATGGCTTTAGGCTGATTATATTTATTCTTTTATGAATTGTCTAATCATATTCTTCACACAATTCTCTAACAGAATCTTCGTATCAATTTTAGGAACATTTCATAAATTAAGCAACTTAATTGTTCCTTATCTCACATGTTCTTGTTTGTTCTACTAGTTTTCCCTTTGCATTATCATTTTGTTTATTACCTTATTTGACATTTTTTAAATGTCTACCTAATCAAATTTGTCTATCTTTTCCTTTATAGGATCTTTATATATCAATATAGAATAGAAGGTCTTTGGGCAAATTCAATAGTAAAATTTGCCATGAATTGGCTGAAATCCAGCCCTGGAAAAAAATCACTTAATGCATCTAGTATTTCAGAGTGCCTTACGGACATGCTAAATACCCATTTATACCCTATGATATTATCTGTAATACTATAATCATATATTAGCAAATCTGAATCATAACCTAGGACTGCTCAAGTTTCTTGAGATCAGAATTACTTTTATGCTTTAAGGTTTATTTTTTAATCATCTCTTTATTTTAGAATAGTTTTAAATTTAGGAAAATATTACAAAGATAGCACAGAGAGTTCCCACGCACCCCACATTCAGTATTCCCTAATATTAACATCTTACGTTAGTATGCTGCATCATCATAATTAATGAATCAATATCGATACTAGTCATTAAGATAATTAGCCATCATGACTCCTTAGGCTCTCGTCTGTGACAGTACCTCAGACTTTCCTTGTTTTGGATGTCTTTGGCAGTTTTTAGAAATGCTGGTCAGGTATTTTGTAGAATAATCCTCAGTTGGGATTTGCCTGATGTTTTTCTCATGGTTAGACTGAGGTTATGGGTATTGAGGAGAAAAACCACAGAGATAAGTTGCCATTCTTAACACATCGTATTAAGGATACTATCAACATGGCATCACCGTTGATGTTCTGACCTTGATCACCTGCCTGAGGTAGTATTTCTGCTCAGGTTTCTCCACTATCATTACTCTTCTGCCACCCCCCCACCAGTTTTTCCATATAGAATTCTTAGAAAGGAAATCACTTCCATATGTAAGAAGCATAAAGTTATGTTCCACCTCATTAAGAGCAGAGTATCTAATAACTTATTTGGGATTTTTCTGCAAGAGGATATTTGTCTATTATCTTCCATTAATTTATATAGTTAATGATGTATTTATATCAGGGTAAACTCATAGATACTTGTTTTATACTCTGGAATATGATCCAATAACACTTTACTTTGTTGTTCAAACTGTTCAAGCTTTGGCCGTTGGGAGATCTTTCAGAGGCTCCTGTGTCCTTCTGGCATGTTCCCACCACTGCGTGAGTACACAGGTGTATGCATGTATGTATTGGCACTTTCTTAACTTCCAGCACTGCAAGATGATCCAGGCTCATCTTATATATTCCCTGCCCCAGAATCAGCCATTTCTCCAAGAAGTTCTGGTTCGTTCTATTGAAGGATGGTATTAGAAACCAATATTTTTGTCCTAATATGCTCGTTGTTCATATATATATTTCTTTATGTACCCATCTGTATTTATATTAAGCTAAACATGAGTTCATATTGATGCCTCAACTCTAGTCCATTACCTCATAGTTCATTCTATCCTTAGCCATTTGTTTGTCTATAATGTCCCACTCCAACAGTGAGAAACCTGGATCCTACCTTCAGCCATCCATTCCTTAACTTTTCAATTCCAGAATACATGTATAGAGGTTTCAGAATTGTTAGACCACACTGCCACAGGAAACAAGTTTATCAACTAGAGTAGAGAGCTTATGTGCTTGTAAGGTGCTTATCTTAGAATGTTTTTGCCAACAGTCTTACAGTCTTCACTCATCTCCAGGTTTACTTAAGTCAACACCCTTTTCAAACCAACCCTTTCAGTGAGGATATTCCACATATTTGTAGTTGCCATCAAGTTTTCTAGAGGACCAACAGAGGAAATTTTTTGAACACTTGCATCTTTTGCCAGACCATAGTTGAAAATTATATTATCCTTTCTGTTACTCATTTTTCCTTTATAAAGATGTAAAATAAATACCTTCCTGAATTCAGTAACAAATTAAAAAGTACAATACCCAGAAGAACATGTATGCTTTATTTTATGAGATAAAGTATCTTTAAAGTTACTTTATCAGGGGGCTTCCCTGGTGGTGCAGTGGTTGAGAATCTGCCTGCTAATGCAGGGGACAAGGCTTCAAGCCCTGGTCTGGGAGGATCCCACATGCCGCGGAGCAACTAGGCTCGTGAGCCACAAGTACTGAGCCTGCGCGTCTGGAGCCTGTGCTCCGCAACAAGAGAGGCTGCGATAGTGAGAGGCCCATGCACCGCGATGAAGAGTGGCCACCGCTTGCCACAACTAGAGAAAGCCCTCGCACAGAAACGAAGACCCAACACAGCAAAAATAAATAAATAAATAAGCTCCTACCCCCAATATCTTTTTTTAAAAAAAAAAGTTATCAGAATAAAATAACTACATGCCCTCTAGTTTTCTCCTTTTACCTTAATTCATGAATCAAAATTAAATTCAAATTTCAATAATTAATTCATCCTACAGTGTTTAAGAGTAGCTTTCCCCTGCTTCTTTTATTTGATTATGACTTCTTCAATTTTTTAAATCATTGTTTATATCTTATTTACTTTTGAGGGTGCCTCAATAATTTTTCATGAAGTAGCAGCATTAAAACAAATAAATCTGTGTCTCCAAAATTCTGGACATATTAAAGTCTTCATGTGCCTATATACCTAAAATATGTAATACATGAAATGAGTCATATCATGAAAAAATAATTTTTCCAAAATAATTTTTGTGAGCCTACTCTGCAAAGCACACACTATGGAGCATGTAAAACAATCAGTTCTCAAGTTCCTATAATTTAGTCAAGAAAATTATATTTATATGAAAGTAGAACTAATTCTATATGGTTATATATGTTGAAAGTTACATGGGTCATGTAATCAGTGAAAATATGATGATGTTTCGGATGCGGAAAAACAACATTAATTGGCAGTATTCTGGGTGGTTTTCTTATGAGGGTCTCTTTGTTAATTTTTTTTACAAATATTCATTAAGCACTTTTGACATGCCAGAGACTACACTAAATGCTAGAGACCCAAAGATAAATAACGCACAGTCCCGGACATCAAGTAACTTAAGTCTAGACCAGAGTGCTTCACTTATGACCTTAATTTTTTTTTTTTAATTTTGGTAGACTGGAGGAACTTTAAAGGCAGGAAAGAGAAGAACTTGGGAGACTTTACAGAGACTTACTTACACAAGAATAGTTGGAGAACAGCAGATAAACCGACCTGCCTAATGTGAAAAGTATCAAAATACAGAAAATGCAAAGCTCTCCGTTGAACATAGAAAACTCAAGGAGTCAGAAAATGAGCTAAACTTTTTAAACTCATTTGTCTTAATAGAACCAGAGAAGGGTGTCAGGATAATTACACAGAAGGGATGATGCACATAAAGACAGAGATATGGAGGCAAAATGTACCGATTAAGTAAACAAGCTGCTCTGTCAGGAGTGAAGAATTTTTTTTTTTTTTTTTTTTTTGGCTGCATTGGGTCTTCATTGCTGCGCATGGGCTTTCTCTAGTTGTGGCGAGTGGGGGCTACTCTTCGTTGCGGTGCGCGGGCTTCTCATTGCGGTGACTTCTCTTGTTGCGGAGTACAGTCTCTAGGCGCGTGGGCTTCAGTAGTTGTGACACACAGGCTCAGTAGTTGTGGCGCACAGGCTTAGTTGCTTGGCGGCATGTAGGATCTTCCCAGACCAGGGATCGAACCCGTGTCCCCTGCATTGGCAGGCGGAAGCCCCAGGAGTGAAGAACTTAAAATATATTTTAAGACTAGAAAAATAAGTTGGAGTCAAAGTGAAAATGACTTTCAATATCCTGATGAAAGTTTTAGGAAATCTAATTGTCTATGATATAAAGAATGATACTTGAAAGAGGTAAGGATTCAAATTAAGATTGTTTTTACAACCCAGGCACGAAGCAGAGAATAAGAGGATAAAAGAAATAGTAGATGTCAAAAGAATTGTGTCAAAAAGGAATCTGAGGTTTGAGTCTAAGTAGATAAAATGATGAAATTAGAAAAATCAGAAAGCAGAGATTTGGTTACAAAAATGAATTCCATTTATAAATGTTTAATTTTACGTTCTTACAAAGTCAATCTGTAAATACAGAACAAGAGCTTTTCAAAATAGACTGGGAGGTAGAAGGAATGAATCTGAGATGCAGACTTGGAAATAACTGTATAGAGGTGAAACTGATGATGTGAGAAGTGAAAGTACAAAGAGCTGTGAGAGCAGAAGAGAGCTTCATCTAAGGTTCAGAGAATACCAACATTCTGCAGCAAGAGCAGAAAGAGTGAATCAAGTCAAAACGGAAGGAATCCTAAATTCTCATTGTGCTGGTTTGCACTGTCCCATGTTTCCAAGACTGGGAAAAATAGAAATGAGCAGATGAAAATCAGAAACTGAATGAAAATAAAATTGCTTATTTTCTGTAAAATGTCTAGTTTACCGTTGTCCATCTTTCTTGGCCTGACATTAACAGAGATTCTCAGTGAGTTTTAGCAGTCAAGATCCATGTTTTCTTTTGTTTTTTAAGTCTAAGGACATGACATTTGGACAAATGTAAGCCAAGGACTTTCCAAGTCATGTTTACTCATCACAAATTAAAATTAAAAATTACTGAATGCCTTTCATTAATTAAAGAAGGTTCTCCTTCTGTAAGCACCCACTAAAAATACCCTGAACGCATTCTGAAAACTTCAAACACCCAGCTCACCATTTTAGCCTGATCACTGGTCACCAGCTGAACAAACTGAATTTTCACCTATTCCTGAAGGACATGTCCAACTCCTCCCAGTTGGCCTGCGTACCTGCCCTTACCTGCTTACCTCCCTCTCTCTTCCTCTGTTCTTTTGTCTTCTCTTTCTCATTCCCTCTCCCCATCCCTGTATCATTTCAAGTCTCTCCTATGATGAGAGTAAGGGTCAGTAATATTTACCATCACTTTCAATGTGTTCCTTTGACTATTTGAATTTGAGTGGAATAATTTTAATTAACTAGGATAAAATCATTCAAAGAACATGTGTTCAGAACCCACTACTTATGACACAGAGGCACTAAACTAAGTTTCAGAAATACAAAGCTACTATAAGGAGCTTAGTCTATTAAAAGATATTCCATTTTTCTTGGACACTGTTTAAATTATCAGAAAGATACCATTGTGAAAATAGCACAATCAACAGATAAAGAAGGCTAGATAAATCATGATACCATCCGAAGGACCACAGTTTGATGAAGTTCATAATCAGTGCCAAAATGTATGGCTTAATTTTCTTTCCCAAATGTCATGGACATGGAAACATTTCATTACAGATCCAGTCATTTCAAACCATATGTCAGTTGTTTATAGCTCCTCAGACAAAAATATTTGTTTCAAATTGCTTTAATCTAAAATAATTTATAGCCTTGTTAATTATTTAATTTCTTATTTTCTGTTAAATTCAAATGGAGGATAATATGGTATTAGCATATTAAAGTCTTATAAAAAAACAAAATACAACATCTTCTTTGGCTACCAGTGGGTCATTTCAATACTTGCAAGTAAGTCACATAAATGTTAATATGTCCTGCCAGTATCTCAAAGAGGTTATTTTTAGTATTTCCCATTGTTTAAGAAAATCTGAGAAATTAAGTTGCTACAGAAGATTTGCTCTTTATCAATACTGAATTATATAATATATTGAATATATAAATAATACTTTCCTGTAAAATAAAAATTGTAAAAATTTGCAAAGTATAATCATTGTTTTACATAAACTAGGGGTATAATCATTTTATCTGAATATTTAAATCTTATTTTTACTACTAAATGTTTACCCAGTTGATAATGCATGTATGGTGGCTGTAATTGGTGTGGTTTATAATTATGCATATCCAGACTAAGTAAGACAAATGGCAGGGCTGGTAATGGCATCATATTTAAGAATGTAAATATATTTAAAAATCTATTTAAAAGTATAATTATAAAAAGTGAATGAGAGCTATTTTAAAATCTTTTCTAGGTATAAATAATCACACTTACCAAAGGGTATTACAGAAATCACATAAGCAAAAGATATTACAAAGTATTATTTAGAGATACAATTGGAACTCAGACTTCTTAATAACTACTTGCTACTGCTGGCCAAATACAAAATGAGTGTAATCTACCATGATTAATTGCTTATGTTTTTTTCCAGGCTGTATAATTGAGAAACAGTGTAATCAATGATATAAATGTAACTCTAATATATCTTTCATACACAGCCTTAATGACTTTTATTCTCTCCAACTTTTCCTATCCACAAGAGCGAACTATATTTGCAAAAGATTAGTTTCTATTATTTCTCTGATACCAGGGTGACTTGTAAGTGAATTTTTTATCACGTCAAGCATAGAAATATATTTTAGGATGAAAATATATTTTATTTTGATATTCTTAGTGGATTAATGTGGCAAATGGGCTTTAAAACAATGCACTAAAGAAATGTAAGACCTAAAGCAGAAACTAACACACAATTGTAAAGCAATTATACTCCAATAAAGATGTTTAAAAAAATTATATCTTAATAAAAAAACACAAGTCAAATAAACAGCCTGGCTTCCCCTACTTTGTACAGTTTCTGAACTGCTGCAGGAAAAGGTTGGCTAGGGAGCTGACTTCTGTCCTGCTGACTGATGCACATTCCCCGCCATCCTTCAACACAATCCGAGTGGCCCACCAAGAGTACTGCTCAGGAGGCAGTGACATCAGGTGAATGACCCTTCGTCACCTCCAGTCCTCCTGTAAAACTTCCATTAAAAGAGGTCAAACGCTGCCTCAGAGCCTGTTAGCAGCTCCCACCTGAAAGGCACCCAATTTCATTTACAGTTTATTAGTCATTTGTGATGTATTTTTCATCAGTGCTCTTCCTTCAGCTTCCAATTCTTTCAGTGTCTTTTCTCCACCTGCTTAGAGAACTTTCGCTGATCAAAAAACGTTAAGTTGATATTGAGAAAAGTTTAATTTACTTCTACTTTTAACCTTTAAGATTTCTTCTCTTTCTGGCTGGTAGGTGATGAAACAACATTCCCAACAACAATAAAACTCCCCTTCCGGTGACTGATAAATTCACTGTCATACCAGAATACTTGCTTAACATTAAGAAGTTGGTAGAAATTTGTGTTATCAGGGAAGACCTCTCAAATAAATATCATCCTTTTTTCCCAAAATAAACCTGCATGGTTTTATCTCCTGTAATCCTCCACAAATATAGAAGACACATAAAGAATTATGGCAAAATATTAGTGTTTTCTTATTCCAGGGCAGGTAGAGAAAGCTACAAGAGCACTGGTATATACACACATATATATGTTACTGTTGTCACCAACTTTTCTACTGGTCTAAGATTCATTACTGAAGCACCTAGCTTAAGGTGTTTACAAAATGAAAAAGCCACCCCTTTGTATAAAAATAATCTCTGCTCCTATGCCAGCAAAGATAAAATTTATGATGACTCTCAATTGTAAGGCTCTGAAGCCTGCACTCACAGTCAATTGCACTTTTCAACCAATGATCTCCAAGTGCTTTACCAATAAAGTTTATTGAAAGTATTTCACACAAGGGCAAATACAATTGACTTATCAAAATCATGGAGCAAATTTCATACCAGCTTATGAACTGAACTCTATCTACCTCTCTCTTTCTGTGTCTGTCTGTCTTTCTCTGTCTCCCTCTGTATATTTAAATATATATAAAATATATTTTTAAATTTAAATTTATATATCTAGTTGAATGTTCACATTATGATGGCTACTTCATTTTTTTAATTAAGATCTATTTTTATTAATAACTGTCATAAAATTATAGCACATGGTTACTTATCCATTGTAAAGACCACAGATATATACATTACTCAATTTTCTTACGTTAACATTTCATTAAAATGCGTATGATTCTGTTTCAGGATATGGGTAGTGAAAATCAGTTGTGAGATATAGCAAATTCTCAAATATCTTTCCAAATGGAAAAAAGAAGATGCATGGGCTGTCTAAACCGGCAAATGTGGTGTTTTTGTTTGTTTTTTTTTTTTTTTGGCGGTACGCGGGCCTCTCACTGTTGTGGCCTCTCCCGTTGCGGAGCACAGGCTCCAGACGTGCAGGCTCAGCGGCCATGGCTCACGGGCCCAGCCGCTACGCAGCTTGTGGGATCTTCCCGGACCGGGGCACGAACCCGCGTCCCCTGCATCGGCAGGCGGACTCTCAACCACTGCGCCACCAGGGAAGCCCCCTTGAAACCTTTAAATACACAGGTGTTTGGATATGAAAATGTTTGCATTCTGGAAAGACATAATTAGCCAAACTGAATTTTTAAACCGCACTATAAAGGCAGGATGTGAGAACAGCAGCACATTGGTCAGCTTCTGTTCACTGGCCTGTCACCCTTCCTTCCTCATCCCTGTGCTGGTCAGAAGAGGAATCATCTCTTGGACAAAAGGAAGAAACTCCTCCTCTTTCTTTCTAAGCTTGCACTTTTCCTGGCTTATACTTTCCCTGTAAGGGAAATGACGTTTACGTGTTTTGGGTAGTAGGTTTATCTTTAAGTCAAATCCTCAGGGCTAATAACTATAATTCAATCAAGGACAATTGTTCCAGTTCTTTGACAGTACATACCATATTGCACCATTACTAGTACTATTCACATCTGCCTCTTTGTGACAAGAAACTGCTTTTATTCCCTGTTGATATTCTCGGTACCCTTTATTGTGCCTAGTGTAAGGTGGCACCTGGTGCTGGTTTGAAAATGGATAAAAAAGCAAGTAGAATAAAGTATAATCATGATTTACATTTGCTCGTCATGTCCACTTTGGGTCTATTTTCCCCAATAACACCTCCTAGGGTTGCAAAGACTTAGAAAAGCACTCTTTCAGGCCATCTCTTATGCTTAATCGACACATGTTGGAAGAAGCAGCTTAATATACCACAAAGATGTACACTCTTTCTATAACAAGATACAAACCAAATGCAAATATTAAAGCTGCAATCAGTGTAGATATTTTATATAGCACAGCGCTAGAGGGTAAAAACCTATACCTATACAGAAATCTAGTATATATTTGGTTCATGACTTCATTTCATTGTAGTACAAGCAAATGCATGTCTTGCTTTTTCTTGTTCTTTTAATCCCGAAGTTGAGGAAACTCTTCCTTCTAACCTTCTACAGGGCAACCAGTCAGCAGACAACTCCAGAATCACATTTCATAACACAACTCCAGGAACCCAGTGGCCACAAAAAACAACAACAAAAGGCTTCATTGTTATTAGTTTCAGGACCTCTGGGGTATTAATTCATCACTGCACTCTCTCATCACTCCATCCATTATGCCTGTCTATATAGCTCACGTGGAGCCAAGGATGACGCGGACCCCCACTAAAGCAATAGCATGAGATTACCAACACAATCACTTTCCGTGTGGATAGGGAATTTTCTATACCCACAGAAATGACTACAATCTGCTTTAGAAATATCCTTGTGGCCGTGGCCTTTTAAAGCTGCTACTTAAGTGAGATTAGTAATATTCATCTATTCTTTGGTGAGGAGAGATATTGTGTGTGGAAAATTAAATAGAACCATCCATTTTAGAATTGAAATGCTAAGCTAAAACCTTCTTTTGCAGCCTCATCATTTTCCTAGAGTGTGGTACACATGTCAACGTTATAGGAAAGCACCTGGCTCTCTTCCTTTGTTTGGATCCGGTTTTACAAACAAGCATAGTATTCATTTCCTCTGCTTACAAAATCTGCAAACAAGCAAGGCAGTGAGAACCAGCCATTTTATTCTTTCTTCAAAATGCATGAAAATATCAGCCGCCTTTTCCATGCTCCCATATAAAACATCAGTGGTCTGATAGAAAGCAAATGACTGTACCTAGTTAACCACTTAATGGAGGGTTTAGGGGATTTTTTAATGTTCTTGCGAGTTAACTTGCAAAATTCAGAGATGACCAGCTAGTCTCTGAATGAAATCGAAATGTAATTTTGTCTCTCACAAATACAGAGGCTTTGTGCTAACAAAGATTTTTCTCTGCACACAGATTTTCATCCCTTAAAATGAATGGTTATAAGTAGAGGCTCAAGAACAAGCTACTCGTATCTTTTTTGAGATAGAAGCCGAGCGCCATCTGCTGGTTTGAGGCCTCCATGACAGTCTGAGCATCATGGAATTCAGAGAGGAATTAAAGGTCTGTAATGCTGTCTTGCATTGTTCTTTTCAGGTGCAAAAACCAGTCTTGACTCATTTGAGGAAAACTTTCTGAACACGAACTTCATATCTGAGGAAATAACACACTAAGTGCAATGATCCCAAGAAACAGCACATTTCTAGATCACTGAATTTGTTCTACTCCTGCTCAGCTATTTGGAAGTTGCATTGAACTACAATTCTCTGCATTCCCTTTGAAAAGTAGGCAGTCCGGGTACAGGAGAAAGGAAAAAAACATTTACTGAACCTTCTCGCTATGTAAGTGGATATTAATAACCTTCACATTAGGAGCCTATTCCTCACAAATTCTTATCTCTCTTTAACTACTTAAGTAATCAAAATATTAGAATGTCACCACTTTTTACGGAAAAAATAAATACTCAGAATGCAGTCTTACCGGTACTATTACATCATTTTTCTATTTTGGCATTTTATCCTACTGCCTATATAGATTTTGCACTGAGAGTTCTGCTGTAATTTTGTGCACTGAATTTTCATTTTCAATATTTCTTTGTACAGTAAAATTCTGTTCTTCATCTCAAGCAAAACAGCTATACAACAGCCTTGCTTATCCCACATTCATCACATAGGAGCATGGCTAAAAAAAAAAAAAACTGTGTAAACTGAAATGTATGTGTTGGCTCATTCCTCATGTTAGCAAAATGAAAAGAAGTCCTAGACATGCAATATATTAAGGAACGGAAACTGAGCAGAAGAGTATCTTTTAAATGAGTTAAAAAATATATATAATTTGCTTTTCAGTTGCTTTTCCAAAGAAAATTTCTATGGATGGAGGGAAAAAAAAAAAGTTTTAGATCTCAACAAGAAAATCCATTCTTTTTTTTTTTCCTTAATGGGGGATGGGGCTGGGAGCACATGTTTTTTGGGGTATTTTTTAACATCTTTATTCGAGTATAATTGTTTTACAATGGTGTGTTAGTTTCTGTGGTATAACAAAGTGAATCAGCTATATGTATACATATATCCCCATATCTCCTCCCTCTTGCATCTCCCTCCCACCCTCCCTATCCCACCCTTCTAGCTGGTCACAAAGCACCGAGCTGATCTCCCTGTGCTATATGGCTGCTTCCCACTAGCTATCTATTTTACTTTTGGTAGTATATATAAGTCCATGCCACTCTCTCACTTCGTCCCAGCTTACCCTTCCCCCTCCCCATGTCCTCAAGTCCATTCTATACATCTGCGTCTTTATTCCTGTGTCTGCGTCTTTATTCCTGTCCTTCCCCTAGGTTCTTCATAACCTTTTTTCCTTTTTTTTTTTAGATTCCATATATATGTGTTAGCATACGGTATTTGTTTTTCTCTTTCTGGCTTACTTCACTCTGTATGACAGACTCTAGGTCCATCCACCTTACTACGAATAACTCAATTTTGTTACTTTTTATGGCTGAATAATATTCCATTGTATACATGTGCCACATCTTCTTTATCCATTCATCAGTCGATGAGCACTTAGGTTCATTCCATGTCCTGGCTTTTGTAAATAGGGCTGCAATGAACATTGTGGTACATGACTCTTTTTGAATTATGGTTTTCTCAGGGTATATGCCCAGTAGTGGGATTGATGGGTCATATGGTAGTTCTATTTTTAGTTTTTTAAGGCACCTCCATACTGTTCTCCATAGTGGCTGTATCAATTTACATTCCCACCAACAGTGCAAGAGGGTTCTCTTTTCTCCACACCCTCTCCAGCATTTATTGTAAGTAGATTTTTTGATGATGGCCATTCTGACCAGCGTGAGATGATATCTCATTGTAGTTTTGATTTGCATTTCTCTAATGATTAGTGATGTTGATCATTCTTTCATGTGTTTGTTGGCAATCTGTATATCTTCTTTGGAGAAATGTCTATTTAGGTCTTCTGCCCAGTTTTGGATTGGGCTGTTTGTGTTTTTGATATTGAGCTGCGTGAGCTGCTTGTAAATTTTAGAGATTAATCCTTTGTCAGTTGCTTCATTTGCAGATAAAGAAAATCCATCCTTGCAGTGGCTTTCAACTGCTATCATTCCAGAATCCAAACCTTTCATAATAAATGCAACCATAAATCCATGGCCAGTGACTCCGAACCTATCAGCCTCACAAGGAAGCATTTTCAAACCATAAATATAGGCTGATTGAAAACCAAGGTCAGGTCTTCATGACGATTTATAGAGCTGTTTAAGAAAACTGTCTAGGAGTTTATCCCAATGAACAAGAACAATTTCCACAAATGTGAATGCATCTTACATGGAAATATTTGAATAGATACATAATAGAGTTTTTAGGCTATGTTCTCTCTATTTCACAGACAAAAGGCAATGGAGAGAAAGATAAACAACTAATTTAAAATGCCACCAGAGGTAAAGATTGAAGAAATGGGACAATAGCACTGTTCAAGGAGAGAGTGAGAGTACATTTCTATGACGACTCTCTGTACTATGAGCGTCCACTCACCCCTGTGCTCCTCAGCTCATGAATTCCTCCTCCTATCAGCTCAATCATTACTTCCTCATGGAAGCCTCAACTGACCTCCCCAACTAGGTCAAATTGCCCTATTATATGCTTCCTAGCACCTGTATCTCAACTTCATAGCTTTTATCACAAGTGCAGTTTTATGTGGTTATTTGATTAATTTTTGCCTCATATTGTACAGCAGGCTTCATAAAGATACCATTCTAGCCTGACTGGCAACATCGTGTCTAGAATTTTTAAAAAATGGTCTCAATGGATAGGTGTTCAATAGGTGAGTGAATTGAAAAAGAAATGAAAAAAAAGTAAAGAATTTGCTTGACAGTGATTCAAGTGTGCATCTTATTTGGAGTCCTGTCTTTATGCATTATATGTTAAGCTCTTGCTCCCAATCTACAAGTGAAAAATTGAACATATGAATAACAAATGGAATTGAGCCAAATTCTCAGGAATGTAAGACACCCATTTGAAATTAATTAAGTTCTTGAGGCAGCCTAGAAAACAATCTTAGGTCATTAAGTTAGTAGATCCCAATGTTCCCACAGGTTGCATGTCGTCCTTTTCAATCTTTTCCCCTACAATAGTATGTCGGAGGGCTGACTTAATTTTTTTTTTCTTTTTCCTGCTGATATTAGCAAAGGTAATACAATTTCTGTTTTATGTTAAATGTATTGCTAAACTAAACTCAAAACTCTTAAACAGATGAGTGACACTGATATTTACAGAAAATATTATTTTCACAGTCCTGAGTATGAGGGTAGGATAGTGTGAGCAGTAGAAATTGAAACATCATTTTTCAAAACCTGAAAGAGAATAGAATTAAATGGGGGAGGAAGGATAGCAAGTAAAAGTTACTACATGAAATGTTTTCCAAGATATGCTGTGTGTGCTCATAGACGTTGGTAGGGATATAAAATATAGTTATTCCCTTAGGACACATGATCTTAGCCAAAAGGCCGAGAAGCAATTTCCCTTAGGACACAATCCAAGAAAGTATAGAAGGCATGGGGCTTGAGCAAGGGTCAGCAAACTCTGTCTGTAAAAATCCAGATAGTAAAAATGTTACCTTTTGTCAGCCGAACGATCTCTATTGCAACAACTCAACTCTGCTTTTCTCAGTGTGAAAGCAGCCATAGACAATACATAAACAAACAGGCGTAGCTGTGTTCCAATAAAATATTTTTTTTACAAAAATAGACAGTTGATTTAGCCCTGAGGCTACATTATCAAAAGAAATGAGGCTCTTTCCACTTAGATTCTCTACAAATGAGAAAAAATAGATATTAACTTGACACCAAAAAACTGCTCGTTCAGTCATAAAGTGAGTCACATTTGAACAAATGGGGACAGGATGTGACATTTTTAAGTGTCCTAATATGCTCTCCACCTCTCATCTTCCATTTTACCTTTCTTGACACAATGTTTCAAGCCAGCCTCCAAGAGATTCCTGAAATAATTTCTACTTTTCCCTACTGAAAGCTCTTTGGATTACTGATTTCCGATTCATTTCTAAAATCTACTTCATATGCTTTTGTGAAAGTCTAATATGCCTGGATTTTTTGTCTTTCAACTGATCCTCAACGGCATTTCACAACTAATGATATTACCTCACCTGGGCCATCAGTGCTTTCCAACTTTAAATTGGGTTATCAGACTTGGTATATGGTATATGACTTTGGGGCTTCTCAATATACTGTGAAAATAAATAATACTAAAATAAATCCACCGACGTGCACCCTTGGCTTTTCTGTATCTATTTCCCAATGGAGATCTTTTTTTTTTTTCCCCCAATGGAGATCTTGATGGTTGAGAGATCCATATCTGAAGAAACTCAACTGGCTCAAGAGAATTATTTATAAGCCCAATAACCTGGCAAGATTTTCTAGAAAGGTATAATCACACATCAAAGATAGTGACACTATTCCATGGATCTTTGAAGGGTCACATGAAAATGTGCCAATGTCTGTTGTGGCGTATCGGTAATCAGGCCTTAGAAAGGATCCTAGAAAGACTAGAAAGTTAAGAAAGTCTTTTCAGAAAAAAACTTAATTTCTATCAAATGTATTTCTACCAATTTCTACTTAATTTCTAATATTAAAAGATTTAATTTCTAATGGTTTATTTCTACTAACTTAAATTTTACTCAGAATTGTAATATGTCACCAAAAACAAACTTGAAATTATTTTGATACTTAACTAAACATTCCCAGCTTTTCCAACACATAAAACAAAAACTTTATAAAACTATGATCAAACACTTCTTCAGAACTTTTAACCCAAATCTCAATAGCTAAGAAGAAAGCAAACTTCAGAGTTATGATTGGGTTTATTATTATAGACTTGGTTTCCAGCATGGCTATATACTAGTCAGCTATTTCTATGATTATGATGCACAACAACCTTAAAATCTCAGTAGCTTGCAAAGAGCAAACATATACATCTTGCTCATGTATCCCAGATTTCCTGGAGCAGCTCTGCTTCTAGAGGTTCAATTCAGATCTGGATCCAAGTGTCTCTCACTCCAGGAGTCTGGCCAAAGAAACATAATTACCTAGGATACTGCTCTTCCCATGGTTCAGAACAGGAGCACAGGATAATGAGCAGATACACATAATGCCTAAAGTCCACTCAGCATCAGCACACTGAACTTTTCCCAGTATTTCATTGGACAAAGTGGGTCACATGGCCAAGATTAAAGTCAGTAGAGTGAGGACATAGGCTCCACCCACAGAGAAACCTCAGCAAGGGCACGGAACAATTTTAGACAAAAAATACCATCTACCTTAGAATCTATTAAGATAGATTTTCTACAAGCACTTGATGTGAAGATCCAATTTTTATGAAAGACTTTTGTGGCAAGAAAATATAAAAACCAGTGCAAGGAAGGCACTGACATGACAAATTGCCATGAAAGCCTAAGAATTCTGTATTTGAGAATGACAACTCCAAGCCGGAGAGCTGTTGCAGCATGTAATTCCTTCAGCCTGAACTTGTGTACAGAGAGAGGAGAAGAAATGTAATTTCCATTTCACTGGTAAACTTCATGACAGATACGGTTTTTTTTTAAAGAGAAGAAAGAAACAAAAATGGTTTCAAGATGTTTAAACTGATGACAAATTAAGACAGCCTTTTGGGCATACAAAGAGATGTCAAGTTCAATTCAGAACACATGAAATTTGAGGTGATGTCAGATCATTTACTTGGATTCTTCTGAAAATATTTGGAAAAATGAGATTAAAGTATGGCTCAGGGCTGAATATATAAAGGTAGGAATCAGGAGTGTGATAGTTATAGCAGTGGGCATAGATGACCTCACGGAAGGAATAAGTAAAATGCAGGAAGATAAAAATCTATAGATACAGGTCTCAGTGATATCCAGCCTTAGAAGTGGAAACAAAGCTGACCAAAATGAGAAAAGGAAGACACTACCTGTTATGGACTGAATGTTTGTATCTCCCCAAAATTCATATGTTGAGACCCTACCCATCAGTGTGATGGTATTAGGAGATGGCGCCTTTGGGAGGCAATTGGGATGAAGGTGGAGCCCTCAAGAATGGGATTAGTGCCCATACAGGAGTTATGAGAGAGCTTGCTTCCCTTCCCTTTATCCCCATGTGAAGATCCAACAAGAGGCTGACGGTCTGCAACCCAGAAGAGATCCCCCAACAGAACTTGACCATGCTGGAACCCTGATTTTAAGCTTCTACCTTCTATAACTGTGAGAAATAAATTTCTGTTGTTTATAAGCCACCCAGTCTATGGTATGTTGTTATAGCAGCTGGAACTAAGACATGGTTCAATTAAGTGTGTCCTAAAACAAGGTACTTGAGAGGCAGCCTAGGAAATGGGATCAAGCACAGTGTGTGGCATCAGACAGACCTGGGTGTTGAATTCTAACACCACCTAGTCCTGAGACACTGGAAAAGGAACCTCACTGAGCTTCACTCTCTACATAAAATGGACCTAATAATATCTATTTAACAGTGAAGTTTAGACATATACTTCCTTTTCTTCAAATATTTCTCTCCTTCTCATCCCCTCGCCAATTCCTGCTATTCTTTAGGTATCTGTTGAATTGAAAGCCTTCCGCAACTCTTGATCTGAATTATGCGACCTGTTATTCTCTTTCAAAGTACTCCATTCTTTTTCTTCATAGCACCTATCTTTATTTATTTACCTGCATGTTTCTATCGTGTCTATCTTCCCTATTAGCCAGGAGAGAGTGAAATTCATACCATTTTTTGATACCACCTCCTTCTCAAGATATGATCATGTTTATTACTCTAGAGATCAGTGTGATCAGATGCAAATCCTATCAAATATTCACCTTCTTCCCTCCTAAAGAAAGGTTTATTTCTTTTAATCAAGATTAATGTCTCACGTTCCTCACATGTGCCCTTTATGTTCCCTAAGAGACACTCACTCTCTTGCCCTCTCTCTCATTTGCAGCCTCTCTTACTCTCTTCTGGGTACTTCAACACAGAGTGAAAATATGCCAAGTCTTTTTTCATCTTCATACAATTTCTACTCCCAGCTTCCTTCCATCCAGCTACATGTATCTCCTTTTTTTATTTCCATAGCACTGCTCCTCTCTAGAACACTCCAGGATTACTGTACCCACCTCCTGATTACTCACTGCTCTTCAACCCACTGCAGTGAGGTTCCATCCGCAACAGCTTAATGAACTGCTCTGGCAAAAAATCACCAGTCATTTCTTTTTTTTTCTTTTTTTTTTTTTTGCGGTTCGCGGGCCTCTCACTGTTGTGGCCTCTCCCGTTGCGGAGCACAGGCTCCGGTCGTGCAGGCTCCGCGGCATGTGGGATCTTCCCGGACCGGGGTACGAACCCGCAACCCCTGCATCGGCAGACGGACTCTCAACCACTGCGCCACGAGGGAAGCCCACCAGTCATTTCTTGATTGAAACAAATACACATCTTTCATTTAGCTTTCTCGACCTTACAGTAACATTTGACAGTTAAGGTTTGAAACTCTGTTTCACTTGGCTTCCACAATGCCACCCTCTCCCAGTTCTCCTCCATCTTTGACAGTTCCCTTTGCTGATCTTTTTCTACTTATTCTTTAGTATTGGTAATGACCAGAGTTCTGCTTCTTCTTACCTTAAAAGATTCTTTCTGAATGACACTGTGGTGTCCAAGACACAAGATGTGTCACGGAAGAGTTCCCAAGAAAGGAATGAAGTTAGCGCTGCTGTCCAGAAGTTGCATATAAATCTACAATCTGTCCTATCTATGTTAACACTTACCAACCATGTGGTTTACAATAATCATTCAAAAATAAAAAAAGAAACCCACATTCATAATTCTAAACTTAACTACTATAACCTAGATCTGATCTATAGACCCATATTTACAATGTCTATTAGATACATTTACCATAGTTGACTCAAAAACAATATCTCCAAATTGAACTCAGCAAACTTTCTACCAAATGTATTGCACCTCCTGTATGCTCTATCTTGATAAATGGGCCACTACCTCTCTAGGAAGCAAAATTAAAACTTTGGGAGTCAATCTAGCCTTCTACTTCTCTCTTCCTCTATACTTCTAACCAGTCACAAATCTAGTTGATTGGACTTCCTTAATATGTCTTATATTTGACTATGCTGGACATGGGCTATTTTTGCTGGCCCACCCAAAATGCAAGAACCACCAACTAGAAAGCCACGGGTTAAAAGTATTAAACACTGTGTGACAAGAAGCCATTGGATTTGGCAGAAAAAGGGTCACCAAAAGAAAATTTTCAATTGATTTCTGGAATGGGATTCCAGATTATAGTGAATGCAAAGGGCATAAATCATTCTTCTATGGAATAGCGTATCTCTGTAAGCAAAGGAATTTGGTAGCCCGCAAAGTACATACAATGATTGTATTTAATTTTCTATATAAGAACTAAACAACAATAATGTCTAATCTCAGTTTTACACTTTTAAAGACCTTATTCCAGATACGTTTTTCCAATTAGACTTGTATATGCATAAAAATCTATAAATGCTAACTTATTCAGATTGAGACTACATGATAATTGTGGCCAAACGTAAACTGTAAAGTTTAAACTTATGTATTCTCTCTGAGATTTCTTGAGAGCTACTAATAAGTGAATGCAGTTGCTGCTGTTATTGTTCCAGTACTTATTATGGGTCAGGCACTTTGCTATACATGGATTATTATCCTTAATCCCTACAAAACCTTATCATATAGCTCTTGTTTTATTACTATTACTCTCTTATAAAGATAAGGAAATTTAGGCTTAGAGAGAAAGCCAGAGATTCCCTCAATATATATTCAATGTGAAATTGTGCATCTACAATATTGCTCACATCTATTTTTATATTTTCATTTATCTAACATTTTATACTGGCATTTCCGTCTTAGCATAATAAAACAGCATTGATTTTTAAACTATTTATAGTTCTTATTTTGATTAAAACAGACTAGCTTTTATCTTTTAACAGTCTCCCTTATCTCCTCCTCATTGTTAAAATTAGTCAAATTTTGCTATATACATTACTGTGCTACTCATTTTTTAGTATCCACTATTCAAATTTCGAAAAATATGGACTCCAAATAAGCAGAGACATTATGGGGCTACATAAAAACTAAAAAAATTCTGCATGGCAAAGGAAATTATCAACAAAATGAAAAGACAACCTACTGACTGGGAGAAGATATTTACAAATGATATACCTCATAAGGAGTTAATATCCAAAATATAAAAAGAACTCATACAACTCAACATCAAAAAAAACCCCAAACAACCCAATTAAAAAATGGGCAGAGGATCTGAATGGACAGTTTTCCAAGGAAGACATACAGATGGCCAACAGGCACATGAAAAGATGCTCAGCATTACTAATCATCAGGGAAATTCAAATCAAACCAAAATGAGATATCACCTCACACCTGTCACACCTGTCAGAAAGGCCATTATCAAAATGACAACAAATAACAAGGGTTGGCGAGGATGTGGAGAAAAGGGAACCCTTGTGCACTGTTGGTGGGAATGGAAATTGATGCAGCCACTATGGAAAACAGTATGGAGGTTCCTCAAAAAATTAAAAATAGAACTACTATATGGGGCTTCCCTGGTGGCCCAGTGGTTGAGAGTCCGCCTGCCGATGCAGGGGACACGGGTTCGTGCCCCAGTCCGGGAAGATCCCACATGCCACGGAGCGGCTGGGCCCGTGAGCCATGGCCGCTGAGCCTGCGCGTCTGGAGCCTGTGCTCCGCAACGGGAGAGGCCACAACAGTGAGAGGCCCACATACCGCAAAAAAAAAAAAGAAAAAAAGAACTACCATATGATCCAGAAATGCCACTCCTGGGTATTTATCCAAAGAAAACAAAAACACTAATTAGAAAAGATATATGCACGCTTATGTTCACTGCAACATTATTTACAGTAGCCAAGATATGGAAGCAACCTAAATGCCCATCAATAGATGAAAAGATAAAGATGATGTGGTAGATACATACAATGGAATATTACTCAGCCATAAAAATGAATGAAATCTTGCCATTTGGGACAACATGGATGGACCTAGAGGGTATTATACTAAGTGAAATAAGTCAGAGAAAGAGACAAAGAAAGACAAATATTGTACGATTTCACTTATATGTAGAATCTAAAAAAACAAATGAACAAACGTAACAAAACAGAAATAGAGTTATAGATACAGAGAATAAACATGTGCTTGCCAGAGGGGAAGGAACTCGGGGCAGGAAAGAAATAGGTGAGGAAGATTAAGAAGTACAAATCCAGTTGCAAAATAAATGAGTCACGGGTATGAAATGTACAGTGTGGGGAATATACTCAATAACTATGTAATATCTTTGTATGGTGACATACTGTAACTAGACTTATCTTGGTGATCAGTTTGAAATGTATAGAAGTATCAGATCACTATGTTGTGTAACAGGAACTAACATAGTGTTATAGGTCAATTATGCTACTTCAAAACCAAACAAACTCATAGAAAAAGAGATCAGATTTATGGTCACCAGAGGTAGAGAGGAGGGAACTGGAGGCAGGCAGTCAAAAGGTACAAACTTCCAGTTATAAGATAAATAAGTACTAGGGATATAATATGCAATGTAAATGTACAGTATAATGTACAATAAGTATAATGAACACTGCTGTATGTTATATATCTAAGTTGTTAAGCAAGTAAATCCTATGAGTTATCATCACAGGAAAAAAAATGTTTCTATTTTTTAATTTTGTACCCATATGAGGTGATGGATGTTCAGTAATCTTGTGATAATCACTTCATGATGTATATAAATCAAATAATTAAGCTGTATACCTTAAACTTATATGGTGCTATACTATATGTCAATTATATCTCAATAAACCTGGAAGAAAAAAAATAAGCAGAGACATCTTTTTCAATATACTGTAGTTAACATCCAGGCTTGACTCCAGTGGGTACTAATATTTGTATTCTTTAAAATTATCATTAAGTTTTAGCTCTGACTGATAATATAAAATGAATAGACTGAGATCAATTAGATAGACAAAAATATTCTAAAACTTGGTGATACTAATTTATCTGAATTAAGATAATTTTATTATCCAAATATTTGACTCATCCTTACAACAGATATCAACAGTGATGGATGGTAGGTTCCCTTCAGACCTTTAAACAATGGAACAAGCAAAAATATTAGCTACAACATTTTCTCATATGTTAAAAAAGG
This sequence comes from Lagenorhynchus albirostris, assembly GCF_949774975.1. Lineage (NCBI taxonomy): Eukaryota > Metazoa > Chordata > Mammalia > Artiodactyla > Delphinidae > Lagenorhynchus > Lagenorhynchus albirostris. Next base: position 69,571,290 of record NC_083095.1, on the reverse strand, counting down.
CATGATAATTTCATGTGGACCCTAATTTCAGAGTCAGCTTATTATCCATTTTGAGAATCACCCACATTTCCGAATAGCACCTGCCCCCACCGTCACATCATTCTTCCCTGTTAAGGAAGTAATCAGCTCTTAAACACTTTAACTGGTTTTCTTCTGGAAGGATGGGGAATCTTAGAGGGGCATCAACATAACCCAGATAGCACAGAGTGAAACCCAATTTCTCTTGCAGGGGTCAGAGATGGAGAGATTTGGGGCACTTGCCTAGCTGGATCTGAGTTGTCTATGACAGCATATAGCTTGACACAGGTGACTACAAAGTGCTGTTTTTTCTCTGTGCATTGTGTGGGCTGGGATTTTTCATTTCATACTTCATTTGCACCTGCTGAGTGATGCCACAGAATGGCAACACTTTCCATCTCCTGGCACGTAGGAAGCGGCACCCACACCACTCATCAAGGCCCCGGCCTAATCCCTGTTTCGAAGTGTGTAACTACCTTCCTTTTGCAGTCCTACATGGGTGATAAAAGAAAAAGTGCTACGATTTGATTAATAAGAGTACAAAACAAAAAGTAGCCTGCAATTCAATCTCTCTTTCTTAATCATATATACTCACCAAAGCTGTAGTTTTCACCAAATGATCTTTTTCAAGAAAAAATAATGTCCTCTAAATATGGAGAGTAATTAATAGATACTCAGAAAGTGAGAGATGAGAATCACACTTTTAAAAGTTTGAAGATATCCAGGTTCTGACTTGTATGATAAATATTTGAAATTTAAATATTTATCAAACATGCAAACATGATTTGAAAACATGAGCACATTAATGTTCACAACGACCTAACTACATTTAGAAGCCCCACCTTTCACACTTAGGATGTTCTCGCATTAGCTAGTAGAGAAGCATGCCTAGAATACCAAACACTGCACACTGCCTCAACGTAGGCTTGATGGAAGACACATATCACATTCAAGTTAAATAATTTCTGAACGAAAATCAGGAGTGAAAACAGAGAACCCAGATTTACAAACCATGCCTTCAAATAGACCAGAAAACATCTCTGGACTCTTGAATGACTCCAGTTAACCCATCGCACATGTAATGACATTCAGAAAAACAAGACAACACCTAAAAATAATAATAATCCACATAAAGCACAAGTGTTCTGTTCAGAGAATTAAATTTACTTAAAAGTATATTAATACAATCTAGAAACTAGTTGTCTAATCCATCATAGGCTTAATAGCATAAAGAATGCTACTGATAGCGTATGAAATATATGATTATATAACAGATGCTGCTTACAGTTATAAAGGAGTAGATCATTTCATAGGTAAAACACCCTTCATGATGGGGGGAGCAAGGGTATAGAATAGACTTAGAACTTCTGCAAGGAACTCTGAAAAAGAGGCAAGAAAGTTAATAAATGTAATAAACTTCTTTCTTCGTGTAAAGTTGTCCTTTCTTTAGAGATCTGAACAATCTGCAAAATTTAACTATTATGATATTTAGTGATTAAGTAGAAGCCAATTCATTGCTAATCATGAGATTTAAATTAACCTTTAAAAAAAAGTTAACACTGGGCTTCCCTGGTGGTGCAGTGGTTGGGAGTCCGCCTGCCAATGCACGGGACATGGGTTTGTGCCCCGGTCCAGGAAGATCCCACATGCCGCAGAGCGGCTGGGCCTGTGAGCCATGACCGCTGAGTCTGCGCGTCCGGAGCCTGTGCTCCGCAACGGGAGAGGCCACAACAGTGAGAGGCCCGCGTACCGCATAAAAAAAAAAAAAAAAAAAAAAAGTTAATACAAAATAGCTACTGAAAATGCAATGTCCCTTCACCATTGCATTTTAGTATTTTCAGTCCTATTGAAAGTGAATCTCAAACATTTGTGGATGCAAGTCCCAATAAAAGAGGATAGTTAGGTCATAGGAGCATCGTAGTTAATGAAATATTAACTGAGTGTTCTGGCAAAATGTCATAAAACTCCACCAAATATTGATTATCAATATTAAGGAATTAGAATTAAAGTGTATATACAATTTACGACAAATGGTTCAAGTTGAAATTGTATCTGATGATTCAGAAGTTGCCTCATCATCTTGAAAGTCCTTAGGAGCATCATTATGTATAGGCTGTGAACTGAGAACTAATATTGGTAGGTTAAACCCATACTTAGCTCCATTGACTCATTCATTCTTTCAACAAAGGTTCATTGAAGGCCTGCTTTGTCTCAAGCACTGAACTGGTGCCTACAACAAATAGCTGTACCGACCCTTCCCTGACCCTACGCCCGAGGACTTTACACTCTAACACAGAAGACAAACAGAAACTTGAATCCATTACTGCAGTTTTATAGGCTTCTAGAGATGTTAATCCATAAACCCTTCTCAAGAAGACTCGCACCAGCACATCACAACCATCACTGCTTTTGAGAAATATCTGGCTCTCTTTCACAAACAAGTTGATTAGGGAATTTCACTGAATATAATTGAACATCCCAGATATACTTATAGCAGATTAGCTTATTAAAATATGAAATCATATTTGTTATTACTATATATTTCTTTTCATCCTTTTCAATGAGGTTGATCTTTTTTGCTTAGGGACTTTTGCTGGGCTGAAAGCAGAAGCTTTTCTGAGAATAAACATTTCTCGCTGCCTTTTGTAAAAGTCTAAATTCCTTGAAGAGATTATCCCAAGTGTGCTAGACAGAGAAGAGAGAAAATTGATTCTTCTGAGAGCCACAAGAGAGAAGAAAAAGATGGCCCTGAAATTAGGAAATGGTAAGAAACGTACAATCCCCTAGAAAGCCTCTGTCAGTCCTTCAGGGAGGTGACAGTTTTTAGGAGAGGTGAAAGCTGTGTGGTGCACGTAACAAGATTCCCCTGTTATCGGAGTGGGAGAGAAGACGTAACCCTGGGGGATCTGAAGGGGCCATCCAGACTGCCACCATCGGCATCTCAGAAGTAATCAGGGGGGGCCTACAACAAGAGGAGATTCTATCATGTCTAAGTATCTCATAGAAACCGGAGAATTTGTACAGCTTTGCAGAGGAATGGGAATCTCAGTAACAACTGGGGTTAAACTGCCCTCAGAAAAGATTTAAGTTGATTTAAAGAAAGTGATGTCATGTAGCTCTTGCTACCTGAGCTTGTGAGCTAAAATTAATGTTCTCTACAGAACTATAACTCATCCTTCCTAGTTCTATTCCTTAAGAAGAATAATGTATTAAGCATGTGGCACTTACTTTTTATAGTTTTATTTATTTTACTTTTTAGTAGTCAATTCATGCACATGGTACAAAATTAAGACTTGGCAAGAATTTAAAATAATGTTTTCCCAGAATAAACCCAAAGTTAATGAAGAGAAAATTAAATCAGAGGGAAATTAAGTCTCTCTTTCCTGTGATGCCAGTTTTGAAATCACTAGTTGCTGAATACTTGAGTCACAATCTTACCATCCACTGTGTGAGTGTATGGTTTACTTTCTCATTATTTTCTTTGTTTTTTTTTTTACATATACCTACATTAGGGTACTCATTCATTTCTTTTTATACAGTCAGGTTTGGCAAGATGATTTCCAGATTGCTTTTGCTTTTGACAACATAGAGTTGCCAAACCTAGAAAGCTTGAAGTGACCTACAACTCTGTGTTGTAGTCAACAGAACACTCTAATAGGAAGGGATCCTGTTCAAGGTGTATGTTTTAATAGTCACCTATTTTAGACAGCTCTTACAGCCTAGTAAACATGTGAGGAACAAAGTTGGAAACATATCTAGACTATCAGTCAACTAACTAACAACTACAAGAGTCAGGAAAAATGGCCATCATCAAAAAGTCGACAAATAATAAATGATGGAGAGGATGTGGAGAAAAGAGAACCTTCTTAGGCTGTTGGTGAGAATGTAAGTTGGTGCAGCCACTATGGAGAACAGTATGGAGGTTCCTTAAAAAACTAAAAATAGAATTACCATATGATCCAGTGATCCTACTCCTGGTCATATATCTGGAGAAAACTATAATTCAAAAAGACACATGCACCCCAGTGTTCACAGAAGCACTATTTACAATAGCCAAGACAAGGAAGCAACCTAAGTGTCCACTGACAGATGAATGGATAAAGATATGATATATACACACAATGGAATATTACTCAGCCATAAAAAATAATGAAATAATACCATTTGCAGTAACATGGATGGACCTAGAGATTATTATACTAAGTGAAGTCAGATAGAGAAAGACAAATATCACATGATATCACTTATATGTGGAATCTAAAGAATTGATACAAATGAACTTATTTACAAAACAGAAATAAACTCACAGACATAGAAAACAAACTTATGGTTACCAAAGGGAAAGGGGTGGGGGAGGGATAAATTAGGAGTTTGGGATTAAAATATACACATTACTATAAACAAAATATATAAACAGCAAGGACCTACTGTATAGCACAGGGAACTATATTCAATATCCTGTGATAAACCATAATGGAAAAGAATTTAATATATATATATAATCTAATATATATATATATATATATATCTGAATTACTGTGCTGTACACCTGAAACTAACACAACATTGTAAGTCAACTATATTTCAATAAACTTTTTAAAAAGAGTCAGGAAATAAGGGACTCATTGGTTACCTACAGAGAGGATAGGCAAACTTAATTCCCAGCTATATATGTTATGACTAACGATCGTTTGCAATGAAACTATAAATAATTCCAAGAAGGCTGTGAAGGAGTTGTCCTTCTGGAGCTGTAATTCAAAGACAACTTTGACTGGGGTCGCCCAAGAGTTGAACTGATCTTACCGAAGAGGAGAGTAAGGGTGTCCAGTGTTCCCCAAAAGAGTTTAAATGGAAAGGGATGTGGAATAATGGCAGCTCCAAATCATGACAGCCTGAAGTCCCACATGAGGAGAAATGACTATGGGAACCTTATATATACAGTTCACATTCCCAGACCAAATCAGGAATTCTAATTGCTACCCCCATTAAAGCCCAAAGTTAGAAATAAAACAGAGATTAGGGAATGAATGGGGTTTATTTGTAATTCAAAGGTGACCTGGTCATCAGAAATGATTATTAGCCCACAACCTTGTGTTGTGAAGGAGAAAGGTTGTTATGTCACCATTCCTTCAATAGCCTTAGGATCTGAGAAAAAGCAAATACAGGAATAGGGACCCTTCTCTCAGAAACGGGGTTTGGAAAATGACTTTGGACCAAAATGATAGGTGCTTCAGCAAAGTTCCCTATCACGGCTTCCTTCAAATGATAACTTTTGTGAGATACTTATGACACTGACTTTCCGCATATAGACTTGAGAAGAAAGGGAGATGTTTCCCTGTTTGTTTTAGGACCCTCAGAAGGAAGGACCCATGCAGTCCATGAACAAGCCGATTTTGATAGGCATAATGAGTTTTAAACATTGCACCAGTGGGTGAACTGGGAAATTCTGCAAACAAACGTCCTGCGGTGTTGAACGTTTAGGCCCTGATCGTTAGTATGTAAATCAGAAAAACTGAGTGCCTTAGAACTTATATATAATCTCCAAATCTTTAAACAGGCAAACTCTAAGAATCACACATAAAAGATATTTGTCATAAACACACACACAAACTTTAATCACCTTGAGGGAACATGATCCAATAATATACTTAATAGGTAAGTTTGCCTCCTCGGTGAGCTTTGTGTTTGTCTGCAGCTGGGCGATTAATAATAAGCCTATAAAGGATTATTTGGTCATAATATCATCATTAATGTACAAATTACAAAAGAATCCTTATACTTAAATGATATAGTGAAATTATCACTTGGTAAATAGATTCTAATAAATCACAAAAATATCAATACAGGATTGGAATCAGTTCAGCTTTCTAACCTTCACTAAGATGAAAAATGTTTACATAGAATACCTAATTTAATATATGGGAAGTCTCATATAAAATAAAAGCTTCAAGCGTTTCTTTAAAGGCTTTGAATATAGATAAAATAACTGATAATAAAAGCTTTTGTTAAGCCCTTGGTACACATATAAGAAAAGAAATATCACATTTATAACAGAAGTTAGATAAATTATTCTTAAGAATAAGAAAGCATTTGCTGCGAAAATTGTAGCTTCAGGAAGAGAGCTAATCTTCACAAAGGTTCCTAGCTGAATTACAATCAGCTCTATCCTTAAAAAAATAATAAAGATATATTTGGGCTGTATGGCTTTTTTGTTCAATAAATGGATTTTTTAAATCTACATTAGAGGATGCACTGAGGAAAAAAATAATGGATCTGGCAATAAAGAGAAATTTGTAAATTGCAGAGTAGTCATTTGTGTTCTTAGTCATATGTCATTTTATGCTTATATTTATATAATATGTAATTTAAAGAGTTAATGAAAGAAGGATTTGCAGCATTTTCCTTGAGGATTGCCAGCTCTAGCATTAAATTTTGACATGCAAAACATTGGATAGATATTTGAAAATTATTACTTGAGCCACGCAGGGACAGAGGAGGAAGACTAAGAGAGAGAAAGAAACAGGTAGAAATGCAATCTAAATGTGATATTTGTGGATGATTTTGAGTCTTTTAAAAATAAAAGCTGTGAGCGTAATCATGGTGTTCATCATTTCATAGCTTATTCCATCTCTGTCTCTGTCTCTGTCTCTCTCTCTCTCTGAGCACACAAACACAAGGTGCCCAACATCTGTAGTCTCTGCTTTGCTTCAAGTAGACTTATTAGTATTAAATTTCCCATTACAAAGGAAGTTGGCATTCATGATTCTGGGGCACTTGTCTTTCCCTAGAAACATAATTTTATCTTAATTTGGTATATAATATATAGTCATCAAAAATAAGCACCTTTCAGAAGGGCTGAGTATACTTAACAGGCATATTGTAACTGGAGCCAATTTTAGTTGTTTTTGTTTTGAAGACTTTCCTCAATTAAATAATTCAGACATATCTGAAAATACAAAAATAGCAAAAAGCAATAAATACCTATGAACCCAAAATACAGCTAAAGAAATGAAATATAAATACAGTTGAAATGCCCTGTGCCCCTCTTCCAAATTATATTCCCCTCCCTCCACCTCAGAAGTAAATATCACTCTGAATTAAATATGTATCATTCCCATGTGTACCTTTATGTTGTTACTACTTACATATATTCTTAAACAATTGGTATAATATTGGGTATATTATTTTCCAAGAAGCTTCTATCACTCAGCATTATGTTTGGAAGACTACCCATAATGATACAAATGGTTCTAGCCTAGTTCATTTGTTTTCATTGCTTTAATGCATTCCATCATATGACTCTTCCACGACATATTTATGCTGCTGAGAATAGTTATCTACATTATCTCAAACTTTTCCTGTTTTAAACAATGACCTCTGAACATTCCTGTACATATCTCTTGTGCACATACACAATACTGTCTCTTGGATACATATCTGGAAATTACTACCTCTAGGAATTTATGGGTTGAACGTACCAGCATTGTCAGGTTTATTAGGTAATAACCAACTGCTCTCTCTCTAAAATGATTTTACCAATTTACAATCATAGCAGTACTAAGTGCAAGTTTCCCTTACTGCATACCTTTGTCAATACATTAGACTTTTAACTTCAGGGTAAACCATAACATGGTACCTTATTGGGTTAATAATCAGCATTTTATATGTACATCTTATATATGTAATAAACCTGGATCTTATATGTAATAAACCTTCATAAATGATATTTATGAAGTTGCATATCATTTCATGTATTTTCTGGCCTGTGAGATGTCATCCTCTTGTTTCTCATATTCTTTTCCCATTTCCCACTGGAATGTCTGACTCTTTCACTATAGAAAACATTGACAGTTCTTGGCAGCAATCCTTGTCAGCTCTATGCACTACAGATATCTTCATCTAGTCTATTCATTTGCCTTTTCTCTTTTTCACACACCTTTAATACACAGAAGTGTTTAATTTTGCCATAGTCCATTTTACCAACTGTGTCCTATATGTTCTAAGCTTTGTTCCTTGTTTAATAAATTCTTCATTGCTCCAAAATAGAGATCTTTCTTTGTTTTCCTCACAAAGCCTTTAAGTTTTGTTTTCATTTAGGTTTTTATTCAACAGAGAATTGTTGTTGTTATTGCTTATAACAAAAGGTAATGATCCCATTTTTTTTCCATAAGGGTAATTTATAAAAAGTCCTTTCTTCTCCACTGATTTGCAGAGCCTCATTTCTCATCTATCAGCTTCAGACATGTAAACACACATACAATTCTGTATCTGGACTTTCTATTTGTCTCCATTGGTCTATTAGTCTATGCCCTTATCAATACTGCCTTTCCCTAATTATTATTACTTTAAAATGTCTCTATATGTTGGTAGGGCGTCTCCCCAAGTTCTTCTTCATAGCTGTCTCAGTTTCTTTTCTCATTGTAAATGAATGTTAGAACCATTCTCAGGTTCCAAGAAAATATTGGTAAGATTTATATTGGAATATTGCATTGAATTTATATACAAACTTGGAGATGACTTACATCTTTAGTGTTTTGACTCTATTGCACACAGTATCTTTTTCTATTTAGTTCTTTAATGACTTTCAATAGTTTTATAATTTCTCCATAAAAGCCTTCTATATCTTTTGTTAGATTTATTCCTACTGCTTTACATTTTAGTTGCTATTGTAAATGCTATCCTTTTAAAATTACATTTTCAAAAGTATTTTCTGGATCTTATATGTAATAAACCTGTTTAAATCGCTGATTATTTTTAATAAGTTAGTTGTAAATTCTCTTGGGTTGTCTATTACTCATATATAGAGAGTATTGTTTCTTCCTTTTCAAGCCATATATTTACTTACTCCGATCTCTGAGCTTCCTGGACTGGCCAGTAAAATGCAAAATAGGACATGTTTTCCTCATAACTGGTTTCAAAAGGAATGCTTCTAATGTTTCACCACTATGAGTGAGATTTGATAGATTAAGGAAGTTTTCCTCTCTTCCAAATTTTCTAAAAAGTTTTATCATAAAAGAACATTAAATTTCATTGACTTCTCTTTATTTTTATTGAGATAACCCTGAGATTTTTTTCTTCATTAATCTGTTAAGGTGATGAATTTCATTAATGTTTTTCCCAACAGTATATCATTTTTGCATTCTTGAGACAAAACCCATATAAGCATGATGAAATTTTTTAGACTTTATTTTGGTTATTAATTCATTGGTTTAGGTTTTTTTTTTTTTTGCTTCTAAATTAATCCAATAGCCTGGCTTATAATTTTTCACTTACCATCTTATCAGATTTGGTTAAACTGTTCTATTAAAAAAGTTGGGCAATCTTCTCGCTTCTTCCAGTCTCTGAAACGGTATGCATATGGCAATACTGCAGCTATCTGTTACTTGAATATTTGATTTGTCTGTAAAACTAGTCTGCTTAGTAGATGGGGAGAAAGGTCAAGGAGACAGGTAAAGTTAATTAGTGGTAGATGTTTTAAATACTGTTTCAGTTTATTGAGTAGTCAGAGATCTTTTCATGCCTTCTACTTCTTAAGTCAGATTTTGAGAAGTTATATTTTCCTAATAAATTGTTTCTTTCACCCAAGTTTTTAAAGTTATTGGCAATAAGATGACTATATTTTTAATGTCTGCTTTGTGAGTGGTTATGTCACCTTGGTTATTTATTTGTTTATTTGTGCCTTCTCTTTTTGTCAGTCTTGTTTCTTTATATTTACTTTGGATTTATTCTGTTGTTCTCTTTCTAACTTCTTCAGTTGGACACTGAGCTCATATTTTTCAACCTTTTTTTGCAATAAATTTCTTTCTAAGCATTGTTTTAGCCATGTCCCATAATGTTTGATATGTTGTGTTTTCTTTATTCTTCAGTTATATTATCTAATTTCCATTATGATTTCTTCTCCGAGTTATAAAGAAGTGTGCTGTTTCCAAACATATAAAGATTTCGTTTCCCATAAGGTTCTTTTTCTTATCAGTTCTTTCATGGAGAATTTAGTACTCTAAGGGCACTGGCTGTATTTCAGGAAGCTTGGTCCAAGTGTCACCTCATTCAATCCTATGTCCTTGACTCCTCTTTTTTTTTTTTTTTTTTTGCGTTACGCGGGCCTCTCACTGTTGTGGCCTCTCCCGTTGCGGAGCACAGGCTCCAGACGTGCAGGCTCAGCAGCCATGGCTCACGGGCCTAGCCGCTCTGTGGCATGTGAGATCTTCCCGGACCAGGGCACGAACCTGTGTCCCCTGCATCGGCAGGCGGACTCTCAACCACTGCACCACCAGGGAAGTCCACCTTGGCCCCTCTTTAAGTGCAACAACCAAAACCCAATCATCTTTGGATTGGCAATACTCACAAGACAATCTCTGTACTAGGGACAGCTTATTATTTTGATTTTCAGCTCTTTCTTTGGGCCCCTGTGGTCCTTTACTTTTCCATGAGCTAAATTACACATATGTATATTTTAAATGTTTTGTAGCAGGAAGCTTTCAGACTATCTACTCAACCACGTTGCCAGAAACAAAAGTCTGAGGTTGGGTGTGCATTACATGTTGTAGTTTGGGGAAAGTGTAAGGTCAGGAAATTTTTTCAATACTATTTCTTTTTGCTTAGTAAATGCAATTCTTAGGGAAATATTAATTTATCAGTGGGGTCCTTATGCAGGGGACTACAACTATTTTATTTTATTTTAGTGTAGACTATGGCTGATCCTGATTCTCCTGGCTCTTCAGTATATGTATAGATGTGTTACATCTATAAAGCACTTTAGAGTCTGGGACCTGCACATTCCTCCCTAGTGCCATAGAACACCATGTTTATGTGTCAAAAAGTTATTTATTTGTGGCTATTTCATTATATAAAAGAGTTAAAATTACTTACAAAATATACATATGAAGAAAAAGTAAAAATAACTGAGAAAGATTAGGAAAAGGAATACAGAAGGAATCGGATAGGAAAATTTAAAATCTAAGGATAAAATTTACCTGCCAATACAGTGCTATATCTTGCTACACAGTTATTAGAAGTGAACCAGACCACCAGACCCTCCCATCAGGAAACTTGCACAAGCCTCTTAGATAGCCTCATCCACCACAGACAGCAGAAGCAAGAAGAACTACAATCCTGCAGCCTGTGGAACAAAAACCATATGCACAGAAAGAGAGACAAGATGAAAAGGCAGAGGGCTATGTACCAGATAAAGGAATAAGATAAAACCCCAGAAAAACAACTAACTGAAGTAGAGATAAGCAACCTTCCAGCAAAAGAATTCAGAATAATGATAATGAAGATGATCCAGGACCTCGGAAAAAGAATGGAGGCAAAGATCGAGAAGATGCAAGCAATGTTGAAGAAAGACCTAGAAGAATTAAACAACAAACAAACAGAGATGAAAAATACAATAACTGAAATTAAAACTACACTAGAAGGAATCAATAGCAGAATAACTGAGGCAGAAGAACAGATAAGTGACCTGGAAGACAGAATGGTGGAATTCACTGCTGCAGAACAGAATAAAGAAAAAAGAATGAAAAGAAATGAAGACAGCCTAAGAGACCTCTGAGACAACATTAAACACGACATTCACATTATAGGGGTCCTAGAAGGAGAAGGGAGAGAGAAAGGACCTGAGAAAATCTTTGAAGAGATTATAGTCGAAAATTTCTCTAACATGGGAAAGGAAATAGCCACCCAAGTCCAGGAAGTGCAGCGAGTCCCATACAGGATAAACCCAAGGAGAAACATGCCAAGAAACATAGTAATCAAATTGGCAAAAATTAAAGACAAAGAAAATGTATTGAAAGCAGCAAGGGAAAAATGACAAATAACATACAAGGGAACTCCCATAAGGTTAACAGCTGATTTCTCAGCAGAAACTCAACAAGCCAGAAGGGAGTGGCATGATATACTTAAAGTGATGAAAGGGAAGAACCTACAACCAAGATTACTCTACCCAGCAAGGACCTGATTCAGATTCGATGGAGAAATCAAAAGCTTTACAGACAAGCAAAAGGTAAGAGAATTCAGCACCACCAAACCAGCTCTACAACAAATGCTAAAGGAACTTCTGTAAGTGGGAAACACAAGAGAAGAAAAGAACTTACAAAAACAAGCCCAAAGCAATTGAGAAAATGGTCATAGGAACATACATATCAGTAATTACCTTAAACATGAATGGATTAAATGCTCCAACCAAAAGACACAGGCTCGCTGAATGGATACGAAAACAAGACCCATATATATGCAGTCTACAAGAGACCCACTTCAAACCTAGGGACAAATACAGGCTGAAAGTGAGGGGATGGAAAAAGATACTCCATGCAAATGGAAATCAAAAGAAAGCTGGAGTAGCAATACTCATATCAGAAAAAATAGACTTGAAAATAAAGACTGTTACAAGAGACAACGAAGGAAACTACATAATGATCAAGGGATCAATCCAAGAAGAAGATATAACAATTATAAATATATATGCACCTAACATAGGAGCACCTCAATACATAAGGAAACGGCTAACAGCTATAAAAGAGGAAATCGACAGTAACACAATAATAATGGGGGACTTCAACACCTCACTTACACCAAGGGACAGATCATCCAAAATGAAAATAAATAAGGAAACAGAAGCTTTAAATGACACAATAGACCAGATAGATTTAATTGATATTTATAGGACATTCCATCCAAAAACAGCAGATTACACTTTCTTCTCAAGTGTGCACAGAATATTTCCAGGATAGGTCACATCTTGGGTCACAAATCAAGCCTCAGTAAATTTAAGAAAATTGGAATCATACCAAGCATCTTTTCTGACCACAATGCTATGAGATTAGAAATCAACTACAGGGAAAAAAACACAAACACATGGAGGCTAAACAATACGTTACTAAATAACCAAGAGATCACAGAAGAAATCAAAGAGGAAATCAAAAATACCTACAGACAAATGACAATGAAAACACAACGATCCTAAACCTATGGGATGCAGCAAAAGCAATTCTAAGAGGGAGGTCTATAGCTATACAAGCCTACCTCAAGAAACAAGAAAAACCTCAAATAAACAATCTAACCTTACACCTAAAGGAACTAGAGAAAGAAGAACAAACAAAACCCAAAGTTAGCAGAAGGAAAGAAATCATAAAGGTCAGAGCAGAAATAAATGAAATAGAAACAAAGAAAACAATAGCAAAGATCAATAAAACTAAAAGCTGGTCCTTTGAGAAGATAAACAAAATTGATAAACCATTAGCCAGACTCATCAAGTAAAAGAGGGAGAGGACTCAAATCAATAAAATTAGCAATGAAAAAGGAGAAGTTACAAGAGACACCGCAGAAATACAAAGCATCCTAAGAGACGACTACAAGCAACTCTATGCCAATAAAATGGACAACCTGGAAGAAATGGACAAATTCTTAGAAAGGTATAACCTTCCAAGAGTGAACCAGGAAGAAACAGAAAATATGAAAAGACCAATCACAAGTTATGAAATTGAAACTGTGATTAAAAATCTTCCAACAAACAAAAGTCCAGGACCAGATGGCTTCACAGGTGAATTCTATCAAACATTTAGAGAAGAGCTAACAACCATCCTTCGCAAATTCTTCCAAAAAATTGCAGAAGAAGGAACACTCCCAAACACATTCTACGAGGCCACCATCACCCTGATACCAAAACCAGACAAAGATACTACAAAAAAAGAAAATTACAGACCAATATCACTGATGAATATAGATGCAAAAATCCTCAACAAAATACTAGCAAACAGAATCCAACAACACATTAAAAGGATCATACACCATGATCAAGTGGGATTTACCCCAGGGACGCAAGGACTCTTCAATATACACAAATCAATCAATGTGATAAACCACATTAACAAACTGAAGAAGAAAAACCATATGATCATCTCAATAGATGCAGAAAAAGCTTTTGACAAAATTCAACACCCATTTATGACAAAAACTCTCCAGAAAGTGAGCATAGAGGGAACATACCTCAACATAATAAAGGCCATATACGACAAACCCATAGCAAACATCATTCTCAATGGTGAAAAACTGAAAGCATTTCCTCTAAGATCAGGAACAAGACAAAGATGTCCACTCTCACCACTATTATTCAACATAGTTTTGGAAGTCCTAGCCATGGCAATCAGAGAAGAAAAAGAAGTGAAAGGAATACAAATTGGAAAAGAAGAAATAAAACTCTCACTCTTTGCAGATGCCATGATACTATACATAGAGAATCCTAAAAATGTCACCAGAAAACTACTAGAGCTAATCAATGAATTTGGTAAAGTTGCAGGATACAACATTAATGCACAGAAATCTCTTGCATTCCTATACACTAATGATGAAAAATCTGAAAGGGAAATTAAGGAAACACTCCCATTTACCATTGCAACAAAAAGAATAAAATACCTAGGAATAAACCTACCTAGGGAGACAAAACACCTGTATGCAGAAAATTACAAGACACTGATGAAAGAAATTAAAGATGATACCAACAGATGGAGAGAGATATCATGTTCTTAGACTGGAAGAATTAATATTGTGAAAATGACTACACTAACCAAAGCAAACTATGGATTCAATGCAATCCCTATCAAATTACCAATGGCATCTTTTACGGAACTAGAACAAAAAATCTTAAAATTTGTATGGAGACACAAAAGACCCCAAATAGCCAAGGCAGTCTTGAGGGAAAAAAACCAAGCTGGAGGAATCAGACTCCCTGACTTCAGACTATACTACAAAGCTACAGTAATCAAGACAATGTGGTACTGGCACAAAAACAGAAACATAGATCAATGGAACAAGATAGAAAGCCCAGAGATAAACCCATGCACCTATGGTCAACTAATCTATGACAAAGGAGGCAAGGATATACAATGGAGAAAAGACAGTCTCTTCAATAACTGGTGCTGGGAAAACTGGAGAGCTACATGTAAAAGAATGAAATTAGAACACTCCCTAACACCATACAGAGAAATAAGCTCAAAATGGATTAGAGACCTAAATGTAAAACCAGACACTATAAAACTCTTAGAGGAAAACATAGGAAGAACATTCTTTGACATAAATCACAGCAAGATCTTTTTTGATCCACCTCCTAGAGTAATGGAAATAAAAAAAATAAACAAATGGGACCTAATGAAACTTCAAAGCTCTTGCACATCAAAGAAAACCATAAACAAGATGAAAAGATAACCCTCAGAATGGGAAAAAATATTTGCAAACGAATCAACAAAGGATGAATCTCCAAAATATATAAACAGCTCAATATTAAAAAAACAAACAACCCAGTCCAAAAATGGGCAGAAGACCTAAACAGACATTTCTCCAAAGAGGACATACAGATGGCCAAGAAGCACACGAAAAGCTGCTCAACATCACTAATTATTAGAGAAATGAAAATCAAAACTACAATGAGGTATCACCTCACACCAGTTAGAATGGGCATCATCAGAAAATCTACAAGCAACAAATGCTGGAGAGGCTGTGGAGAAAAGGGAACATTCTTGCACTGTTGGTGGGAATGTAAATTGATACAGCCATTATGGAGAACAGTACGGAGGTTCCTTAAAAAACTAAAAATAGAATTACCATGTGATCCAGCAATCCCACTACTGGGCATATACCCAGAGAAAACCTTAATTCAAAAAGACACATGCACCCCAATGTGCATTGCAGCACTATCTACAATAGCCACGTCATGGAAGCAACCTAAATGCCCATCAACAGACAAATGGATAAAGAAGATGTGGTACATATATACAATGGAATATTACTCAGCCATAAAAAGGAACGAAATTGGGTCATTTGTTGAGACGTGGATGGACACAGAGATTGTCATACAGAGTGAAGTAAGTCAGAAAGAGAAAAACAAATATCATATATTAACGCGTGTATGTGGAACCTAGAAAAACGGTACAGATGAACCAGTTTGCAGGGCGGAAGTTGAGACACAGATGTAGAGAACAAATGTATGGACACCAAGGGGGGAAAGCCGCGGGGGGGTGGGGATGGTGGTATGCTGAATTGGGCGATTGGGATTGACATGTATACAGTGATGTGTATAAAATTGATGACTAATAAGAACCTGCTGTATCAAAAAAAAATTTTTCAATAAATATATAAATAAATGTCTGTTGGCCATAAAACCACACAAAAAAAGTGAACCAAATTTGCTACTGCAAAAGGAAAAAAAGCAAAGATAGAAACATTATCCATCACAAGAATCAAAGTGTCCCTAGGATTAAAACAGACTGGTTGTCAAGGTATTGGATCAAATACGATATTATAATAAGGCAAAGCCACATCTAGCCCTGGGTAAATTCTAACACATTATTATATAAACTGAAACATCTGCCTTGAGCAAAAACAAAGAACATTTAGCCAGAAAGTGTCAAGGGATGTAACAGAAATAATAACTGACAGATACTGTAGAATTTTCTCTATGTTTTCCATTGAGACTAGATGAAGGCATATCTTCTGTGGAAAGTTTGAATGTGATTTTCCATAGTAGACTCATCAGGTAATCTCTCAAAGCCCTATGTCTCTGTATGATATTAATGTACTAATTCATATCAAATATCTATACATCATACTGTAAAAGTATAATTAGTTTGGTTTTATGGCAAAAGTTGTTATTCAGGTTTTCATACATAGAAAATAAAAGCTATATAATAAAAACTCTTGAATCTTTAATCATTAAGATTTTAGGATGTTCTGTAAAGCTTAGTGTTATATTTTGATACATATAAATGCATGAAAATAAGTATTAAGTAACTTACAATGTACACAGATGTATAGATGACATTGAGGAACAAATTAAGTGGAAATCAACAGACATATTAAATTTTATTCTCTAATAGTCTGATACCTCTGAATAATGGAAATCACACCAAATAAATTAAAAATATAAAAGATTAAAAATTTTTTCAAAAAATCATAAAATATTATGTAAATCTATATGTAAATAGAGATATGTATTACAAGCAAACTAGTTCTAGGGAGGCTAGAACAAGACAATAAGGTTATATTTTTCTACTCTGGGGTAAGGTATACTTTCAAAAAGAGGTAATTTTTCAAAAAACTTGTAAGAAAGAGATGAAATGGCAAAGAGGTAGTAGAAATGCATGGTATACTAAAAATTATACATGTGAAGATGGTAATGAGAATAAATAAGCTGCATGTTGGTAACAATACTAAAACTTACCTTAATTGAGTTGTGAATAAAATGCTTAGAAAAAAAGTTAGGGGGAAGAAAGGATTGAAGGCCTTGATTTTAGAGATAGTAAGGGTTGAATCAAGGCAGTGATATAATTATAGTAGTTCTTAATATTTTACTTCTAAGTAATAATGTTTTCTTAGAATATTTTGAATGCATTTTGAAGTCTAGAAGCCAGGTAGTTTCTATAATAACCACATACAAAGCTTAATTAAAAGCAATTTCTATGAAAGGGACAGAGGAGAGAAGGAGGTTAATCTGTTTAACATGAAACACAAAAAACAAAGAATTTGCTTCATGGCAAGGATTAGAGATACATCCCCAGAAAATGAAGGAGAAAAATAAATAATGCTGCCAATGTTTTCACTATAGGAAACTGTTAGGGTGTTGGTACAAATGATAATGAAGGGGAGAATTCTGGCTGGAGAAGGGATGTTAAATCTGTATTTGCAATCTCCTATTAGCTCATTATCTATTGCAGCAATGTTCAGGAAACACGAACGGGTTTAATTTTTCAACCAGGGGAAAGGATAGCAGTTTAAAAAACTAAACAAATGAATTTGCTGCCATCTTGTGGCAAACTTGGAAAATACAGTATGTTTTAGTATTTTTAAGAGTCTCCAAAAGATTTTTAAACATATTCCTCTAAACTATTCCTTTAAAGGATTCTCACAAAGCCACCCTACTTGGTTCACAAGTAAATTATATGTTTTCTATATCTATTAAATTTAAATTTCAACTCCATTAGTAGTGAAGTAGAGAAAATATTTAGGGAACACATATTCCAGTGTATTAATTTTTAAAATATTTACACTAAAATTCATAAACCAAGTAAAAATGCATTTCAATGACACACTCCTTTGTAATCACCTTCATGATCTGGAGCAGAAAAAAATAACAGGAACAGGAACCTTTGTGGGTATAAGATAATGAGACATTATGCTTTGTAAAGTAACATAATGGTACTGAAAACACTGATCTCTAGCTTTTCCTTTATATTCAATAGCTCTATGACTTAATGAAAATTATTTAGTGGTTGATACCTTTCCTTCTGTGTGAATCTGTCTCGTTGAGGTGAGGGTCACATGAGATGACATATATGAAATTTTGAAAACTGTAAAGCTCTACTTAAAAATTAAAAGATAATTAAACTAAACATAGATAAGGCAGAAGATAGTGTTGGATGTGTGCCTAAGATGGGAAGGGAAAGTGAATAGAAGTGAGATATGTTTTTCCATGTGGAGCTGAATTAGAGCAGCTCAGGATACAGATTATTTATTTCTAATAAATATCAAACACCTGTTATGTGAGAAAGCTATTAAGAAAAGTTAAATGCACCCCCAAACACCTTATAGTCTAATGGGAGATACAGTCAATTTTTTAAAAAATTGGAACAAAAAGATGTGAAAAAATGCTTAAGTAAAATGTTTGCAAAGTTCAGTGAGAGGTTTGTACATAAGTATGGATCCATTATTTATTTAAAATTATAATAACTTTAGATTGTGGAATAAGGCACAGAAATTAATTTCATGAAATAAACAGTGGCTGTGGCTACCTGATGCTAATGGGGAAAAGCTTAAGTTATGCAAAAATTCCAAAACATCTACGTATTTCATACAATCGGTGTCGATTTTTTCTTCAGGGAAAATCATGAATTTCAGTATTTAATACAGGTTAAAAAAAAGCATCCACTAGATTAGGTGCATTCAAGAACGCTGAGACCCACAGATACTGCCTCATCCTTACCAAAGGCCCCTGGAGCAGGTCCACTGAGCAGTACGAGCCCACTGACTCACTCATAACATGAATTAGGACTAACCCTAATCTGATTGACAATTTTTATTTAACATCTTGGGGGCGGAATAGGCTAAGATGTAAAAGAGATACAAAGAAGTATATTGATCCCTTAAGAAGATAATTTCTTTGAGAAAATAAATCATGCCTATACAATGTCTAATAAAACTGGTCTTTTTGTAACCTGCCATATACATGGTAACTCCTCTAAAAGAAATATAAATGCAATGCTAGTAACTTGAAGAAAAAAGTTAATCTATATGTAACAAAATGTTAAAATGGGCATTTTGACCAGCAAGATAAGACAATAGATATCAGACACCAAAATGAGGTGTTCAATCAGGATGCAAAGACTCAAAGAAAAAACGTTGCTCCTGTAGAGCTGCAGAGCCTCTTTTCTGAAATATTTCAGGAAGGATGTTGTATCAGTCAGGGTTCTCCAGAGGAAACAGAACCAACAGGATAGGATAGACTATATGTGTGTGTGTGTGTGTGTGTGTGTGTGTGTGTGTGTGTGTGTGTGTGTGTGTGTGTGTGTGTGTGTGTGTATGATAGATATATATATGATAGATATATATAGAGAGAGAGAAGAAGGAAGGGAAGGATGGAGAAAAGAATTTATTATACCGAATGGGCTCATGTGATTATGGGGGCTGAGAAATCCCATCATCTGCTGTCTGCAAGCTGGAGGCCCAGGGAAGCCAGTGGTACAGTTTCAGTTCAAGCCTGAAGGCCTGAGAACCCCGGTAGCCACAGTACAAGGCCTGGTCCAAGTGTAGGAGAATACTGATGTTCAGCTCAAGTAGTCAGGCAAAGTGAACAAATTCTCTCTTCCTCCACATTTTTTTTCTATTCAAGCCCTCAAAGGATTGGATGATGCCCACCCAAATCGGGGAGGGCAATCTGCTTTACTCAGTCTACCAATTCAAATGCTAATTTCACCCAGAAACTCCCTCACAGACACACCCAGAAATAATGTTTAGCCAAATATGTGGACACCCCATGATCCAGTCAAGTTGACACATAAAATTATTACAAATATATATTTCATAATTTAACTTTTTAGTTTTAGAGAGATAGTACACTGTATATTATATAACACCCTCCATGGATACTACATATCAGTATTTCTGCAGCAAAATGTATGCATATTCCCACCAAGTGGGATAAGATTATAAATAGCGTCATGTTAGTTTAAGAGAGGTATTACTTTCAAATAAATACACAAGATAGACATCTATATCTATATATATTTGTATATACAGATATATAAAGAAATATATATAGTAGATATATAGAGAGATGTTTGTTCATTCTCTATTTTTTTTACAACTTCTTATATTTCAGAATTATAGATAAGGATTATAAGCCAGTAGTCAAAAGCCACATATACAATACTGTATCTTTTATCTCCATGGGAGAAAAAAACAATTTGAAAATGATTTCTTTGGAGAAGCGGGAAAAATAGGATAATATGTCCTAAACCAAAGCCTAATGAGAGAAGTTTCCACAGCAACTCTGAGGAGAGAGATATGCCCCTTTTCTTAGGAGGATATGATAGACTGGCACCCAGCTCTTGTCTGGAAAATCTAGAAGGGAAGAGACAGATCATCTGGAAGAAGAGATAGTTGCATGGAATTCAGCCTGCATTCCCAAAATTTGTCACGACAAAGTATGCACATGGACATGTGATTCTTCTAGGTCCTAAACAGCAAAATCACCTAGAGGTGTGTATCAGTTATCTATTGTTGTGTAACCACCCCAAATTGTTGCTTAAAATAATAAAGTCTTATTTCCTCCCTGCTTCCCTTTCCCACCCTTTCTTCCCCTGCCTCAACAGGGTTGGGAAAGTCAGTAAAATAGGAAAGGAAGGGTGAAAACAAAGGCTTACAAAGAGAGAAAAAGGAGCAAGTCCCCTTCTTAAACTTTGTATCTGCAAAAGACCCCAACTGGGGAGAAATTTAACTTTAAATCAGATTCGAGGTTTGATTATAATATGGTACTAGGTACTTTTAATTACAGGATAATAGCTATATTTGAAATTTAAAATGACCATAATTTTTTCCAAAAAGAGATCTGAAAATCATGGACCTGCCTGAACTTCCATTCCTGCGAGGGAATAACTGCCTCTACTGGATATTCAAGAGAAGATGAATGACAAAAATAAAGATACTTTCTGGGTGGCTGCTTTTGTTACTGATCTTGAGACTGGAGCTCCAACACGTATTTTTGGTAGTGAGAGGTGTAATCCATATCCCGTGAAATGTTGGTTCAACACATTCATTTTTCTTAAAGAAACAGGGAAGAATGAGAGTCCTACATTGCATAATACCACAAAATATCTTGAAAATTAGCTTTATCCTTGCCCTTCCCCAGAGTTTCACATCTCATGATTCTTGCTCAAATCTCCCCTGCCTTAACTCTATAAACACTGTGGCTCATTTGTCTCTCTTCCTGATTCTCCTGTTCCTAAAACTAGTATCTCCTTTTTCGTCCAGGGATGGCTACTTGCCAAGCACCCATCCACATCCACACACATCTGATTTATAAAATGATTCTACAAGTGTTTATTTGGAAGGAAAATTTATCCTGCATTAAATTTTGAAACCAAGCTCTGTAGGTACTGAAAGAAATTCATTGAATATATTAAGAAGATTATTCTGATGGCCATGTGCAGGATGGCTTCAATAAGAAGGTTTTAAAAGATAACAGCAGAATTCAAACTGACCTAGAGAGAATAAGGATGATATTCAGTTATACAGAAATTATAGGAAATGATAATTAACTTAGCATGGAGAACCATGCTCTGCAGATGAAAAATGATAAATGACTAGTCACAGCTAAGGAGAAAAGAGTCTACTTTTAGAACATTATAATACTCATGAGTAAATATAATTTGAAGGAGATGTATTTGTATTAATCAAAGTTTCAGAAATTCAGGCTTTCTCAGATCTCATTATATTGTTACGGGTTCAGAAAAGATGGTAAGACTGCAATTTGAAGATGTTAGCTTTATTAACACATTATTTTAAATAATTGTCAAAATACTCTTGATGGGCAAAAGCAAGATCCCAATGGGTCAAAGTATCAAGATTAGCCATTTACATTGGTAAAACTGTCAAGCTCTTCATTTAACTTAAATTATTTATAATACACATTCAGAATTATGTTTATAGAATAACACCATACAAATCATTCACCATTCATTCCCACTAGACGGTATTAACAGAGCATCTACTATATAATAGGATCTCTATCGGGCACTAAGAGATATTGGTTACAAAACAGAAATGGAGCATGACTTGACATATTGTAGTCTGGGATTATGGAGCTCCAGTACATGTACCATAATAGGGGAAGTACGAGATGAACTGGGGGCACATAGGAGGGAATCTAATCCATATTTGAGAGAAGAGTGGGAGGCAGGGAAACTTCCAGCAGGAAGTTATATTTAAATAAAAACTATAAGACTCAACGTTTAAAAATAATAATGATATAAATGAAAAGCAAATAATAATTCACATCAGATGGGATACATATGCAAATATCTAAAGACTAAGAAATGTGATGCATCTTAAGAATTGAATCAGTGTGAAGAGAACAGGGAAACGTGACAAGAGGCAATGCTAGAGAAGACACAGCTGCATCAGGAAGTCGGGCTAATCAGTCATTGGGGGTGTTAAGCAGAGGCTGACGTCATTTGATTGGCAGTTTTGAAAGATCACTCTGATTTCAACGTTGAGGATAGAATGCAGAGAGCCAAGAGAGGAAACAGAGGTCACGGGAGGAGGTTGTTACAAAAATCAAGGTGAGACCTGAATTTAGTGTGGAATCATAAAGTGACTAATTCTTACCTTATATTCATCTTTTTTACCCTACAAATGTGTCCCTCTTTTTCAGCGACCACTCTCTTAATGGCATCACCAAGTCTGCAAGTATCTAAGCCAGAAACATGAGATTATCTACGACTCAAATCTTTACTTTCTATCTCCTTCATTTCTCAAATGCATCCATGGTCTCTACTTTGTTCGAGGTCACCTTTAGCCCAACCTGGATTCCTGTGACAACCTCCTGGCTGACACTGCCTTTGGCCTTGCTCTCCACTGCCACGTCATAAGGTGACCCTGCGCTGCCAGCACGCAAGGCTGCCAAAGACTACCACGGCCATTCCACAAGTGATCGTTGTTGCTAAAGGGGGTAATGAGGGCTGTGTCAGAGAAGCTTTGAGTCCACTTTCTCCCTTTAACCCTTCCAACCCTCACCACCTCTCTTACCCATCAGGTATCCATTTTGTGGTCTGCCTAAGAACAGGAATGACTGAAGTAGACAGGGCAAGGAAAGCTGGACCTAGCCCCCTTACTGAGTGTGAGAGAAGGAAATTCTTGCTCATCCTTGCTGTCTTACTGGGGCTTTGGACAGAAGTGACTGGAGGAAGTGTTCACTATGCTGAAGAGTGAGTCCACTGAGAAGCCAGGACACCACCACTCAGTGGTGACTCAGAGCAGAGGAGAGCGCCAGCCTTAGCTTTCAAAGGATGATGTGAAGGTGCAGAGTGATGCTTGTTTACTGGAACCCAATTCCATCACAGCTCAGTCTCTGGTAACGCACGGTGAATATGTATTAATTTATCTCCTCGGATGCTTTCTATGTGTCAACTTACTTTGCTGATACTCACAATAGGTGACATGGCAGCTTTGTTCTTTTTCTGTCATTTGCTTGTGCTTGGAGTAATAGTTTTCTCTTCAGTCTTGGGGGTTATTTTTTTCAGGACAATTTTTATGACCTTTGCCCATTTTGTGAGGATTGGTTTATTTAGAATGAGAGAGTACAGCCATAAATCCACTTAACTGGGCATGGTTAAACTGTAAAACATTTTGTACCACACACTGTATGAACAAGAGTCAGGGCTTTGCCATGCTCTCCCCTCACTGCGGAACGTCCTCTCCTTCTAAACATCCTCAAGGGCACCGAGAACACCAGTGTCAAGTCAGAGTACACATTTAAAAAGTTTTACTTATTTCTACTTTGTAGACAGAAATTGAAGTGGTAATATTTTCTTCCCACATTTCAATGAATCATTCCATTCAAACCCTGGGATACACATGTCAGCCCGTTTGGAGACCACTATAGTAGGGGTTAGCCAGGCTGTGGGAAAAGAAAGCAGTATGTGCAAAGGTTCTGAGGCAAGGGAGAGCATTTTAGTGCTGCTTCTTTGGAAAAACACTCTGTTATGAACTTTGAAGCCAGAGTTCCTGGGCTTAGTTCTGGCTGTGACCATGAGCAAGATACTTGCATTGTCAGTGTATTAGGGTTTGTTTGTTTGCTTACAAACTAGGGGTAACTGTGTTTAATTGATAGTGTTGTTTTGAAAAAAAATAATGTCTTGGAATATCATTTCATATTAATTTCTTTCTCCCACTTCCATAAGGGGAAGTGATGACTTTTCCCCAGTAGGAAAAAGGCTTCAACATTGCTTTAGGGAGAAGTATGATTTCTAAAGTGAAAGAAAAAAAAGGACCAAGATATAATCAATGTTCGTTTTTGTTTTTATTTTAACTTCCAGAACAGGCTTTTTAGAATAAAGAAGGAAGAGGAGAAGGAGGAAATGGAGGAGGAAAAAGAGCTTTTTACAGCCAAAGGAAGTAAATCTGGAGAGACCAGACGAAGACCTAGATCATTCTTACCCATACCTCCTTGGAGAATAGATGAGTCACCTGAGCTTATGAGGGGGGATAGAGGAAGCTGGCAGACAGGGTAAGACTTTAGTGGAAGTCAAAAGTGGAAGTGGAGGGAATGAATGCGAGAGGCATGGGTGGAGAGGAATGGGGTCAGCATACAGAGACTCAGAAACACTTTCAAGGGCCTAATCTTTGAAGCCAGCACCAGGGAACACTAATGTTTGCCCAGACAGAGAAGTCATGCCAGCTGTTCATCTCCTCACTGAACAGTGTGGGCCTCTGGTCAAGAGGTGCCTACCTGAGTCTTTGCTAGCTCTATGCAGACTGCCACTGTCTTCATGTGCACTCTCTTTTGAAAGTCCAGAATATTCCAAGATTCCCAAAAGATAAAGAAGAGGTTCTTAACACCCAGAAGAGTGGGACTGTTATAGAAGAGAACAGCCCAGCACTGAGCCGTAATTGAGTAAACTGAACAATGGGAAATTCCATTTGCTATAGTGATCATCATCGTCATCATGGTGACTTACATTTTATAGAGGACTATATTATCAGGTGCTGTACTACTAAACACATTCTACACAGTGCATCATTTAACCAGGATCTTAATCTCTATGCTACACTGCTCTTAACATCTACACTCTACTCACTCCCAGACAAAATAAGATTGTAGATGTAAAGTACTAACACTGTTCCTGGTGTATATATTGCTTGCTGATAGTTATGACTTCAATGTCATGGGAGGGGATGGCAGAAAACAGGGAACAGGTTGTTATCTGCTGTGATACTGAAAAAGTGAAGATTGTATGTATCTGAAACTTTTAAGGTTCAAATATCAAAGTTCAGAGAAGTTTATTTCATTCTTCCAGTTGATGTATGTTATTTTATAATTCACAGATAGCTCAGTCTTCTAACTTAAAGCCTGAACATTATCCATTGATCAAAGATAATTTTTCGTCCACTTTGTTCCCAAGTAGGAACCTGACTGTGACTGGTGAGGTTGAAATGAGCAAAGATGAGGAATTAGTAACACAATCATGCCTCACGTTTAAGCCATGTCCTCCAATCCATGTCTGAATTTTGGATGCATCTCTCAAATGATTCCACAGTAGGGAGGGAAAGAGGCTGTTATTTACTGGTCTGCCAAAACCATACAATATACACCACCAAAATGCTGGAAGAGTAGTGTATGCTTTAAGAATATTTCAAAATTATAATTAAACATTTAAAAATTATATAAATAATATCAAGTAGGTGCTTTATAAAATGCATTTGTTCAACAATCATTTACTGAGTCCCCATCACATGCAAAGTACCAAGGATAAAAGGATGAGAAAAACAGACACAATCCCTATCATTACGGAGCTTGGAGTTTAGTGGGAGAGACAGATATTAATCAAATAAGCAAAAAATAAATGTGAAACTGCAATGGTGACACTCATGAAAAAGGAGTGTTACATGGTATTTTGAAAGCACATAAGAGGGGGACTTGAGCCAGTCAGAAAGGTCAGGTCAAGCTTCCCTAAGGAAATGGAAATTTAGTTCAAATCTGAAGGAAAATCTTTCCACTTGAGGGGACTAGCATAGTCAGTGCTCACAGTGTAGGTCTCATTTATATTATTTCAAAGCTCTGCTCTCTCCCCTCTGAGTGAATTTATTTAAAATGAAAACAAAAGCACAGATATACATATCTAAGATATACATATCTAATCTAAGACCATTAGATTACAATGGTCTTAAGAAGCTCCTTTCCAAAGTAGCTAGCAGGGCAGAACGTCTAATCCTGAAGCTAGCTAAAATAAGCTCGGTGCTTTGTGATCGCCTGGAGCGGTGGGATAGGGAGGGTGGGAGGGAGGGAGATGCAAGAGGGAAGAGATATGGGAACATATGTATATATATAACTGATTCATTTTGTTGTAAAGCAGAAACTAACACATCATTGTAAAGCAATTATACTCCAATAAAGATGTTAAAAAAAAAATCTTGCTCAAAATATCACCATCAATGGACCAAAAATCAAATGTCAGTATGGGTCATCAGCCTGGATATATAGGGGTTAGAGTATGAGTATTAGGAAAATACAGTAAACTGTAGCTAGCAACAGGAATAAATAAAACATTGGAAAGATAAATTGACTAATTTCGACGTTTCTGAGATATATGTGTTTTTCAGAATTCCAACTTTTCCTCGTGTTTGGGCATAGCCTTATAGAATGTGTTCATTAACTTCTACAGACTTATCTTGACACATTAATACTAAACTCTGCTTATATCCTAGGATGAAACAGTGTCTGCATCTGCACATGCAGCTGTATCCAGCAAATCACCGAACCCTAAAGCAAACTGAAAGAAAAGCCATGACCTCTGCAGAACAGAACCAGAATCTTTTCCCAACAAACTCATGCTTATAAAAACAACTTCTAAAATAAGTGTTATATATGCCAGGGAAGCACCATGGTTCAATTATGGTATTTATTTGTTCCTTTAAGATAGTGTTAATTTCCCTATTTTTGAAGTCCCTATGTAGTTGTCGACTGCAAGGTTATTTTGATTAGGTAATAATTTGTAAATGCAATAAAATGCTATTTTGAAAGTATTGTGCCCCCTGCCTGTTACTGCTCCCAAAGCACCTAAATAAACTTTATCAGTGAGCATTTCTTCCAATTGCTATTTACCAAATGAGATACTTGAGCTAAAAAAGAAACTTTAATAAAGCCAAATTTAAAATTGCCATGCTTCATTCTGTGCAAGCATGACATTTAAATTGATAGCATCCATCTCCATCCCTTAGGACATATAATTTTTTAAGCTACAGATGGTATATATTTATTTTTGCCTTTCTTTTTCTAATTCAGACACATTGTTATTGGCAATTGTGAAAAAGTGTCCTTGTAGTTGTTCTACTTCATCACCGCCATGTTGATTGAAGTGAAAAATTAACATGGATTGAGGAAAGTCCATTATATCATTTAGGAACTATCAAGAAAATAAATAGGTGATATATTATCTTTAATCCATGAGCAAATAATGTCCTTGACACTTTTCTAAACCAGTTCTGATCATGAAAAGGGAAACATATAAAATGTGTTTCACCTGTGTCAAAAAGTATCTCAGCTTCTAGGCCACTTGGTAAGCTTTACAGCGAGAGAAATATTGCATAAAAATGATATCACACCCTATGTTTTAGCTAGTTATACCTAAATCCTAAGTTGATTATAGGCCATATAACTTCAGGCAGACAAAAGAAAAATAATCCCTGTCATGTTGAATGCCAGTCTGTGGTGTTTATGAGTACTTCCTGCTGTTTTAAATGACTCAAACATCTGTCAGGTGTGCTACATTATAGCCACAGGAAAATCTCAGTACAGGTTGTGTGCCAGGCAAAATGCTTTGTCTAAGACCTTGTCAATCAGGCTGACGGATGAGTTCAGTATTCTAATGAGTAAGATTCTAAATATGTTTCTCCTTTGCCAAATCTCCGGATCACATCAGGAGGCACAAAGCTCAGGCAATTGGAACGAATAAGATCATTTTTAAAGGACCGTACTTCTCCTGACTCATACAAATGTGTGGGTTTTAACTATCCTGGTGAGATAGTCTCCTACCCCTTTGTAATCCTTTTTCGTATGCTTCATTTAACAGACTAATTTCCGTTTACTCAAAACAAATTAATTCCAAACAATTTGCAAAGGCTACCATACTTCTGAAGAGCATTAGTTACTTTTAGCTTTACATTTTGCATAGTACAATGTCTACAATCAGTGGGTTTGCAGACATATCACTTAGTAAATTGTATTTTAAGCTATTCTAACAGTAACTAAGTCAGATGAAATTGTTTTGGTGGGATGGTATATATGTGTTCCATTTAGATAATTCATAAGTAACGAATCCAGCCACTTTTCTCATGGCCTTTCATATTCTAATATAAAAACTGAGTGTTTTTTTTAATTGACTTTGGGGAGAACATTACAGTAAATATCCCCTATGATATATCAACATGTTGCTTAAAAATTGCATAATATTTGTATTAGGCTTATAAAGGTACGTCCTATCCTTCATAACAATGTTGCAAAGGAGTTTCACATTCTGTAAAATTGACATTCAAAGTTTGCTATTTTTAAACTCTACATAATATTTAACATGAATCCTAGTAAATTATATTCCAAACAAGGCAAAAACATATCTTTAATAGGAATATAATGAGGTGAACAAAGATAATAAAAACAATCAGCCATCAGAAATTAAAAATCAATCTCTTCTCTATTCAAAATGTTACACTATTTAATACAACATTTGGAAAGACTCACTGAGAATATAATTTCTTTCCAAGAAGACAACTAACATTTCGGTTAATGCCCTCAAAAATTACATAACCCATATATTTAGCCTTTACAAGTAAGCTAACATAGTTTTTTTTTTTTCCTCACATAGTTTTGAAGCCAATGATTTAGCAGTACATTAAAAATAAAAATTGTAATAGTACTTATGAGTAGTAAATATCGAGATTATTAATCACAAAAGGGGATTTCTTGGATCCGGGCTGCTTGGCCACAGGCCGCCTCCAGCGCCATGGGATGTAGCACGGGGTCTGCAGCCCCCAGCAGAGCTCGCCCCCCCACCCCCCCACCGCCTGTCTTCCATTACAGGGAACTCTCTGCCCCCTGGGGCCGAGAGACCCCACCCTTTCCCCAAGCTGAAGCCGCAGGGCATTGAGGTACCAGCCAGATGTCTTCTCACAAAGGACCGGTGGTGGCCCAGGGCAATGGGGCTCCTGCCAGGAATAGGGAGGCTGACACAGCGGAGCTGGCTGAGCTGGGCCCCCTGCTAGAGGAGCAAGGCCGGCGGGGCGTCACCAGCCCAAGCAAAGCTGAAGAAAAGCAGGCACACCCAGTGCCTCAGGAAGAGGAGGAGGGCTGGGTGCTGACACTTCCCCTGCAAGCCCACCGTGGCATGGAGAAGATGGAGGAGTTTGTGCATAAGGTCTAGGAGGGGCGCTGGAGGGTCATCCCGCATGAAGTGCTCCCCGACTGGCTGAAGGACAATGACTACCTGCTGCACGGCCACAGGCCGCCCATGCCCTCCTCCCGGGCCTGCTTCAAGAGCATCTTCCGCATCCACACGGAGACGGGCAACTTCTGGACCCACCTGCTTGGTTTTGTGCCGTTTCACTTTCTGGGAATCCTGACCATGCTCAGACCAAACATGTACTTCATGGCCCCCCTTCAGGAGAAGGTGGTGTTCGCGATGTTCTTCCTGGGCGCGGGGCTCTGCCTCAGCTTCTCCTGGCTCTTTCACACCGTCTGTTGTCACTCAGAGCAGTGACAAACTGGATTATTTTCCAGCCCTTTTCCCAACTGGCTTATTCAGCGATTGCCCTGCTGATTACAGGGAGCTTTGTCCCTGGCTCTGTTACTCCTTCTACTGCTCCCACAGCCACGGCTCAGCTACCTCTCCAGCGTCTGTGTCCTGGGCATCTCTGCCATCACTGTGGCCCAGTGGGACAAGTTTGCCTCTCCTCAGCACCAGCAGACAAGAGCAGGGATGTTCCTGGGGCTTGGCTTGAGCGGCGCCGTGCCCACCGTGCACTTTACAATCGCGGGGGGCTTTGTCAAGGCCACCACGGCGGGCCAGATGGGCTGGTTCTTCCTCATGGCTGTGACGTACATCACCGGAGCTGGCCTTTATGCCACGTGGGTTCCTGAGCGCTTCTTCCCTGGAAAATTCGACATATGGTTCCAGCCTCATCAGATCTTCCACGTCCTGGAGGTGGCAGCCGCCTTCATCCATTTCTACGGGGTCTCCAACCTTCAGGAGTTCCGATATTGCCTGGAAAGGGGCTTTACTGACGACTCCCTCCTCTGAGCCGCCCTGCAGGGGCACAGGAGGAGCTTGCCAAGTGGTTTTAAAAGAATTTCTTTGCTGAAGTGAGAGGAAGAGTCTAAGTTGTCTGTTTCTAGAAGAAACCTCTTAGAGAATTCAGTACCAACTGAGCTTCAGCCCACTTCACACTCACTGGGCAATAAACTCTCCATTCCCTCGCTGAGAACATTGGGGATGGGCAGCCGTGCCCCCCTCAGTAAGGCAACTACTGTCCCCCCACAGAGACATAGCTTTGAAGCTCATGATGAGATTTTACCCCTCCTCCAACCATCCTGGGGAAAACGATGGACTGGGACTCTTCAGAAATTCTGTTTCTGGAAGAAACTGTCCCTCCCTCACCCCAGTCTTGACTTTATAACCTGGCCTAGAACAGGCCATCCGTTTTTGTAGCACACTTTTGAAAAACAATTATAGCCTCGTCCCATCTTTCTAGGGCCTGGACCTGCTCACACAGCACGAAGAACAAAGCCACCAACTTTTACACAGCCCGGCTAATCATGGAAGTATGTCCAGGCTTCAAATAACTTGAGTTTTAATTTTTTTCTTGGCAGAGTAATGTAAAATTAAAGTGGGGAAAGATATTTGATACTAAGCTTTAAAAAGAAACCTGCTATCATTGCTATGTATCTTGATGCAAAGACTATGATGATAATAAAAGAGTACAGAAGACACTTGGCATTCAAAGAAAAAAAAACACAAAAGGGATTTCTCTAGGTCATTATTTACCCATTCATTCATGTATTCATGCTATCACAAACACTGTAGAAAGAATACTGAATAAAAGATATGTAATTCCTCCTCTTATCATTTAAAAAATTCCAAGCCACTAGCCAGATTTTAACATGTTGCTGAGTCAATTCATGGATCAAAATTAGTGTCCATATCAATATATATCAACAAAAAGTGTTTACATCATGACAAGACTTAATTTTTAGTTTTCAAACCTTTTTGCTGATTAAAGTTATATATGTTCATTGTAGAACATTTAGAAACAAATAAAAAGATAAAAGAATTAAAATAAAGTCATCCATAATCCTACCACTCAAATTTATTGAAAAGATACCCCATCCACTACACTGTAGGATCCTAAGTCAGTTGACGCACATATATAGTCTACATCTGATCTTTGTATCCTGTACCAGTCATAGAAATACAAACAAAATACCAGTTGTGGAAATATGAATAAAACAATTGACTAGGCAATTCAGAAAAGAGGCTAACCAAATAGCCAACATGTGAAAAGTTGGCCAATTTCATGAGTTATGAGGAAAGTTAAAACAATTTAATATTCTCCAGAATGGCTAAATGAAAAGGAGAGAAAATTCCAAGGGCTGGAAAAGATTTGGAGAAACTGAAACTTGCTTACATTCCAAGTAGGAGTGTATATCAGCATAAGGACTCTGAAAATTGTTAGGCAGGGCCTCCTAAAGCCCCCAGTTATAGGCATAGCATTTGATTCAGCAATGTACCTCACAGATATAAATATACTCAACAGAAATATGATATATATGTTCACCAAAACTCATGTACAAGAATATATAGCAGGTTTATTCATAATAGACCCAAACTGGAAACATCCCAAATATCTAACAAAATCTATCCAATAGAATCGATAAATAAATAGCAGTATAATGATCACTGATAAACCGTATTCTCTTCAGCAATAATAATGAACAAACTATACCCAAACAATGTGAAAGTATTGCAAACATCCTGCTGAGTGAAAGAGAACAGATACAAAAATTTAAAACATGCCAAAGTACTGCACCAAAGGCATGATGCTCTGCCCAGATTCTTCTCCCTTATCTTCCTTATGGAACAAAAGCCTTAAACTGCTGGGTAAAGGGCAGCAAATCCTATTGTCCTATAGGGTTAGTGGAGATGTTCTCTTTATAGTACTGGTGTATCTGAAGGAAGAAAAAGGGACAATCCCTCTACCCCTGAGGGTGAATAAAAATTAATTCTGGGCTGGAAACTACAACTGGGGGAAAGAGGGGAGGATCAGTGAGAAAGCCCTCCTGCCCCCCAACCAGAATTCAGGGACACATTGCCTAAGATTGATGCTGAACCAGAACAATGAAGAATGTCTTTCTCTTCCTGCCTCCACCAGCAGACTAGCAAGCATTGAGAAACAGCAGTCTTCTGCCTGGAAAGGGGCAAAAGGGTAAAGAAAGTCTCTATCTGATGTACAAGTTCAAAGGGAAGACCTAAAGCTGAGAAAAAAGCAAATATTGAGAAAAATCTTGTGGCAAATCAGCCCCCATCCTAAACACAAGGAACTGAGAGAGGAATTTGAAATCTGTGTTGTACAGAGGCTAATCATAGCAACAAAATAAGCCAAACACACTATAATTCCTGACTGACTCCACCCTTTACACCGGGGCCTAGCCAAAAAAAAAAAGTGCACTCATTTTTAGGCATAAAAATCTATTCCCCTCCATCTCTGTTTTCCTATACAAGATGTCAGCTTTCAACAAAAAATTAAATGCATAAGAGGAAGCAAAAAAATCACTTTCAAGAGACAAAACAATCAACAAAACAAGACTTCCTAAATATGAGAACTATAACACAGAAAAATTTAAATAACTATGATAAGTATGTAAAAGGCTTCAGTGCAAAAGGTAGAGAATGTTCATGATCTGGTAAGAAATTTCAGCAGAAAAAGGAAACTAAAAGAAAGATTTAAATGCACATGATTGAAATGAAAAACATGGAAACAAATGAAGAATGCTTTTGACAAATTCATCAGTAGACTTGATATAGCAAAGAAAACAATCAGTGAAGTTGAAAACAGATCAAGAGAAATAACAAAGACTGAGCCACAAACAGGAAAGACCAGGAAAGGAAAAAAGCAAAACAAACAACAAAAACAGAGGAGTGCATACAGAGCTATGAGACAATATCAACAGCCTAGCATCTATGTGATTAAAATCTTAAAAGCAGATGGAAAGGAAACTAGGAAAAGTAAATATTCGAAGAGATAATGGCTGGAGATTTTCCAAAACACAGATGCAAGAGTCTCAGTGAACACTAGGCAGGATAAATATAAAACACATGCACACTTAGACTTTTCATATTCAAACTACTCAAAAGGGAAGAAAAAGAAAATACCTTGAAAAAAGCCAAAGACTAAAGGCACACACACAGACAAATATTATATGATATTGCTTATATGCAGAATCTACAAAAAATGATACAAATGAACTTATTTACAAAACAGAAACAAACTCACAGATTTAGAGAACCAACTTGTGGTTACCAGGGGAAAGACTGGGAGGGAGGGATAGATTGTGAGTTTGGGATTGATATGTACACACTGCTATATTTAAAATAGATGATGAACAAGGACCTACCGCATAGCACAGGGAACTCCTGCTCAATACTCTGTAATAACCTAAATGGGAAAAGAATTTGAAAAAGAATAGATACATGTACATGTATAACTGAATCAGTTTGATGTACACCTGAAACACACATTGTTAATCAACTATACTCCAATATAAAATAAAAAATGTTTTTAAAATAATAAATAAAGGCACACAACTTATAGAGGAACAAAGATGAGAATTACAGTAAACTTCTCATCATAAACAATGCAAGCCAGAAAACAGTACAGTGATATCTTTAATGTAATGGTAGAAAAAAGCCGTTAACTAAGAATTCTATACTCTGAACATATTTTTCAAAAATAAAAGGGAATTAAAGATGTTATCAGGGAAAGAAAGCTTTAGAGAATTCATTGCCAGCTGATTTGTATTGTAACAAAAGTTAAAGGAAATATTCCAGCCAGAAATATGATACCAGTGAGAAAACTGTATCTACATTGAAGAAATAAAGAACACAAATAAAGAAATGTCATAA
Source organism: Lagenorhynchus albirostris (assembly GCF_949774975.1). Lineage (NCBI taxonomy): Eukaryota > Metazoa > Chordata > Mammalia > Artiodactyla > Delphinidae > Lagenorhynchus > Lagenorhynchus albirostris. The sequence goes on along the minus strand of NC_083095.1, from coordinate 69,536,842 downwards.
ATGAAGGTAAATATAAAATTCATTTTTTTCTTATTTTCAATTGTTCTAAAAGATAAATTACTAACCCCCCAAAAAAAATAGGGGCCTTGTATTGTACATCTGTAGCATATGTACAAGCATAAGTTTCTGCAATAATAGCATTGTGGAGGGAACGAAGAAATGTAGAGTATCCCCTTTTGTGATCCGTATATTACATATGAAGTGGTTTAATATTACTTGAAGATAGATTCAGATAAATTAAAGACATATATTGTAAATTCTAAAGCAACCTCTGGGAAAAATGTAAAAGACATATGAATAACAAGCAAATAACAGAGTAAAAATGGAATCATAAAAAATACTTAATCCAAAAGAAGTCAGAAGAGGGAAAAAGAATCAAATATCCAATGAAACCAATAGAAAATATTAAAAGGATGATGGATTTTAATCCAACCACATCAAAGTACATTAAAGTAAAAGTATGGATAAAGATATATCATGCAAACACTAATCAAAATAAAAGAGTGGTCATAGTTATATATCATAAAGTCATATCCAAAATGAAGTAATAATCCTAAATATTTATGGACCTAACCACAGAGCTTCACAATATGAGGCACAACTGATAAAATTGAAAGGAGAAATAGAAGAATCCAAAGTTACAGTTGGAGACTTCAATACCCCTCTCTCAGTAATTAATAGAACAAGTAGACAGAAATTCAGTAACTACATAGAAGATATGAATAATGTTTTTAATCCACACAACTTATTTGCCATTTATAAACACTCCACTAAATAAAAGCAGAATATAAACTCTTTTCAAACACATAAATACTTTCAGAGACAGACCATATTCTAGGTCAAAAATCAAACCTTAACAAATTTAACAACTGATTTATATAAAGTGTGATCTCTAATAATGATGGATTAAAATTAGAAATCAATAATAAAAAGTTATCTGGAAAATACCCCAAATATTTGGAAATTAATATATTTCTAATGGGTCATGAGAACCAAAGGGGATATAACAGGGAAGTTAAAAATATTTTTAATTGAATGAAAATGAAAGCGTAACATTAAACTTTGGGAGATTCAGGAAGCAAAAGCAGTGCTTGCAGTGAAATTTATACATTAAATGCCTGTATTATATAAGAGAAAATATCTTAAGTCAATATTCTAAAATTTCTACTTTAAGAAATCCAAGAATAAAACAAAACTAAATCCCAAGCAAGTAAAAGGAAGAAAATAAAAATAAAAGCAGAAATCAATGAAACTGAGAATAGAAAAAAAAAGAGAGGGAAAATAAATAAAACCAAATGTGTGTTCCTTGGGAAAAAAGTCAATAAAATTGATAAGCTTCTCATCAGACAAACCACGAAAAAGGAGAAAATAAGCAAATTACAAATGTCAGAAAGCAAAGAGACAATATCATGACAGGTTAATAAGAAAGTAGTATAAACAACTCTACACCCATAAATTCACCTACTTAGATGAAATAGTAAAATTCGTTGAAAGACTCAAACTCCCAGTGCTCACTGAAGAAGAAATAGATAAACTGTTTCTACATTTACTAAAGAGATTGAATTTATACCTAAAAACTCTCCAGTAAAACAATCTGCAGGCCCAAATGGTTTCATTGGTGAATTTTCATCAATAGATCAATATATAACCTTGTTTTATGTGCATTTCTGTTTCAAGACACCTTATTTAGTATATTGTTGATCCATTAACACCGACTTCACAGCCAACAGCACTGTAACTCATGCTTGAATAAAGCTTATCTCACACATGTATTTTCTTTCTGTACATCATAACACTTAGGAACACTGGATAGCACTTCAGCAGTATGCTTGGGGGCCATTTTAAACAGTAAAATTATCAATAAAGAGCACAAAAAAGTGAAGAAGGTGGTGATAAATAGACCATGAAAATGATGCTTGTTTACGGTATGAGAGCTGAAACAAGAAGGTAAAGCATCACCTTGTTTGACCTTCGCTGGGACCATGCACACTAGGTTGTTCAAATTTTTTGCTGCTCTGTGCATGTCTGCAAATGCTGCAAAAGCACCACAAATGTTGATTTGGGGGTTAGAGATAAATTTTAACAAGCAGGCAAATTCACAAATACAGAATCTACAAATAATGAGGATTGACTGTAATTCACCATATCAACAGAAAGAAGAAAAACCCTATAATTACCTCAATAGACACAGACAAGGCCTTTGACAAATTCAACACCCCTTCATGATAAAACTCTCAGCAGACTAGTAATAGAAGGGAACATCATCAAGTTGATAAAGGGCACCTAAAAAAAAAACTACAGCTAAAAATATACTTAATGGTAAAAGACTGAATGCTTCTTTTTTTTTATGATTGGGAACAAGGCAGGGATTTCTGCTCTCACCACTCCCAGCCAACATCTCATTGGTTGTCCTACTCAGTGCAATAAAGTAAGACAAAAAGAAAAAACACAGATTAGAAAGAAAGCAAGAAAACTGTCCCTAGTCTCAGAAAACAAGACCATCTACCCGGGAAATTCCAAAAGAATCTTAAAAGCAACTAGCGCTATAAAGCAAGTTTATCAAGATTGCAAAACACAAGGACAATCTGAAAATACCAATATTCTTCTATATAGCAGCAATGAACAATTGGAAATTGAAATAAAAATTATAATTTATGAAGCTCCAGTGCTGGACACCTCAAGCCAAACAACTAGCAAGACAGGAACACAACCCCACCCATTAGCAGACAGGCTGCCTAAAGTCATACTAAGCTCACAGACACTCCAAACCACACTACTGGATGTGGCCCTGCCCATCAGAGGGACAAGATCCAGCCCCAGACACCAGTACCCCCTACCAGGAAGCATACACAGGCCACTGGACCAACCTCACCCACTGGGGGCAGACACCAGAATTAAAAGAAACTATGACCCTGCAGCCTGAGGAAAGGAGTTCACAAACACAGTAAGTTCAACAAAATGAGAAGACAGAGAAATATGCTGCAGATGAAGGAGCAAGGTAAAAACCCACAAGACCAAACAAATAAAGAGGAAATAGGCAGTCTACCTGAAAAAGAATTCAGAGTAAAGATAGTAAAGATAATCCAAAATCTTGGAAATAGAATGGAGAAAATACAGGAAATGTTTAACAAGGACCTAGAAGAACAAAAAAAAATGGTAAACAACACAATAAATGAAATTAAAAATTCTCTAGAAGGAATCAATAGCAGAATAACTGAGGCAGAAGAATGGATAAGTGACCTGTAAGATAAAATATTGGAAATAACTGCCACAGAGCAGGATAAAGAAAAACAATGAAAAGAACTGAGGACAGTCTCAGAGACTTCTGGGACAACATTAAAGGCACCAACATTCGAATTAGAGGGGTCCCAGAAGAAGAAGAGTAAAAGAAACGGACTGAGAAAATATTTGAAGAGATTATAGTTGAAAAATTCCCTAATGGTAAAGGAAATAGTCAATCAAGTCCAGGAAGCACAGAGTCCCATACAGGATAAATCCAAGGAGAAACACACCAAGACACATATTAATCAAACTATCAAAAATTAAATACAAAGAAAAAATATTAAAAGCAGCAAGGGAAAAACAACAAATAAAATACAAGGGAATCCCCATAAGGTTAACAGCTGATCTTTCAGCAGAAACTCTGCAAGCCAGAAGGGAGTGGTAGAATATATTTAAAGTGATGGAAGGGAAAAACTTAACAACCAAGATTACTCTACCCAGCAAGGATCTCATTCAGATTCGATGGAGAAATTAAAACCTTTACAGACAAGCAAAAGCTAAGAGAATTCAGTACCACCAAACCAGCTTTACAACAAATGCTAAAGGAACTTCTCTAGGCAGGAAACACAAGAGAAGGAAAAGACCTACAATAACAAACCGTGGAAAAACAAAGGATCATAAAAGAGTACTACAAGCAACTATATACCAATAAAATGGACAACATGGAAGAAATGGACAAATTCTTAGAAAAGTATAACATTCCAAGACTGAACCAGGAAGAAACAAAAAATATGAACAGACCAATCACAAGTAATGAAATTGAAACTGTGATTAAAACTTTTCCAACAAACAAAAGTCCAGGACCAGAGAGCTTCACAGGTGAATTCTATCAAACATTTAGAGAAGAGCTAACATTGATCCTTCTCAAACTCTTCCAAAAAATTGCAGAGGGAAAAACACTCCCAAATTCAGTCTACAAAGCCAGCATCACCCTGATAACAAAAGCAGAAAAAGCTATCACAAAGAAAGAAAATTATAGACCAATATCACTGATGAACATAGATATAAAAATCCTGAACAAAATACTAGCAAACAGAATCCAACAACAGATTAAAAGGATCATACACCTTGATCAAGTGGGATTTATCCCAGGGATGCAAGGATTCTTCAATATAAGCAAATCAAACAATGTGATACATCACATTAACAAATTAAGGAATAAAAACCATATGATCAGCTCAATAGATGCAGAAAAAGTTTTGACAAAATTCAATACCCATTTAGAATTAAAAACTCTCTAGAAAGTAGGCCTAGAGGGAACCTACCTCAACATAATAAAGGCCATATATGACAAACCTACAGCAAACATCATTCTCAATGGTGAAAAACTGAAAGCATTTCCTCTAAGATCAGGAACAAGACAAGGATGTCCACTCTTGGCACTATTATTTAACATAGTTTTGGAAGGCTTAGCCATGGCAATCAGAGAAGAAAAAGGAATAAAAGGAATCCGAATTGGAAAAGAAGTAAAATCATCACTTTGCAGATGACATGATTCTATACATAGAAAATCCTAAAGATGCCACCAGAAAACTACTAAAGCTAATCAATGAATTTGATAAATTTTCAGGATACAAAATTAACGCACAGAAATCTCTTGCATTTCTATACACTAACAATGAAAGATCAGAAAGAGAAATTAAGGAAACAGTCCCATTTACCATAGCAACAAAAAGAATAAAATGCCTAGGAATAAACCTACCTAAGGAGGCAAAAGACCTGTACTCAGAAAATTATAAAACACTGATGAAAGAAATCAAAGATGACACAAACCAATGAAGAGATATACCATTGGATTGGAAGAATCAATATTGTGAAAATGACTGTACTACCCAATGCAATCTATAGATTCAATGCAATCCCAATCAAATTACCAATGGCATTTTTCACAGAACTAAAACAAAAAATCTTAAAATTTGTATGGAGACACAACAGACCCAGAATATCCAAAGCAATCTTGAGAAAGCAAAACAGAGCTGGAGGAATCAGGCTCCCTGACTTCAGACTATACTACAAAGCTACAGTAATCAAGACAGTATGATACTGGCACAAAAACAGAAATACAGATCAATGGAACAGGATAGAAAGCCCAGAGATAAACCCACGCACCTATGGTCAACTAATCTATGACAAAGGAGGCAAGAATATACAACAGAGAAAAGACAGTCTCTTCAATAAATGGTGCTGGGAAAACCGGACAGCTACATGTAAAAGAATGAAATTTGAACACTTCCTAACACTGTACACAAAAATAAACTCCAAATGGATGACAGAGCTAAATGTAAGCCCAGACACTGTAAAACTATTAGAGGAAAACACAGGAATAACACTCTTTAACATAAATCACAGCAAGATCTTTTTTGATCCACCTCCTAGAGTAATGAAAACAAAAACAAAAATAAACAAATGGGACATAATGAATCTTAAAAGCTTTTGCACAGCAAAGAAAACCCTAAACAAAACAGAAAGACCAGCCTCAGAATGGGAGAAAATATTTGCAAACAAATCAACAGACAAAGAATTGTTCTCCAAAATATACAATCAGCTCAATATCAAAATATCAAACAACCCAATTAAAAAATGGGCGGAAGACCTAAATAGTCATTTCTCCAAACAAGACATACAGATGGCCAAGAGGCACATGAAAAGATGCTCAACATCACTAATTATTAGAGAAATGCAAATCAAAACCACAATGAGGTATCGCCTCACACCAGTCAGAATGGCCATCAACAAAAAATCCACAAACAATAAATGCTGGAGAGGGTGTGGAGAAAAGGAAACCCTCTTGCACTGTTGGTGGGAATGTAAATTGACACAGCCACTATGGAGAACAGTATGGAAGTTCCTTAAAAAACTAAAAATAGAATTACCATATGACCCAGCAATCCCACTATTGGGCATATACCCTGAGAAAACCATAATTCAAAAAGAGTCATGTACCACAATGTTCATTGCAGCACTATTTACAATAGCCAGGACATGGAATCAACCTAAATGCCCATCGACACGAATGGATAAAGAATATGTGGTACATATATCAGCCATAAAAAAGAAAGAAACTGGGTCATTTGTAGAGATGTGGATGGACCTAGAGACTGTCATACAGAGTGAAGTAAGTCAGAAAGAGAAAAACAAATATCGTATATTAACACATATATGTGGAATCTAGAAAAATTGTACAGATGAACCTGTCTGCAAGGCAGAAATAGAGACACAGACATAGAGCACAAACATATGGACACCAAGGGGGGATGGAGGGATGGGATGAGTTGGGAGATTGGAATTAACATATATACACTAGTATGTATAAAATAGATAACTACTGAGAACCTGCTGTATAGCACAGGGAACTCCACTTTGCTGTACAGTAGAAACTAACACAACATTGTAAAACAACTATACCCCAATAAAATAAAATAAAATAAATTATAATTTACAATGGCACCAAATACCTTATACCACAGGTATAAATTTTACAAAATACATGTAAGATCTTTATGTATAAAATTCTAATTAAAAAAATTAAATAAGACCTAAATTAATGGAGCAATATATATCATACTCTTGTATTGAAATACTCAATATTGTTAAGATGTCCTTTCTTCCCAAACTCATGTACAATGTAATTCCAATCAAAACTGCAACAGTTTCTATGTATTTATTTTTTTTTGTTAGAACTTGACAATTTTTTTCTGAAATCTGTATGTCCAGGCAAAGGAACTAGAATAGCCAAAACAATTCTGAAAAAGAAAAATCTGTACAACTTACACAACCAGATTTCCATACTTACCATGTAGTAGGCATGTGGTATGTGGTTTTCAAAAAACAAAGACTATATGACTATACATCAAGGAAGTGCAATAAAAAGTCCAGTAATAAGGCTTCCCTGGTGGCGCAGTGGTTGAGAGTCCGCCTGCCGATGCAGGGGACACGGGTTCGTGCCCTGGTCCGGGAAGATCCCACATGCTGTGGAGCCACTGGGCCCGTGAGCCATGGCTGCTGAGCCTGCGCGTCTCCGCAACGGGAGAGGCCACAACAGTGAGAGGCCCATGTACCGCAAAAAAAAAAAAAAAGTCCAGTAATATATCCACACATATATAGTTAATTTACATAAAGATACAAAGGCAATTCAATGTAGAAATGGTTTTCTTTTAAATGTATTTTCAGCATATGCAGAAGATTGAATTTCTCTTCATATCTCACATTCAATACCAAAATAAATTTACCCAAACTGGGTGATAGACCAAATTAAAAACCTAAAACTATACAACATTATGGTGCTTCAAAGAATCAGTCAAATAATTTATACCCTTACTAATTCTTTGCTGTGAAATTGTTCTTTTGATACCTGAGAGAGATATGTTAAAATCACCAGTAATGTATATTTTTCTATTTATCCATTAAGACTGTCAGGTTTTGCTTCATGTGTTTTAAAGCTGTTATTAGGTACATTTACATTTATAAACTATTATAATTCCTTAATGTATTAACCCAATTATCATTAGGAAATGTCCCTCTTTGTCTCTTGTAACCCTTCTTGTCATGAAGTATTTTTCTTACATCAACATAGCCACTCCAGCTTTCCTAGTCTTACTGTTTGCATAGTATATATTTTTCCTACCTCTTATATTTGTGTCTTTGTGTCTAACTGTATCTCTTGTAGACAGCATAAAGCTGCTTCTGGTTCTTGATTTTTACTGCCTCTTTAAAACTCTCTGTTGACTGGAGTGTTTTGCCCATTTTACCTGAAGCTATTATTGATACAATTGTATTTAGTTCTGCCACTTTGCCATATATTTTCTATTCATCATCTATTTTTTCATCTTTTTTCCTCCTTTCCTGCTTTGTTTTTTGTTACTCGAACTTATTTTTAGTATTCCATTTTAATTCCTCTTTTGGCTTCTTAGCTCTATCTCCTTATTTCATTTTAGTCTTTGCCAAAAATTACAAATCCATCTTTAATGTATCACAATCTTCTTAGAGTTTATGTTCAATTATTTAACATAAAATACTAGAAACTTGCAACCATACATCTATAGATAGCTCTATCCCCTGTGTTACTGTTACCATATATATCACATCTATATATATTATAAACCCAATAGTTCAGTGTCTTAACTTTTGCTCTGAGCCACCACATGTGTTTTAAAGAATTTAAGATAGAAAAAGAAAAACATTATTGTTTTATATTTATCAACGTATGTATCATTTCCTGTGTACTTTATTTCTTCTTGTAGATCTAAGTTACCATCTGTGTCCTTTCCCTTCAGCCTAAAGAACTTCCTTTGGAAATTTTAGAGCAGGTATGCTAGGTTCACTGGATATATAATTCTTGGCGGACAATTTCAATAATTTGAACATGTCATTCCAATGTTTTCTAGACTCTTGTTTCTGATGAGAAGTCAATCATCAATTGTACTGCTATTCCCTTGCATGTAATTTGTTATTCTTTTCTGTCTGCGTTCAAGATTTTTCTTGATCATTGACTTTTCTCTCCCTCCTCCCATCCTGAAACATAAATTGCATATATATTGCACTACTGGATATTGTCCCACAGCTAAGTCTCTGCTCAGTTTTTTTAAAAATAAACTTTCCTATTTTTTGTTAATTTTTATTGATCTAATTTCAAGTTTACTATTTTTTCTCCCACCCTAAAATATTGTTGAGCCTATATGTCAATTTTTCCTTTTAGTTATTGTAATTTTCAGCTCTAGAATATCTTCTTTTAATTGTTTCAGTTTCTCTGTTGATTTTTCCCTAATTCTTCACTCAGATGACCAATTTTTCTTTATTATTTAATCGTATGTGCCTTTTAATTTTTGAGCACATTTATAGTAACAGTTTTGAATTTGTTATCTGCTAAATACAACTTCTGGACCCACTCAAAGTCAATTTCTATTGATTACTTTTTTCCCACTACGTGTAGGTCATCTTTTCCTGTTTCTTGGAAAGCCTAGTGATTTTTTAGTTTAAAACGCAGACAATGTAGATATTATAATCTGTTGGGTTCTTCTGAAGATTGTTTTTCATTATTGTTTTTGCCACTGTTTTCTTTTTTTCTACTGTGTTTTGTTGCTGCTTTTATAATAGGCAATTACCTACTCCAGACTCAAAGTGCAAACTCTGTTTACCCTGCATTTTACAAATCTCTGCTTAATTTTTACAACTTCCCAATGCTACATTTCTTAACCTGGAACCCTGAGAGTGTCCCCTGCATCTGCACAGCGCAGCAGGCAGCCAAGTATTTGAGCAGAGTATATACACAGATTTGGGGGCTTACCCCCTCTAGGATCACATTGCTTTGGGGGATTCTCCCCTTAAGTTTTAACCGCTCTTCCAGCTTCAAGTTCTGTCCTCTGATGCCTCAAGCCCGTAAGGCTTCAGCTGTCTACCTCCAAGCTGTGCATAGTTCTGGAAATATATTCAGTTAAAATAGCAGCAAACTCACAAATCTCATCCAGTGCAGTCCTATCTTTCAAGGCTAATTTCCTCCCTGATCTCTATCTGTTTTGGGATAGTCCCACTAGGTTCTTCCCTGAAGACACATAAGTTAGCTGTCAGAGATTTAGGCAATTTATTCTCAGTTTTGGGTCTTTTGCATTCTGTAGTTCTCTCACAGATTTCCCTCTTAAATTTCCAGAAATCTTTCAGCCCTAAGCTGGTTTGGTTTTGTTTTGTTTTTGTCATCTCCACCGATAAGCCAGTAGTTTTCTGCTGCTATAAACAGCGGTTGAGGAGAACATACAGGAAAAATAGCTACAAACTCTCAAATTTCACCCTGTGCAGTTAGTTTTTCAGGAGTAAAACCTCCTCCAGATTCTATCTAATTTTAGATGCTTTCCAGTGCCTTTATGTTTTTTCTTTTTTTTCTTTTTTGCGGTACGCGGGCCTCTCACTGCTGTGGCCGCTCCCAGGCTCAGCGGCCATGGCTCACGGGCCCAGCCTTTCCGCGGCATGTGGGATCTTCCCGGACCGGGGCACGAACCCGTGTCCCCTGCATCAGCAGGCAGACTCTCAACCACTGCACCACCAGGGAAGCCCTGTTTTTTCATATTTTGTACAGATTTTACGATGGCTACCTCCAAAAAGTTTTCATTAATATTTAATTCTATTGCCAATACTCTTAATTCAATTTAAACATTGACCTTTTAAAAATAGTCATCATTGTTTTTAAAGAAACAAAACATGTTTATTGTAGTAAATTCAGAAAATATAGATGTGCAAAGAAATAAAAATGAAAATTACTTGTAACTATCTTCAGGTAATCACTGATAATATTTTGCAATGGGATTATTATTTCTGTAATGGGATTATTGCATAGGATAACTGATTTTCAACCATTTACATTCCTGAAAGGTGTGCAAAAGTCATTTGTAAGAATGATTTTCATGTTTTATCAAACCTAGAGATAAGATAGGTTTTATCCTTATCGTAGATAGAGATAAGATTTATCAAAACAATAAGAAAATATTATAAGATATTTTATGCCATAAAAAGTGACAGGCTAAACAAAATGCCTGAACACTTTGAAAGAAATATCAATATATTACCAAACTCTACAAAATCTGGGGAGAAGAGAGATAATCAGTTTTAGACATTTAGGCACTTAGATATGTGTCTGGAAGTTTATGAGACAAATCAGAGCTGTATTTATAGATTTTTGAGTTATCAGCAGCTAGATAATACTGGATAAAGAGACCAAACCCTGTCGACCTTTGTAGGACATGTGAAATAATTTTGTCTTTATTCTGAGAGCAGTGGAAGCCACTGACAGATTTTTTACAAGAATATAATGTTACAAGGTTTGCCATTTGAAAAGTTCAGTAACCGCACTGCAAAAAAAACTGATTGGAGGAGAGGGAAAAGATATGTAAGAAAATGAGTTTAATGGCTATTTCAGTAGTTCAGATGAAAATGATGGTAATGTAGACTACAGTGATTTTGGTGAAAGAAGTGGGAAGATTTATAAGATATTGAGGAAGTAAAATCCAAAGGCTTTGTTGATGGATTTGATGTTCAGGATAAAAAAAAAAAAAAAAAAACAGCTTCTTCTGGCCTGAGTAACATAGAATACCATTCACTGAACTAAGGAATTGCACATCACATATTCATTAATTTTTCATGCATATCTCCTTGGAAAGTATGTAATCCTCAAGAGAAATATTCCTTATAATTTTAAAACCCTTGATTTCAAAATTAACATGAATATTCTGTTTAGATACATAAGACAAATGCATTCCAGTTGTCGAGTAACAACAACATACCATTCAAGTCATGATTATAAAGAATCGTGCTAATATTGTCACACCTGTCTCACCTCAAGTTTTCCCGCCCTCAGCAAATTTCTGGGTCTTATTCTTTCTACAAATCTTGAAACTCTTTCAGCTTCTCCTGTCACTAAGTGAACACTTTCTTCTAGGTCATCGTTATTGCTGTTCCTACAGCTCACCCACCTTAATACCATTCATGTATTATTAGATGAAATCGTATGTAAAATAATGATCTACTGCTACAAGAAATTTTTAAATATGTCTTTTTAGCATATAAATAATCATAACAAACACAGAGTATAAATAATACTTAGTATAAAGACCCTGGATAAATACATTTATTTTCTTTTAAAATATCGATAACATTTTTTGTTATTGTTTGTGACTGTTGCTTTGTATTATATTAACTTTTGTGAAAGTATCTAATTTTTTTTCACTTGTTTAAAAAAAAATCATTCATTATGATAGGAATCATATAAACAAAAAACCATTTTGCAAAATGCCAAATGCCAACAGTTAGTTAAAATAGAAATTTTAAAATTAGAAGGCTACAAAAGATACCTATCCCTTAAGAATAAAGATAACCATTTAGCAAAAATTAAACTATAATATACAAGCAGTAATAAAGTTACCCAAATGTGAACTTTGGACTACATACCAGTTATCAGCCATATTTTACTCTGTGATACATCTCACAGCTATGCATTTTTAGTGCAAATGTAAAAGAAACATTATCCATTACTTAAAAAAATTGTTTAAGCCATTACATGTAAAATACTAAGTGAGGAGCCTTAGAAGGTACAAAGTTGAATGAAAGCCACCCTAGTTTCTAAGAACTGTAGAAGAAATAAAATATGCACCAAAATAATTCTTTACAGTGATTTCAGACTGCACTTAGCTGATATTCCGTACTTTATTCATTCATTCAACAGTTACTTTTTGAGCTCTTTTTATATTACAGAACCTGCCACAGCATATCTGTTGAACCAGTTGAGCTTGACTTCCATGATCTCTTTACTTGAGAGATTTAGAAGCCTCTGGGAAACAATTTATACTATATGAAGAGGGAGAATATTCAAAAAGCTCTGTCAACTTACACACAGAGAATAAAGGGACTAAGGCCTGATTCTTGGGAAGAGAAGAAAGAGAATGTAAAAGAAGAAAAATGGAGACAGAGAAAGAAGGAAGGAACAAAGGGAGGAAGGAAGGAAGGGTAGGCTTAGGGAGACAGAGGTATTTAAAATACATCATAAAATGTCCAGATCAAGATGGCAGAGTAGGAAGATCCTGAGGTCACCTCCCATGGACATGCCAAAACTACAACTACATATAGAACTATCTTTGAGAACAAACTGAAGCCTAGCAGGATAGATTTTCTACAACTAAAAATATAAATAAAAGGCCACATTGAGATGGTAAGAGAGGCAGAGATGCAGCTACTCAGAACCCGTACCCCAGTGTAGTGACTCACAATCAGAAGGGATATCAAACTGCAGAAGTCTTCTCCGAGGAGCGAGGGGTCCAAGCCCCACATCAGGCTCCCAAGTTCAGGGGATCTGCACTGGGAAGACAAGCCCCCATAATGTCTGGCTTTGAAAACCAATGGGGCTTGTGTCTGGGACAGCTAGAGGGCTATGGGAAACCAAGACTGCACTCTTGAAGGGATCATGCATAAACTCACTGACTCTAAGTCCCAGTGCACAGGCAGCAGGTTGGTTCACACAAGAAGGAAATTCATTAACTAATTTTAGGGCACATCCTGGAGAGGCAGGGATCTGGTGGGACTTTCCCTAGGGACCAAAATTGCTGAAGGGTTCCTCTTTGTTTTTACTCTTCTTCCACTGAGCTAACACCATGTGCCTTGCCCTTGCATTCCCCTGAGGACCAGCCCCACCCAACCTATCCACCAATGGTGAACATCAACGTTTAGATCATCTAGACAGAAAATCAAAAGGGATACATTAGCCTTTAATGACACATTACAGCAGACTGACTTAATAAATATACACAGAACATTCCACCCCAAAACAGCAGAATACACAGTCTTTCCAAGTGAACACGTAACACTCTCCAGGATAGATCATATGTTAGGAGCAAAACAAGTCTCCACAAATTTAAGGAAAGTGAAATCATATCCAACATTTTTTCTGAACACAACAGTATGAAACTAGAAATCAATTACAGGAAGAAAACTGGAAAAACCACAAATATATGGAGGCTAAATAATATGCCACTAAACAGCCAAAGGGTCAATGAAAATCAAAGAGGAAATTTAAAAATTATTGAGACAAACAAAAATAGAAACACAATATTCCAAAATCTATGGGACAGAGAAAAAGGAGTTCTAAGAGGGAAGCTTATAACACTACAGGCCTACCTCAGGAAACAAGAAAAATCTAAAATAAACAATCCTAAACCTAAACCTAAAAAAACTAGTAAAAGAAGGAAAAAACAAAACCTAATGTTAGTAGAAGGAAGGAAACAATAAAGACCAGAGATGAAATAAATGAGAGACTAAAAAGACAATAGAAAAAAACAATAAAACTAAGAGCTGTTTCTTTGAAAAGATGAACAAAGTTGATAAATTTTTAGCCAGGCTCATTAAGAAATAGAGTGGGCCCAAATAAATAAAAGAAGAAATGAAAGAGGATAAGTTACAACTGACACCAAAGAAATCCAAAGGATCATAAGAGATTACAATAAACAATTATATGCCAAAAAATGGGACAACCTAGAAAAACTGGATAAATTTCTAGAAACACACAATCTTCCAAGAATGAATCAGGAAGAAATAGAAAATCTTAACAGACTAATCTTTAGTGGTGAAGTTGATTCAGTAATTTAAAATCTCTGAACAAAAGTTCAGGACAAGATGGCTGTACAAGTGAACTCTATCATATATTTAAGGAAGAGTTAATACTTATCTTTCTCAAAACATTGAACAGGAATGAATGCTTCCAAAATCATTGTATGAGGGCAACATTATCCTGATACCAAAACCAGATAAAGATAAAAAAGGAAGGAAGGAAGGAAGTGAGGGAGGGAGGGAGAGAGGGAGGGAGGAAGAAAGATACAGGACAGCATCCTTGTGGACATAGATGAAGAACCTTAACAAAATATTAGCAAACTTAACAATACATTAAAAGAATCATACACCATGATCAAGTGGGATTTATTCCAGCAATGCAACGATGGTTCAGTATCTGCAGATCAGTGTGATCTGCACCACATTAACAAAACAAAGGATAAATATCACATGATCATCCCAACAGATACAGAAAAAGCATTTGATGAAATTCAACATCCATTTATGATAAAAATCTCAACAAACTAAGTAAAGAGGGAACATACCTCAACATAATAAAAGGCATATATGACAAACCCACAGCTTACATCACTCAATGATGAAAAGCTGAAAGCTTTTCCTCTAAGATCAGGAACAAGACAAGGATGTCCACTTTCACCACTTGTATTCAACATAGTATTGGAAGACCTAGCCACAGCAATTAGACAAGAAAAGAGATAAAAGTCATTAAAATTGGAAAGGAAGAAATGAAACTGTCACTATATGCAAATAACTTGATTTTATATAGAAAAAGCTCTAAAAATACAACAAAAAAACTACTTGAACTAATAAACGAATTCAGTAAAGTTCCACTGCAAAATTAATATACAGAATTTTGTTGCACTTCTTTCTGTACACTAAGAGCAAACTATCAGAATGAGAGATTGACAATCCCATTTACAACTGCATTAAAAAGAATAAAATAAATAGGAATAAATTTCACCAAGGAGGCAAAAGACCCATATACTGAAAAATATGACATTGATGAAAGAAACTGAAGATGACACAAATAAATGGAAAGATACTCCATGCTTATGGATTGGAAGAATTAATATTGTTAAAATGTCCATACTACACAAAGCAATTTACAGACTCAATGCAATCCCTTTCAAAATTCCAGTGGCATTTTTCACAGAAATAGAACAACTCTAAAAATCTGTATGGAATCACAAAAGACTATGAATAGACAAAGCCTTACTGAGAAAGAACAAATCTGGTGGTATCACACTTGATGATTTCAAGCTATATCACAAAGCTCTAGAGATAGAATGCTTGGCATAAAAACAGACATATAGATCAATGGAACCTAACAGAGAGTCCAGAAATAAACCCAGGCTTATATGGTCAATTAATTTACAATAAAGGAGCCAAGAATATACAATGGGGAAAAAACAGCTTCTTCAATAAATGATGTTGGGAAAACTGGACAGCCACATGCAAAAGAATAAAACAGACCGTTACCTTACACCACATACAAAAATTCACTAAAATGATTAAAGACTTGAATGTAAGACCAAAAACCATAAAACCCCTAAAGAAACCATGGGCAGTTATCTCCTTGATTTTGGCATTAATTTTTCTTTTGGATCTGACACCAAATCTAAGGCAACAAAGTAAAAAATAAAAAAGCGTGACTATATAAAACTAAAAAGCTTCTGCATAGCAAAGGAATCCATCAACAGAGTGAACAGACAACCTACCAAATAGGAGAAAATATTTCCAAATCATGTATCTGACAAGGGGTCAACACCCAAAATATATAAAGAAACTCATATAACTCAACATAAAAAAAAAAAAAAAGAGGCAGAGGACCTAAATAGACTTTTTCCAAGAAAGACATATAGATGGCCAACAGATACATGAAAAGATGCTCAACATCACTAACCAACAGGGAGATGCAAATCAAAACGAGTTACTATCTCACACCTGTCAGAATGGCTGTTATCAAAATGACAAGAAACAACAAGTGTTGGCAAGGATGTGGAGAAAAGGGAATCCTCGTGTACTGGTGGTGGGAATTTAAATTGACCCCACCACTATGTAAAACAATATGAAGTTTCCTCAAAAACTTATAAATAGAACTACCATATAATCCAGGATTCCACTTCTGGATATTTATCTGATGAAAACAAAAACACTATTTTGAAGAGATATATGCACATCTATGTTGATTGCAGCATTACTTACAATAGCCAAGATATGGAAACAACCTAAGTGTCCATCAATAGATGAATGGATAAAGAAGATATGGTATACACATACTATGAAATATTACTCAGTCATGAAAAAGAATTAAATCTTGCCCTTTGAGACAACATGGATGGACCTAGAGGTACCATAGTAAGTGAAATAAGTCAGACAGAAAAAGACTCATACCATATGATATTTTTGTGTGGAATCTTAATAACAAAA
The DNA here is from genome assembly GCF_949774975.1 of Lagenorhynchus albirostris. NCBI lineage: Eukaryota > Metazoa > Chordata > Mammalia > Artiodactyla > Delphinidae > Lagenorhynchus > Lagenorhynchus albirostris. The sequence continues at coordinate 69,520,030 of NC_083095.1, read as the reverse complement.
CATGAACAAATAAAACAAAACAGAAACAGACTATTAGATACAGGGAAACTGGTGGTCCCCAGAGAAGAAGGTGTTTGGGGGCAGGGTGAAATAGGTGAAGGGGATTACGAGGCATAAACTTCCAGTTATAAAACAAATGTCACAGGGATGTAAAACAGCATAGAGAGAATATCGTCAATATTTGTATTGTATGCTTCTTTGCATGGTGACAGGTGGTTACTAGACTTCTCATGGTGATCAATTTGTAATGTATATGAATGTCAAATCACTATGTTGTACACCTAAAACTAATATTGTGTGTCAATTATACTTTAATTAAAAATAATTTAAAAATGAAAAATACATTGTGTCTCTGTAGATATCAAAATAATTAATTAATTAAATCATGAAAAATAAAGTGGACATGGGTTATTAAGAGATTAAAAGAAACAACAGTCCAGGCAGAAGCCAAAAAAGTAATCCAAAACCCTGGAGCTAAAGAATACATTGTGTGTACAGAGAAGAACGAGCGATGCAGTGAATTCATGAAAGGATATATGAAAAAGAAGAAAGAAGTAACAGTGGAAAGGCAGGTTATGGTTAAGATCAATGTAAGGTGACTATAGGGCCCTGAATGGCAAGTCACAAGTGTGGAATTTATTCTCTCAGTGTGGAGAAGCTGCTCTCCATTTCTGTGCATGAAAATGAAAATCACATGAGTCTTAGAAAAACTAATCTAGAACAGCAGTCCAGACAGATGAGGATAGAACTAGAGGCAAAAATTACAATAGAAAGGTAGATCATATCCTCCATGAATTTTCTAAAATCAAAACCTGATAGCAAGGGGCTGTTTCCTCCAATTGATTCCATCTGATTTTAAAGAACAGGAGCTTGTATAACTCACTTCAAGTGAGCAGAAAAAGATTAAAGGCAAAATGCAATAAAGCCTAGGATTGTGATTTTCTTGGATTATATATCAAAAATTGATTCTTATTCTTTTTTTATAATTTTTTTTTTTTTGGCTGCATTGGGTCTTGTTGCTGTGCATGGGCTTTTCTAGTTGCAGCGAGCGGAGGCTACTGAGCGGGGGCCACTCTTCGTTGGGGTGCACGGGCTTCTCATTGTAGTGGCTTCTCTTTGTTGTGGAGCATGGGCTCTAGGCACACGGGCTTCAGTAGTTGTGGCTCATGGGCTCTAGAGCGCACGCTCAGTAGTTGTGGCGCACAGGCTTAGTTGCTCCACAGCATGTGGGATCTTCCCAGACCAGGGCTCGAACCCATATCCTCTGCACTGTCAGGTGGATTCTTAACCATCCTGCCACCAGGGAAGTCTCTGATTCTTATTCTTAAAGGCCTTTAGACACCAGCTCTAGAATAGTAAAACCAAAGAGTAAAAACAGCTTTTAGTACAGAAGATGGAAACACAAAGAGAAAGGAAAAAGCCCAATGGCAATAAGCTGTAATATGATAAAGGTGTGTTTGGCAGAAAAGCAAAAAAAAGCAAGTAGGAGATGAGAAAGCACAGTGTGGTGCAATATCTAGAAGTATATTCTGTAGGAAATAGCCCACAATAAACTGCACAACACACAGGATGAAAAGAGAGTTCAGGGAAAAAGTAAAACTCAGTTATAAAAATTTGTACAATGGGCAGTATATCCCTAGAAATTGATTGTCTGGGCTTCCCTGGTGGTGCAGTGGTTAAGAATCCACCTGTCAATGCAGGGGACACGGGTTCGATCCCTGGTCTGCAAAGATCCCACATGCTGTGGAGCAACTAAGCCTGTGTGCCACAACTACTGAGCCTGTGCGCCACAACTACTGAGCCTGTGCTCTAGAGCCCACGAGCCACAACTACTGAGCCTGTGTGTCACAACTACTGAAGCCCACGTGCCTAGAACCCATGCTCTGCAACAACAGAAGCCACCGCAATAAGAAGCCCATGCACTGCAATGAAGAGTAGCCCCCACTCACTGCAACTAGAGAAAGCCTACACACAGCAACAAAGACCCAATGCAACCAAAAATAAATAAATAAGCTTATTTAAAAAGAAATTGATTATCTAAATCCCAAACAAATAGGAGGATTACTCATAGTATTCATTTTTGTTTGAAATTTCAATTATATTGTTTTATTTTCTAAGAATCATTAATTATCATTAAAAGGAGAAATGCTTGAATCTGGCTTTGTTCCACCAAATATCTTTTCACCTGAACTGGTGCTCAGGTAACAATGGACACACATGATTGGGTCTCTAGCCTTTAGAGAGAAGAGATTGAGAAAAAGGTAACTACCTGACTGGCATTCTGAGAAAGTATGGCGACATGAAATGCACATGTTATATGCTGGTTTCTCTGTCTACATTTCTAGCTTTCATATATGAAAATGATAGAGGTTATCCAGTTCCTCACACAACATATGCTTTGACAAATTTAAGAGAAGAGAAATTATATCAAAGATTTTTTTCCAACCACAATGGTATGAAAGTAGAAATCAGCTACAGAAAGAAAAAAAGGGAAAAAAAAACAAACATGCAAAGACTAAACAAAATGTTACTAAAAAAACCATGGGTCAATGATGAAATCAAAGAGAAAATCAAAAAATACCTCGAGACAAATGAAAATGGAAATACAACTTTCCAAAATATATGGGATGCAGCAAAACCAGTTCAAGGAAAGTTCATACCAATACAGGCCTTCCTCAAGAAACAAGAAAAACATCAAATAAATAACCTAACATACCACCTGAAAGAATTAGGAAAAGAAGAACAAACAAAGCCCGAAGTCAGCAGAAGGAAGGAAATAATAAAGATCAGAGAGAAAATAAATAAAATAGAGATAAAAAAAAAGAAAATGTCAATGAGTCCAAGAGCTAGTTTTTTGAAAAGATAAACAAAGTTAATATACCTTTAGCCAGGCTCACCAAGAAGAAAAGACAGTACCCAAATAAACAAAATAATAAATGAAAGGGGAGAAGAAATGGACACATTTCTAGAAACATACAGTCTGCCAAGATTGAGTCAAGAAGAAACAATTTGAACAGAACAATCACTAGAAGGAAAATTGAATTTGCAATTTAAAAAAAAAAGCAAACAAATGTCTAGGACCCAGATGGCTTCACAGGGGAATTCTACCAAACATTTAGAAAAAAACTAATACCTATTCTTCTCAAACTGCTCCAAAAAATTGAAGAGGAGGCAACACTCCCATATTCATTCTACAAGGCCACCATTACCCTTATACCAAAACCAGACAAAGACACTACAAAAAAAGAAAGATACAGGCCAATATCTTTGATAAAGATAGATGCAGAAATCCTCAACAAAATATTAGCAAACCAAATCCAACAATACATAAAAAAGATCATACACCATGATCAAGGTGTATGATCATGGATTTATTCCAAGGCTTCAAGTATGCTTGAACATTTGTAAATCAATCAATGTGATATACCACATTAATAAGGATAAAAATCACATGATCATCTCAATAGATGCAGAAAAAGCATTTGACAAAATTCAACATATGTTCATGATAAAAACTCTCATCAAAGTGGGTATAGAGGGAACATACCCCAACATAATAAAGGCTATTAAACACAGCCAACATCATACTCAATGATGAAAAGCTGAAAGCCTTTCTGCTAAATTAAGGAAAACAAGGATACTCACTCTCACCACTTCTACCTAACAGTATTGCAAGTTCTATCCACAACAATCAGACAAGAAAAAGAAATAAAAGGCATCCAAATTAGAAGGGAAGAGGTAAAACTATCACTACTTGCAGGTGGCATGATACTTCACATACAGAACCCTAAAATCTCTACCCCAAAACTATTAAAACTATTAGGTGAATTCATCAAAGTGCATGGATACAAGATTAATATACAGAAATATGTTGCATGGCTATGCACTAATAATGAAATATCAGAAAGAGAAAGTAAAAAAAAAATCCCATTTAAAATCACATAAAAAATTATCTAGTAATAAACCTAACAAAGGAGGTAAAAGACATATACTCTGAAAACTATAAAACACTGATAAAGGAAATTGAAGATGATTCAGAGAAATAGAAAGATATCCTGTGTGCTTGAATTGGAAGAATTAATATTGTTAAAATGGCCATACTATCAAAAGCAATCTGCAGATTTAATGCAATCCCTATCCATTTTAATGCAATCCCTATCCATTTTTTTTAACATCTTTATTGGAGTATAATTGCTTTACACTGGTGTGTTAGTTTCTGCCTTATAACAAAGTGAATCAGCTATACATATACATATATCCCCATATCTCCTCCCTCTTGCGTCTCCCTCCCACCCACCCTATCCCACCCCTCTAGATGGTCACAAAGCACCAAGCTGATCTCCTTGTGCTAACTACCTGTGACATTTCTTGGAGAACTAGAGCAAGTAATCCTAAAATTCATATGGAAACACAAAAGACCCTAAATTGCCTAAGCAGTCTTGAAAAAAAAGAACAATGTAGGTATAACCCTCCCAGAATTCAGACTATACTAAAAAATCTACAGTAATCTAAACAGCTGGTATTAGCACCAAAACAGACACATAGATCAATGGAACAGAGTAGAGAGCCCAGAAATAAACCCACACTCTTTTGGTTAACTAATCTATGACAAAGGAGGCAAGAATATGCAATGGAGAAAAGACAGTCTCTTCAACAAGTGACACTGGGAAAACTAGACAGCCATATGTAAAACAATGAAATTAGAACATTATCTTACACCATATACAAAAATAAACTCAAAATGGTTTAAAGACCTGAAACCATAAAACTCCTAGAAGAGAACATAGGCAGAATACTCTTTGACATAAATTATGGCAATATTCTCTTGAATCAGTCTCCTAAGGCAAAAGAGACAAAAGCAAAAATAAACAAATGAGATCTAATTAATCTTAAAAGCTTTTTCATAGCAAAGGAAACCACTGACAAAACAAAAAGACAACCTACGGAATGGGAGAAAATATTTGCAAATGATGCAACTGACAAGTAATTAATATCCAAAATATACAAACAGCTTATAGAACTCAATATAAAAAAAAATCAGAAAATGGGCTGAAGACCTGAATAGATATTTCCCCAAAGAAGACACAGAAATGGTTAACAGGCACATGAAAATATGCTCAACATTACTAGTTATTAGAGAAATGCAAATCAAAACATATTGAGATATTACCACATGCCTATCAGAATGGCTATCATCTATATGTCTACAAACAACAAATGCTGGAGGGTATGTGGAGAAAAGGGAACCCTTGTACACTGTTGGTGGGAATGTAAATTGGTACACCCACTGTGGAAAACTATGGATGTTTCTCAAAAAATTAAAAATAGAACTACCATATGATCTAGAATTTCCATTCCTGGGTATGTATCTGGAAAAAAACAAAAGCACTAATTTGAAAAGATACATGCATTCCAAATTCATAGCAGCACTATTTATAATAGCCAAGACACGGAAGCAAACCAAGTGCCCATCAACAGACCAATGGATTAAGAAGATGTGGTGTGTGTATACACACCACACACACATACACACACACACTGGAATACTACTCAACCATAAAAAAGAATAAAGTAATACTGCCATTTGCAGCAATGTAGATGGACCTAGAGAATATTATGCTTAGTGAAATAGAAATATACAAACACTGTATGATGTCACTTATATGTGGAATCTAAAAAATAATACAAATGAATGTATATGCAAAACAGATACAGAAAATAAACTTGTGGTTACCAAAGAGGAGAGGGGAACAGGGAGGGCCAAATCTGTTGGCGGGCCAACAGATATAAGCTACTATATATAAAATAGATAAGCAACAAGTATATACTGTATAGCACAGGGAATTACATCCACTGTCTTGTCATAACCTATAATGAAGTATAATCTGCAAAAATACTGAATCACTATGCTGTATTCCTAAAACTAACATAATATTGTAAATCAACCATACTTCAATTAAAAAATAATACGAAAATAAAAATTTTTTAAGAGGTTCAGTTAAAGCAAACCAAAGTCTAAATCATCAAAGGCAGTTCCCCATATCTTTCCTTCCCTATCCAGGATATGCCCAGAATAGATGAGACTCAGGGAGTTCTTCACACTGAAGAAAGTGTTTAGATTATAAAACATGTTCATTCTATACTCCAGAGTGTTGAAAAGCCTATGTGACATTCTCCAGGAAGCCAAGTCTTAGCCCTTGGGTTTTACTTAGAATAGCTAATCCTTAGTGAGGGACATTCTGTTAAGGACATTTCAGAGATAAAAATACATTAGTATATTTATTCAGAACTCCAACTGAAATTAGATCAGGTCACCTGATTCTTTTCTCTTCCCTAAAAGGTCTCCCTCTGCACCCATGCAGGATAGATGGCAGGTCAGCTGCTCTAACTCCCTCCCACGAAGTGAAATTTTTACAGAAAAGTAAAGAAAGTTTTATTCCTGTACCTTACCTATGTGGATTTTATTTCAATTTCATGTCATTTAGCTAGTTCAATATTGACCATGATCTGTCTCCTTTAGTTTAAATGCTATTTTGTCATTTTCTTCCATGAGACAGCAGGTGCCTCTACACTAGTCTTCTTTCTAAAAATCCTATTTCCTGTCACTTTGATTTGAGTTCATATTTTGGAAATCTTAATAAAGTCGTCACATGTGGAAGGAAGATTTAAACTGACATCAAGATAGAAAGACTATATATAAGCATATAAAACTTCAGTAACAAATTTTTAAAGTTGAAACCATTGTGAAATAGGTTTTATTAAGGATAGAAAAGTCACACTAAAATATGCTATGAAAATTGCATTTCAATGCAGCATAGAAAGTATGCAGCTCCTACTGTCTACATACATGGAATGCATTTAATTTAAAACTACAATTCTAAAAGTGCTATCCAAGTTACAGTTGATAAAATAGGTCAGGAATATTCGTAAGCAAGCAAATAGGTATAAAATCCAAGAAGTAAATGCTAAAATTAAAATTTAAAGTAGTTAAGTCTCATTAGTCAAAATTTACTAAAAGCATTTCATTTTTTCTTGCAATAGTTGGACTAGATTTTATTTCTTGCCTTGAAAGAGTTTTTCAGGTTTTTTAGTGGTGTCCCTTGCATAATTCTACACTGCGACATGATAAATAAATCTTTAGTACTGCCTACTTGATTATTTTCTACATTTCAAAAGACCCTCTTGGTTCTGTATTTTTGTTGTTGTTACAAATTTTGATTGATTTTTATTGGTTCAAGTCAGTAATGATTAATAAAATATTTTTTTTAGATTGAAACCCATTTGGAAATACATTTGAATTCACTGTATTTTATCTGATAATTTGGACTCTGAGATAAAATAATATTATGTAGGGAATTTCTTCAAAATAATTTGGGATGATGACATACTCCTAACGAGATCTAAAATGAGTTGATTATTATTGAAACTGGTTTAAGAGTTTGAATGAAATTGATGTTCATTACACTATTCCTCAACTTGAAAATGTTACACTTGAAAATTTTTATAACAAAAGTTTTTATAACAAAAGTTTTATAACAAAAAATTTTAAATGGGCTGTGAAATTCCTATCAGGCTATACTCTCGGTATTTTAGTACCTTGTTCTAGTCACTCTGAGAAATACCTTCACCATTTATTGCCAAGAATTTTCTTTTTCAGCCCTGATTCAACACCAGTAAAAAAAATATCTAAGTCCCTCTAAGTCTCTCACTGCTGTTTAAAAAATGAATTCCCAGAACACCTCAAGAGACAACTTCAGATATTTCAATTCTGTTACTATTTTAGAAGAAAAGATACTTAAAGACTTGTTCAAGGTCACAAAGCACTTTGCTGTACAAATCAGCCTAGGAAACCAAAACTTCATGGTCCTGGAAATGGGTACGAATCATTGGAGATTTCCTTGATTGAGACTAAACTTGAATTGTTGCTTTGATTGAGACTAAATTAGATTATAGGTAGGCCTATACTTTTCCATGCTCTTCTCTGAGAGTCATTGGTAGTTATGCACCAATTCAAATGAGTCACCTCCAAATGTAAATCAAAAAGATGTTTGGTAATAACTACAGGCTTTGTGGATCCATGTAGAAACTTTCTGGCAGTGCGCTCCATCAATCATACATTTATGACTCATATCAGGCATCATGAGTAATGACTGTCAATGTCACCAACATAGACCCTGGATGAATAATCAGTGTCATACACCCTAGGGAGGTAAGTTGCAGTAGTTAATCAGACTGATATTGTCACATCCATGAAAACAGTGAAGGTCTTACAATTATATTAAGAGCATATAATGAGAGTATTTCCTGTTCTGATAGCTATAATCCTTCTCCAATGAATAAACAATCATATATTTTGAGTCAGTATGTTAAGCTTTGACTGAAATATATATATTCCAGGATTAGTACCAAGGTTACTTCGTTAAAATAGATTTCCCGGGGGAACAAATTGCCGAAGTACTGCCCTGAAGAAAATGCTGAGCTATAAAATGCGTTAATACATCCCCATTTGCCCTCAATTAGTGAACTATGGTATAGAATATTTCAATCTGAAGTTTCATAAAGGTTAATAAGTATCATGAAACTATTTCAGACCTGGCCCTTAGAAAGGGAAATAAAATGGTAACTGCTATTTCCCATTAAGTGAAGTGTTAGTTATTACTGCCATGTAACAAATTATCACACACTTAGAGGCTTATAACAGCATCCATTTACTAACTTACAGTTCTGTAGGTCAGAAATCCAGCACGGCCTGGCTAGGTTCTCTCCAAAGCTAAAATCAGGGTGTAAGCCAAGCTGAGTTCTCGTGTGACAGATCTGGGGAAAAGCCAATTCCTTCTTGGAGCTGGCAAAATTCACCTTCTTGCTATGGTAGGCCTGAAGTCCTATTTCCTTGCTTGCTATCAGCCAGAACCACTCTCAGCTCCTAGAGGCTGCCCACATTCCTTGCCATGCAGTCTTCTTCATCTTCAACTCAGAAACAGCAGACCAAATATTCCTCATGCTTTGTATCTCTGACTTCATCTTCTGTGACCAGCCAGAGAAAAATCTCTGCTTTAAAGAGATCATTTGATTAAAGCTGGCCCACCTGGATTATCTCTCTATCTCAGGGTCTGCTGATTTGGGACCTTAATTGCATCTTCAAAATTCCTTCACAGCAGCACCTGAATTACTGTTTGACTGAATAATTGGGATAAGGTGTGTGTTTACCAGGGGCCAGATCTTTAGGGGCCATCTTAGAATTCTGCCTATCACAAATGGTATTACATAAAATGAAATTGTACTATATCTTCTATATCCAAGTATTTATTCTAAATTAGTCAAATAACAATCTTTAAATTCCCTGTATACCTTCTATCTTAGTCCATTTGGACTGCTATAACAGAATATCATAGACTGGGCAGCTTATAAACAACGGAAATTTATTTATCACAATTCTGGAGGCTGGGAAGTCCAAAATCAAGATAGATTCAGTGCCTGGTAAGAGCCCACTTCCTGGTTCACAGACGGCCATCTTCTTGCTGTGTCCTCACATAGTAGAAGGAGCAAAAAGGAGCTCCATGGGATCCTTTTTAAAAAGGTACCAATCCTATTCATGAAGGCTCCACCCTCATGACCTAATCAATTCCCAAAGGCCCAAACTCAAATATCACACTGGGTGTTAGGATTTAACATATGAATTTTGGGGGGGACACAAATGTTCAGTCTATAGTACCTTGTTAATTCATATATACCTTACAAGTCGGGGGCATCAAGATTTTGATTTGTTTTTATTTATTCTGGCTGTTTTTTAAATTATTTGTTTTTTTCAGTTGGTCATATATAACATTTTTTACCTCTGTAATAAAGACCCTAGTTTAGCAATGCATTATTTTGCCCATCTACTGATACATCTAGGCTAAAGCATGTACCCCTATTTGCCAGCCCAATGGCCTTCTAATCAGTTTTGCAGATTGTCAGTATGACTGCTTATGACAAATGGTGCTTGTACATAGAGGCAGAACAGAACAAATACAATTTAACTACTATATTAGTACATTGAGTACTACCTGTAGCTAAAAGCAATGGTAATAGTTCTCCATATTTCTATCATGTTAACCTTTCGGTTTTTGTAGGCATTTATAGTTTACTACTGAAATGGAATAAAAGTCGGGCATCTTCTGATTGGTCTATCAGGCAAAGCACTATCATTTTTCTCATTAATTCTGGTAAGGACTGATTTTTTTCTGAAAAAATATCAGGTAAGCTCAAGGTCTATCATAGTTCAAAGATCTTTTGACTCATGAAAGTGGCTTGAAAGGTAATCATATTTTAGAACTATCATTTTTATTGCATTAATTATTGGCAGGTGTAGTCTTCATGTAGTAATATCTGAGATGAACTCGTATACTGTCATAAAAATCATTGCTCATAAGAAATATATAGTTTCCAGAACACAATTTTTTAACCAGGTTCAAAGGAACTAGTCTTCTGAGAAACAAAAGTAAGAAAACAATATTGCTATTTCACAATGCTGTGTATATTAGCATTTGGTCATGATCAGTGGTAGGCAGAACTCAGAGGAGCTAGGCCAGAAAAAAAGTAAACTGTGTGATGCTCAGACAAAGAGCTAAAATCAAATACAATGTTGATTAGTTGAAATGAGTTTGGAATTCAGGGCCTCAAGCCAAGGTAGAAAGAATACCCAAAAGAAATGAATGCCATATCAATGAGTAAGAATTTGTGTCCAAAGATAAAGACTGGGCAAATACCTAGTCAGAAATAGAGTTTGCATGCCATTAAGGCTTTAGAATCAAAGGATCTTGACTAGATGTAAAAAAGAATAACATTACAAAAACATGAATCAAATCTTTATTAAACCCTTCGATTCCTCCCCATTGTACTTAGTATTCTAAATGCAAATTTCTTACTGTATCCATCAGAATTTGGATAGAAGAACAGGAGCCACTCTGTGGAATTCCTTCTGCAATGGTTTAATTTAGGAATTAGGGGCTTTGTACAACCATTTTAAGAGCTACAGCAGCCATCAGGTCAAGAGAGCTGCCATCAAATGATGGAGGGCTGACTCCAAAGCATGGCACATTGATGTTCTTAAGAATCTTTGTTCATTGCTATGAACAAAATACACTCGATATTTTAATACTGATCTCACATCCTGAGAACTTGCTAAACTTGTTAATTACTTCTAGTAGTTAATTTGGGGATTTTCTATCTATAGGATCATATCAATAAGAACAGTTTTATTCCTTGTTTTCCAGTATTGATGCCTTTAGCCACCCCTCTCCCAATGTATTTTTGCCTTACGAGTCAGCCAACTTTTCCTATAAAGGATCAGGTAGTAAATATTTTAGGTGGCAGTATAGCACACGTTTTTGGTTTCTTTTACCTGAGCTGCCTCTGGCTATGTTTGAAAATCAGCTCTTTCCACCCTCCCCCGCCTCAGCCAGAAGTGTTGCCCATTGCCCTCATTGTCCCTGCTTGTGCCTCTGGGGTCACTGGTGACTTGCTGCTACCAGTGTCACTGCTGTGGCTGGCATCACCACGTGGGGCACCGGAATGGTGGGTGCCTCTACTGTGTCTGGGGTTTCCTGGGTCATGGGCACCACCACCACAGGAGAAGGGAGGGGGGAAGCCAGGGTCGCAGCCTCTGCCATGTCTGGGGTTGTTGAGTTCACGGGCACCACCTCTGTCAGGGGGATCAGAGTCACAGGTCCCTCTGCAACTAGAGGGACCAGGGTCGCAGGCTCAGTGCCACTGCTGCCCAGTTCCCTGTGGCCACAGTTATGAGCACCACCTCCCCTGCCGCTACCAGGTTCTCTGGGGCTGTGGGCTCAGCCTCTATGTCTGGGAGGCCAGGATCCTGTGCACAGCCTCCACTGTTTCCCCAGTTCCTCCTTCTCTACATTTTCCAGTCCCTTCACCTTCAGACATGCAGGTGTGTGGAACTCTGGCATCCTGGTGTGTTGAGCAGAGGAACTCAACTTTGTTGAGTTATAGATGTTTTACTGGTTGTAGACTAAAAGGAAGCGACAAAGGGAGTGTCTCACACCACCATGACATCACTCTCCTGAATCCATAGTGTGTCTCTTATAAAGAGCATATAGTTGGATCTTGATTTATTTATCTAATCTGATCATCTCTGCCTCTTGATATGAGTGCTCAGCCTATTCACATTTAATGTCATTATTGATATGACTGCTTTACATCTTTGTTAGTTTTTTGTCATGTCTTTCTTTCCCTGTTCCCCCTTTACTGTTTTCTTTTGTGTTACATAAAACTTTTTAGTTTAATATTTTAATGCATCTTGATATATTACTACATTTATTTAAATTATTTTCTTAGAGACTTGTGTATGGATTATTTATCACAATTTGCTTCAGGTTAGTAAATCCTGAACTTAATTCATGTAAAATATAGAAAATTTGCTCCAGTATAGCTCTATTTCCTCTTCCCTCCATTGTGCTGCAGTTGTCATATATATTTCATTTATATATATTTTTAAACCATCATACTTTGCTTTATAAAGTCTTACATTCTTTATAAAATTAAGAAAAATAGAAAAAATATATATTTATGTTGTCTATTTACCATTTCCTGTACTTTTAATTTCTTTTCCGTAGATTTGAGTTTCCTCGCCATGTCATTTTCTCTGTCTAAATAACTAAAAGTTTTTAGTATTTCTTGTACAAAAGCTCTGCTTATACAAATTCTTTCAGTCTTTGTTTACCTACGGATGTGTTTATTTGCCCTCATTTGTTCTTGAAAGATAATTTTGCTGGATGTAGATTTCCTGAGTAGCAAGGGTTTTGTTTTGTCTTCACACTTTGAATATACTATGCCACTGCCCTCTGGCTTCTATTGCTCATAATGAGAAATCAGCCATTCCGTTAACTGTTATTCCTTTATCTTTTTCCCTTGATATGTTCAAGATTTTCTCTTGGTCTTTCAAAAGTTTTATTTTGAAACACATATTTCTTTGTGTTTATCCTACTTGATGATTGTTGAGCTATGTAATACTCCATGCTAATATTTTTCAACAAATTTTAGAAGATTTTAGCCATCATTTCTAATATTTTTCTGTTCTTTTTCTTCTTCTCCTCTCCTTCTGTATTTTCATTGCATAAATGCTCTTATTCTTAATGATGTCCCATAGCTCTCTTAGGCCCTGTTCATTTTTCTTCAATATTTTTTCTTTCTATTTCTTAGACAGGATCATTTCTTTTGACCTATCCTCAAGTTCATTGAGTCTTCTGCCATCTCAAATCTGTTGTTGACCCCCTCTAAGTAAATTTTTCATTTTACATGGCTTCCCAGACCACCTGTGATATATGAAAAGTCTGTATTCTGTTCAGTCTCTCATGAACACTTATGCAGTCTTCCAGGGATGTGAGGAAGGTTATCAAGCCCTCCTATGACTACCTCATTTTCTGGTTGTTCTTGTTAAAATTTTGTCTGGGTCTCTGTCTGCTGCTTGCTGCAGCCAGGATGGCAACCTCAGGCTAGCTGAGCTATTGGCCTTCCCTGGTAGCTTGCCATCAAGTTCACTACTTTTACTGACAACACTGCTGAGTACAGGTTTTTCACCTTCCATTCCAAATCAAAAAAGACCCCTGCAAAAGTAAAGATTCTGGTTTTCCTAGCCTGCCCCACCCTGGTACAATAACTGCATTATACAAACTGGGATGCAAGGGAATAGCCCCAGGCAAGAATGTCACAACTTCCCACTGATCTCTCCTAAAGTTCAGTAATTTTTCATGAATTAACACGTCTCACTTTGTTACACGCCTCTGGAGATTTCCAGAGCTCTGAAATGGTTGTTTTTGACAAAACGTCTGGTTTGCTTCTAGTTGCTTCTTGAGAAAAGAATTTGTTGACTTCCTCATGTCGCCATACCAAAAGTTCTACCTCAAGCATGACTTTTTGATCTAAGGTCAAGGGCTATCTTATCTCCATATTAGTTTTAAGTAATGTACTGCCATGTTTATGGTTTGTCTGTTAAATGAGATTCTGAGCAAAGCAATTTTCAGTTTCATTACCCAGTTGAATGAGAGCTCAGTGGCAAAAAAAAAGTACCAATTAACTAAATGAAAAGTTCTACCTGTGAATTTATCTTCAGGGCAAACTGCAATGATTTGAAGGACAGCAGTGGGAGGCAAAGTATACAGGAAAGACAAAGTAAACACTCTGGAAATTGAACCTGCCTATTTTGTACATTATAAACTATAGATGGATGGATTTTATAGACAATATACATGATATACATGTTCATTTATAATATACAAGCATATAATTTATTTAGACTATAACTTGGACTTAATGTAGGTCATTGAATTAATTAGAATAAATTAATCTTAAACAGATATGGTAATTTTATTTATAAAATAGTTATCAAGTTTAATTCTATTACTTGAGAGTATAACATGTTTAAGAATAGTTTTCTTAAACATATCTGCCGTCCATTTACCATAATAAAAATGCTGCCTGGTAAAAAGTAGACAAACTTATATGGTTGCCAAGAAAATTAAAGATATATAGTAAATCAATTTTAAAAATTGAAAACAATTAGAAGTTGGGGCAATAAAGCAATTTTTAAAATGTATTACTACCACATATTGCCAAATATGTGGGAAATCATGGGAACTCTCTGTATGCTAATGGAAGAATATATATTACTACAGCCACTTTGGAGAACAATTCACTATTACCTAATGAAGTTTTTAAAAGCACAATCATTCAAGCCAGTAATTCCATTTCTTCCAGGAAGATATATCCAAGGAAAGGTCAATTAACATGTAAGTACTAGATCGAAATGTACAAAAACAGATTTTAAACATACCAACAAGTTTAAAAAAGCAAGTTAAAAAGATATTTACTATGTTACCATCTATATAATTTTTAAATGTATTTATTTATGCATAAACATAAGGAGTTAAGATTTAATTTGAGAAAGTGGAAGAAAATATTCCAAATTCCTAATAGAGGTTGACTCTGGAGGAGACATAAGGAGAATATAGTACTGGGAAGGAGTGGAAAGGTGACTTCATATCTTTCAGTAAAGATTATGAATTTAGAAAAGAAATGGAAATATTAATCTTGTTAATCCTTACTGATAATACATTATATTATCAGTATAATGGGTTATATTTTTCTCTGTATATTCCTTGTTTTTAATATGTAACTTTTTAAAAATATGGTAGGTAATATCAAAAACAAATGGGGCTATAAAACATAATTGTTTAGGGGCTTCCCCGGTGGCACAGTGGTTGAGAGTCCGCCTGCCGATGCAGGGGACATGGGTTCGTGCCCCGGTCTGGGAAGATCCCACATGCCGCGGAACGGCTGGGCCCGTGAGCCATGGCCGCTGAGCCTGCGCGTCTGCAGCCTGTGCTCCGCAACGGGAGAGGCCACGACAGTGAGAGACCCGCATACCGCAAAAACAAAAACAAAAACCATAATTGTTTAGCGTACCCACCCAAATTACCAGCTAATAGTACCAACTAATAATACATTTCCAAAGTTTTGCCTTAAGGAATATGGGTGAATGATTGAATATTCAATAAATTCATCTGTACCAACTCTTCTAGAGCACCTATATCAATACATTATTTCCATTTAGCCTGTAATTATTTGGGGTACTCTATATGACACAAAAGCATTTCACAGAGAGCCAATTAAAACAAAACTTGACATATTATTTTATCTTTTAAAAATATAAGCCTTCACAAGAGTCTAGATGAGTTATAGATTTCTCTTATTCCTCTAATATTTCAAAATGAAGTATTGCACTAGAGCTAGCGTCCTTTTTGGCTATTTGCCTCTAGAGCTCACATCTCATGAAAGCCTAACACTTCACCCTAATTCCTATTCCATAGCAGTATTATAACCCAGAAAACAATTTTTTTTGTCCAAAGAATTGAAAGGGCAATCTAAATATTTTCAACAGATTAAGTAACAGCTGTTTGGCTATGAGGCATGATTTTTTTAACCTAATCTAGGAGTCAGGAGACCTATGTCATAGCCCTGGATTTCTACTTTGGGAATCTGAGCAAATTAGGGCCTTATCAGTAGGAGGAGGATGGAGGGGTGTACAGGTAACTTTAATTTCCATCCATACATAAATTGCATACATGCCTATATGCATGTGCATCAAGTTACCTGGGCAAGTCACTTACCACGGCTGTGCCTCAATTTCCTTGTCTTTAAAATACTAACTAACCTACCCAGAAGGATTAGTGTAAAATTAAAAGAGATAATACAAATAAAGTGCTTGGAACAGTGTTTGGCAGGTTACAAGTACTCAGTAAATGTTAACTATGATTATCATCGTTATCACTATTTTCATTATTATCAGTAAGAGTCTCAACAACCCAAAAACCTGGTTTCATAAAAATTATTTGAAATATTTTCTTATTTATTGCTTCTTTCAGTAAATTCATCTAACTGCTTTAAACTTTATGATTTTATGTTGATCAATGACGTGCATCCAACAAATAAGATAGCAAGTATAATTAAACCACCTCAATTCCTCTGTAGAAAAAATAAGCAGGACATAGATATCCAAATGCATTGAGTATGGAATTATAGTGTTTTACTTTATGTTTCTAGTAGAGGAAAGTATCTAAACTTATAAGTAAACACACAATGAAATTTATAACATATCCTCACTTCAGTAGTTAGGTTTGTGTTCCTTAACCACTGACCCCACTTCCATTACTACAACCCTCTTCATGTTACTTCCTATATAAAAACAAATTCCTTTCCCAAATTCACAAATAATTTTTCTTCTCTCAAATAACAACTACATGAAGGGATGTATTCTTAAAAGAACATTCAATCTGACCAAGTACAAGAGCCAGAATCTTTCAATAAAATTAACAAAAGACTATAATCTATCACCATATTGTACAGTGTATGCTGATTATAATCTGTATCAACAGTTTGTTTCATTTAGGCTCATTTATTTGTGTGACAGAGCCATTTACTACACACTGTTTATTCACATGCTCATCCACATTTCAGTGCCCTCCTACAGTTTGGCAGTGCCACTGCACTAGTTCTGGCCAACAGACTGTGCATAGAAATAATGTGTGTTCATCCTAGACTAAAGCATTGAAAAGCCAACATATAAACCTTCTGCTCTCCCTTCACCTGCTGCGGCAACAGTGGAACCTACTTACTGAGACGGCAAGGCCACAAGATTTAAACAGCCCAGATTTCTAAGTCTACCCTTAGAAGGGTGCCATGCCATATAACGGCAGACTTTATGGGAAAGAGAAACTAACTTTTATGTGTTAAGCCACAAAGATGTCAGTTTTGTTTTTTAGCATAGTCTCAAGGTATAGAGATAAACTCAAGATAGCACAGAAAGAGATTTATAGTAAAGACATGTACAGACTGAAATTACAAATGGAAAGTACTCACTCACAGAAACAAGATATGAACATAATTCAGAAATGGTCTAGAAGGGCTCCTTAGGGGGACAATAATGAACAAAAGGTTGGGAGTCACTGTTTGAGACCAGAGATTCTCTGTTGGGGTCAGTACCACTGCTTTGTGGTATACTTAAAAATGTATGGGAGTGCTCTTGGTGTCACACTGACTGGAGCGTGTTCCTTGTGTTTAAATACAGGCTAAGACTGCTAAACATCCTGCAGTGCGTGGCACATCCTCCACATGAGAGGAGCTAAGAGTTGTCTCAGAAAATTCAAGAAAAGACTGCTGTGAATCAGACATCATTCCTTTCTGTCTTCTTTGCCCTCATACATGAGTTTATCTATTTTGCGACAGACAATGCAACTCAGAAGGAACTAACACTCATCAGAGCAAGGTACCCTAATGTAGAGGGTGTCCTCAGTTATGTTCGCAACATATGGAAAGGTGCTGCAATGGAACATTCAATTTATGTTCCCAGTGACTCCTGAGTTTAAACCAGTTCAAGAAACATTTATTAATTATCCTCCATGTAGTATACACTAAAGCAGCTTTGTCTAACAGCAGTGTGGGCGTAGTAGTTGTGCAGATACAGATTTTGCTTTCTATCCATGCCTCAACACATTAAACAGAATGAGCTCTGCTAATAATAATAATATTTGTTGAGGGGTTACTATTTTCCAGACACTGTGCTAAGGGTTAAATCATTTAAGCCTCATAACTAATGACATAGATACTGTGATCATGATCCCCTCCCCCCCTTTTTTTTTTGATGTGGACCAGTCTTAAATCTTTTATTGAATTTGTTACAATATTGCTTCTGTTTTATGTGTTTGTTTTTTGGCTGTGAGGCATGTGGGATCTTAGCTCCCTGACCAGGGGTCAAACCTGCAACCCCTGCACCGGAAAGTGAAGTCTCAACCACTGGACCTCCAGGGAAGTCCCTATGATTCCCCCTTATAACCAAGGATTATAATTTACTTTTTTCCACTCCAGGTGTAAAACACATAGATCCCCCTTGTTCAAATGAGGAAACTGCAGCCTAAAGAGGTGAACTAATTTTCCCAGTGTGACTCAGTATATAACGAAGCTGGGATGTGAATCCAGGCAGTCTGAATCTACACACAAGATCTTAATTGCCACTTTATATTCTCTTCCAATTCATTTACAATTTCTGGTACTGTTTCTTCATCTAAAAAATGGAGATAGAAAAACTCCTTCCCTGCTATCATGAGAATTAAAAGTGATACTGTAGTTTTAATGACAGAAATAAGGTACAGAAATCATCTAAAATAGTAGACAGTCACTAAATTATATCCACTGTAATCCAGTATTATTCTATTTTTCATTGATTTCTCCCATCCTTGAAATTTCATGTATTTGATGGTTTAAACTATACAATTTAAAATTCACTCATATCCTGTCTTGTCCTACTGGCTAATTGTTTCCTACACACTACAGCCTTCTTTTCCTACATAGTTAATTAACATATTTATGGATGAAAACAGTAACTTATATAGTACATAACCCATTTAATTTAGCAACACTCAGTTAAACTTACCTTCAATTCATTTCTCTGTTGTCTTCTGATTGGTTGGTGAGATCTCTCTGAGTTCTTGATTTGCTGAGTCACATTTCTTCCACTGTACCAACTAGCTTTCATGCTCAATCTTTCCATTTCCATGGCTGCCTTAAGGTCTAAAGCTGTGGAACAGGAAGGACTAGCAAACCCATTGATGAACATGATTCCTGACCTCAGTCAGTCCCTCCTCTGCAGAGCTTCTGGGCCAGAGCCCGTTCCCCCTCACGACTTCTTAGGGATAAGTCTGGACCAGCGACCTCCGGCACCCCGGGACTCGAGCGCTTCCATCCCAGGATACCCCTGCCACCCCTGGTAAATCTCACGAAATCCTGCTAGATCAGGCGTCCTCTGGGAAGAGACGTCGCAGCTGCAACCCCTCAGGCCTGATTGCACCATTCTCTGAGCTGCTGCTGGCCCTCAGGGAATCCCAGCCCATCCTCTTCCTGCCCCTCCATCAGGACCCACACGTCCTACCCCACGCACACTTGAAATCACGTAGCGGGCTCCACCTGTGCCTTGTTGCCTTCCCTAGAAAACCCCACACTTCATCAATACGACCACGCCTCGGCCAGGCCAACAGGTGTCCCCCATGGCGTTCAAAACAAAACAAAAAATTCATACCCAAAACAGTTTTGGTAATAATAGTACTTTTTGTTTGCCCAACTCCTATTTCTGTCAATTGGTTTTAAATTCTAGATGATTAAAAAGGGGGGTTAAGAACTAAATCTCTAACCATATCCAAAAAAATCCACATCTAACTAGAATACTTTTTGTTTCCACACTTGTGGCTTAAAATATCTATTTTAAATGCTTATATTTCCACTTTAATAGCCGCCATATAATAAATGCAACTGAGTCTCTCTTTTGGTTGTTTAGAAATCTGGTTTGTTTCTCACTGGACTAAGAAACAACTTAGGTAAAATAAGCTGCTACAGTTCCTGATACACAATTCGTGTGGTTTTTTTTGTTTGTTTTTGTTTTCTGTTTTGGCCCTGCCCGGTGGCTTGTGGGATCTTAGTTCCCGACCAGGGATCAAATGCACGCCGCCCTCGGCAGTGAAAGCACAGACTCCTAACCACTGGACTGCCAGGGAATTCCCGCAATTGGTGTTTAATGAATCTAATATGTTGGTGTCACCTGGCTGAGAAAGACTGGCTTAGCAACTGCTTATATACTCCGCAATCTAAAATTTAAATTAAACCTATACTAACTCTATATCTTATCATCATAAACTGTATTTCTAAGTCTGCTTGTGAAGATGAACAAAGAGTTTTCGCTCAATATTAAAAAATGTTATTAAGTTCCAAAGATTCTTAAGCTTGAGACTCTGAAATTTTGTTATAGGATACAAACATTTATTAGAATGTCCTTATTTTAATAGAGGATATTTATTATGTGGGGTTTTGGGTAGAAAAGAAATAATTTCAAAATCAGTTATTTTCCTTCACACTTATTTCAAGGTCCATACAGGAAGACTTGAAGTGCTATGTGACCCATTTCCATAAGCTAGCAGCCACTGCCACATAATTTATGGTCATAGGTATGCAGATACAGTATTGCTCTTAGGTATGTATATACAGTGAACAAGTAGTGTTCTTTGGATACTCTGCATTGGTCACATCAAGATTACTGTGGCACATTGCCAAAAAAAAAAAAAAAAGACCGGAAGAAGTTGACAATTTTGGAAAGAAAAACATTTATCCCAAGATAACTGTCACTCACCTCACAAAAATCCTGTTTCCCTGCAAAAATTTATATATAATATCTCAGATTTATAATGAAGATATCCATTCTTCTAAATATCAGACTTTCCTCTTAGATCAGACAGAAATTTAAAGATTCCAAACTTGAATTCAAGAAATACCCTTTCCCATATATCCCTCTTTCATATTTACATATGGATTGAGAATTAGCAGCATTAAATGTGATTCAGAGGTAACCTGGGAAAAATAAACAAAAGAAAACAAATTTTTCTTACCAAACTAAAAAAGGATCTGTAGGTGTTTATGTTTCCTACAGAGCATTTAAACACTAAAATTAAAAACAAGTATGTGGTAGGGTCAGCAATTAATTATTCTATCCTAAAATAGCTATTTAACAATTGTCCTTTATAACAGTTTTCTGTTATAAGTCCTAATGATGAATTGTTTCAAAATGCAATAAATGTGTAAGGGCAAGTAAAGCTTTCCTTTAGAGTTCCAGGTGGCTATGTGCTGTGATCTTTCTGTTACCTTCCATTTTTACTCAGATCAAAATTTTCCAAAGAGAATCACATTGGTTTTGTTTTTCCTGATTTGCAAGTTTAATATATTTTGATAAGAGGAAAGAGAGAGAAGATTATATCCCAAAGACATACCATTTTCATTTTCTAAGAGGCTTTATATTATGATAAAAGTGGTACTCTGTAACTTTGCAAATAGGTTGAAACCAATCAAATGAGAAAGATTGTGTTTTTTCACCAATTTTGGTCACTATACATGATGAGCTTAAACATTTTAATAATATGATGTCATGGTTATTTTGGGAACTCCAATTTCAAGTCTTTGGGAAAAAGGTATTTCTTACATGATTTAAAAAAACTCTTCTGAATTTTTAGTTCTACTGGTCCCTTTTCAAAAGTATACAACATCAAAAGAGTTTTGGCTCCAACAGACACCAAAGTTTTCTGCCAAGATCAATTCTGCAATCTGCAAGTGACAATTTTCTCCTTACACAAAAAAGGCAGTGCAAAATCACAATTTATCTAATTAACATCCTACTCCAGTTAGCCTTCAATACTGCTGTTATTAATTAACACTGCTACCAATCACCAACTCCTACACCTCTGCAGGCTCTATTTATGCCAAGCCAGGTCCTAAACCTACTGCTCTTTTGAGGACCCTGCTCTACTGTGGCTGCCACCCACCACCACTTCTAACACTGAGTGTTAACCACTAGAGTCACAAGTTGTCCCGTCTCCCGAAGAGAAGACATTTCCTCTTAAGTAGAATAGTTATTTCAATACATTAAGAGATATTACAACCTTTTTATTTGGCACCAAAAATAATAGCATTATCCTTTCAATTATATTTCCCTCAGCTAATGGTTTCATCATATTCACCAGGTACTAGACAAGAAACAATTGTGTGCCACTGTTTCATCAAGTGCTCTGCTTTTCTCAACAATACCAATACCCAGAAGAAATCTTATGCCTTCCAAGAGCTCTCTTGTTAAATGAAGAAGGAACAAGGCTTCATCTTAATTTATTGCCTCATGTTCCAGCAACTAGGTCCAACTCAAACTTTCTCCAAAACAAACCATCTTGTTATTTTCTTCCACAGATTAAAACTCCATGCAATCAGTTGGCCTGTCACAGTTATAAACAAGTCATTACCAGGCTTTCATTACCTATTCAACAAAATTTCAAATTTAATATATTTATGAATTATCCCAAATTTGGTCTACCTGCCAATGTCATTATAATTTTCCAAATATAGAAGCTTTGTATAGCTATTTTGGTCTCACTATTGTGTACCCTATGATTTTTATGAGGATTGTTTGAGGTAGTACATTTCAAGAAATGAGTGTTAAGCATGTAGTAAATACTAAATACTACTTGTCATTATCACTAGCTGTTATTATCCTAATTCTTTCTCCCACTTGTAGTGGATTTCACATATTGTAATTTATATGTAAATAAATGTCTAATTCCCCTAATTTATTCATGTTTGAAAAAGCAAATGATTTACCTTCATTAATTTAATTTTAGCCTTTATTTTAAATATCAAACCTTAAATGTGCTAAAAAAGTGATTTCTAAATCATTTGTCAAATGTATATTATTAGCTAAATTATCCTCAACATTTCATTAAATTGTATTATATCTCTGTTATACTGGATGGAGTGGTAGCTTCCCAAAAGATGTGTCTGCCTGAACCTGTAATGTGACCTTATTTGGCAAAAGCATCTTGCAGAAGCAATTAAGTTGAGGACTTGAGATGATCATCCTGAATTACAGTGGGTTCTAAATTCAATGACAATTGTCCTTAGAAGAAAAAGTGAGCAGACATGCAGATATGAAGACAGAGACAGAGATTATAGTCATAAATCTGTAAGTCAAGGAATAACAAGGATTGCAATGAGCCATAGAGCCAGGAGACAGGCATGGAATGAATTCTCCTTCAGAACTTCCAGAAGAACCAAACCTGCCAAAACCTTGATTTCAGACTTCTGGCCCCCAGAATTGAAAAAGAATAAATTTCTGTTGTTCTAAGCCACCATGTTTGTAGTAATTTATGAAAAAACACCCCTAGGAAACTAACACATCTATTAAATGCACATGATTACATTTGTGTCTGTTTATTTCCAAGGATCAGGTTTTTTTAATCTACCATATCTCTGGGCTTGTGTAATGTGTAACAATCAAACAAGAATTGAATTATTATTAATATCTTTGTTATTAGTGTAGCTAACATTTATGAAGACTCCATGTAATGCAGATACTCTATGCATACTTTATTCTCCTAATCCTCACAATTAACATACAATATTATCCACATTTTACAGATAAGAGAACAGACTCAGAGGTAAAATAACATGCCCAAGTTTTCATGACTAGTAGGCAACAAAATCAACTTTCAAATACAGGTACATCTGTTTCCAAAATCTCAGATACAGCAAGATTTGCTCGTTTATTAAGTAGACGATGTCTTAATAAAGTCATATATAACAAGCCCACAGCTAACATCATACTCAATTGTGAAAAGCTGAAGGCTTTTTCTCTAAGGTCAGGAAGAAGACAGGGATGTCCACCTGTTGCCACCTTTATTCCGCATAGTATTGGAAGTCCTAGCCAGAGCAACTAGGCAAGAAAGAGATAAAAGGCATCTAAATTGAAAAAGGAAGAAGTAAAACTGTCACTATTTGCAGATGACATAATATTATATACAGAAAACCTTAAAGACCCCACTAAAAAATTGTTAGAACTGATAAACAAATTCAGTAAAGTTTCAGGCTACAAAATTAATATACAAAAATCTGTTGCATTTTTATATACTAATAACAAACTATCAGAAAGACGAGATAAGAAAACAGTCCCATTTACAATTGCAATTATTACAAATTTTACAAAATTACAATTATAATTTACAAAAAGAATAAAATACTTAGGAATAAATTTCACCAAGGAGGTGAAAGACCTGTACACTGAAAAATATGCATTGATGAAAGAAATTGAAGAAGACAAATAAATGGAAAGACTTTCAATGCTCATGAATTGTAAGAATTAATATTGTTAAAAGGTCCATACTATCCAAAGAAGTCTACAGATTCAATGCAATTCCTATAAAAATCCCAATGACATTTTTCAGAGAAATAGAACAAAAATCCTAAATTTGTATGTAACCACAAAAGACCCCAAATAGCCAAATTAACCTGGAGAAAGAAGTACAAATCTGAAGGCATCATATTCTATGATTTCAAACTATATTACAAAACAATATATAGAAAATAATTGTGACAGTTATGAAACAAATAATGTGGGGAATATAGTCAATAATTGTGTAATATTTTTGTATGGTCACAGATTAGACTTATCATGGTGGTCATTTTGAAATGTGTACAAATATCAAATCACTATATGTGTACCAGAAACTAACATAGTGCTGTAGGTCAATTATACTTCAAAAACAAACAAACGAACTCATAGAAAGAGATCAGATTTGTGCCTGCCAGAGGGAGGGAGTGGTGGGAGAGGGAATTGGATGACGGTCGTCAAAAGGTACAAGCTTCCAGTTAGGAGATAAATAAGTACTAGGGATGTAATGTATAACATGACAAAGATAATTAACACTGCTGTACATTATATATGAAAGTTGTTAAGAGAGTAAATCCTAAAAGTTCTCATCACAAGGAAAAAACTTTTTTCTTCAACATAGTATCTATGTGAGATGATGGATGTTTACTAAACATATTATGGTAATAATTTCATGATGTATGTACATCAAATCATTATGCTGTATACCTTAAACTTATACAGTGCTGAATGTCAATTATATTTCAATTAAACTGGAAGAAAAAACTGTATATAATAATCTATTTTTAGTATATAGTAAACTATAGTAATCAAAACTGTATGTTATTGGCATAAAAACAGACATAGAGATCAATGGAGCCAAATAGAGAGCCCAGAAATAGACCCAGGGTTATATGGTCAATTAATTTATGACAAAGGTGCCAAGAATATACAATGGGGAAATGACAGCCTCTTTGATAAATGGTATTAGGAAAACTGGACAGCCATAAGCAAAAGAATAAAGCTGAACCACTATCTTCTACAATATTCAAAACTTAACTGAGAATGATCAAAGGCCTGGATGTATGACCTGAAACCATAAAACTCCTAGAAGAAAACGTCAGCAGTAAGTCACGGTCTTGGCAATATTTTTTGGATCTGACACCAAAGCAAAGGCAACAAAAGCAAAAATAAACAGGTAGGACTACATCTAACCAAAAAGGTTCTGCACAGCAAAGGAGGCCATCAACAAAATGAAAAGACAACCTACAAAATGGGAGAAAGTATTTCCAAATCATATATCTGACAGGAGGTCAATATCCAAAATATACCAAGAACTCATACAACTCAATTTCAAAAAAAAGAACAATCTAATTTAAAAACAGGCAGAGGACCTGAATAGATATTTTTCGAAGAGAGACACACAGACGGTCAACTGGTACATGAAAAGACGAACAACATCACTAATCATCAGGGAAAAGCAAACCAAAACCACAGTGGGATATCACCTCACACCCATTAGAATGGCTGTTGTCAAAATGGCAAGAAATAACAAGTGTTGACAAGGATGTGGAGAAAAGGAAACCCTTGCACTGTTGGTAGGAATGTAAACTGGTTCAGTCACTATGGAAAACAGGTATGGAGTTTTCTCAAAAAATTAAAAACAGAATTATTATATGATATACAGCAACTCCGCTTCTGGGTATTTATATTAATACAAAGAAAATGAAAACACTAATTCAAAAAGATTTATGCACCCCTATACTTATTGCAGGATTATTAACAATAGCCAACACATGGAAACAACCTAAATGTTCATGAATGCATTAAAAAAAATTGGTATACAACACAATGAAATATTATTCAACCATAGAAAGAATAAAATCTTGCCATTTGCAACAACATGGATAGATCTTGAAGGCATTATGCTAAGTGAAATGTCAGACAAAAAATGATAAATACTGTATGATCTCACTTACATGTGAAAGACAAATAAGCTCACAGATAGAGAACAGACTGTTGGTTGTCTGAGAGAGAAGCATTGGGCTGGGGGGCGGGGCGGGGAGGCGAAATGGGTGAAGAGGGTCAAAGGCTACAAATTTCCACTTACAAAGTGAATAGTCATGGGGATGAAATTTATAGCATGGTGACTATAGTTAATAACACTGTTGCATGTTTGAAAGTAGCTAGAAGAGTAGATATTGAAAGTTCTCATAACACAAAAAAAATATTTTGTAACTATGTATGGTGACAGATGGTAACCAGATTATTTTAGTGATCATTTTGCAGTATATACAAATGTGGAATCACTATGTTGTACACCTGAATCTACTATAATGTTATATGTCAATTATACCTCAATAAAAATAATGGATTTTTAAAATAAATAAATAATAAAAATACAAGTGGATGATGTCTTGATGTAGGTAGTTTAAAACTCCCAGATAATGAACGCTCGACCAGTGAATTACCTGTAAATGTAAACAGTGGGGTGCACATTGCTTTTCTCTCCATGTCCCTACCCCGGGTTTTTCAGTTCACCACATATTTGTTCCCTTCACACAGCAACCTACCTGCAAAAAGAAACTGATGCAAAGATCTCTCTAACATCCCTGATTCCCTGCTAAAGACCACCCTGGGCTCAGTTATTCCACACATGCATACTCTTTGTTTTTTTAATTAATTAATTAATTTATTTATTTTTGGCTGCATTGGGTCTTCGTTGCTGCGCGCGGGCTTTTCTCTAGTTGCGATGGGCGGGGGCTACTCTTTGTTGCCGTGCGTGGGCTTCTCATTGTGGTGGCTTCTCTTGTTGCGGAGCACGGGCTCTAGGCATGCAGGCTTCAGTAGCTGTGGAACTCGGGCTCAGTAGTTGTGGCTCACAGGCTCTAAAGCACAGGCTCAGTAGTTGTGACACACGGGCTTAGTTGCTCCAAGGCTTGTGGGGTCTTCCCGGACCAGGGCTCGAATCCATGTCCGCTGCACTGGCAGGCAGATTCTTAACTACTGTACCACGAGGGAAGTCCCGCATGCATACTCTTTTATTTCCTAATATTTTTCCGTTCTTAACCAAATAACAAAAATATCCCCCTTCTCATGGTTCCTCCCACTTCAATTTTCTCTCCAATTTCTTGTTCTCCATCTCTTAATTAATAAGGGCTAAAAGTATTCTAGCAATCCAAATTAACCATAATTCTGTTAGTGGAATATAATGGTCTGAATTGGGTTTCCCCAAAATTCATATGTTGAAGCCCTAAGCCCACTACCTCAGATTGTGACTGTATTTGAAGACTGTATTCAAAGAGGTGATTAAGTTAAAGTCATTAGGGTGGGCCCTAATACAATCTGACTGGCATTCTTATAAAAAGAGGACATGTGGAAACACAGAGACACAGCAGGGATTTGCACGCCCAGGGTAAAGGACATGTAAGGACATAGCAAGGAGGCAGCAATATGAAAGCCAAGGAGAAAGACCTCAGAAGAAATCAAGCCTTGACCCTGGACCTCTAGCCTCTGGAATAGTCAGAAAATTAATTTCTGTTGTTTAAACCACTCAGTCTGTAGTATTTTGTTATGGTAGCTTTAGCAAATTAGTACAGAATAGAAGAGTTCCAGCAATCCACACGTTTTAAAGAATATAAGAATTATAAGTTAGAAAATGGCATAATATATTCATAAAGAAACCATAGCTGTCTTCAATAGATCTATAAAAGTCTATAAAAATGCCCACATGTTCTTTCAGAAATTCCACAGATTTCTTCACTTAATTCTACAAAAAAATTCCTCTCCTTGAGCACTAAAATGCAAAGTAAATAAAAATGATTCCTTCTGTGAACTTAGTTTTCAGTTTTAATTTACACATATGCAACTTAATTGTTTTCACTTATTTTCTGTTTGACAAAATTTAGGCGACATTATGGACTAAATTATTTTCTGAATTGGGCCGAAAGATAAAATCTCAATTATAATATTTTTATTTGAGAAAAGTATATTGTAAGTTTCAAACAACCAATTTAACCTCAAAATTCAAAAATATAACCAAATGTAATTTGAGAGCTACCTTATACCTCAGTGTGCATAAAATGTGTGCATAAACTTATTAAATACCCTTGTATACCTTAAAAGTTTATTAATCATGTATAATATCTGACCAAATTTTTTAATACAGGGATCCTAGATCTCCCTTTTTATTGACACAACCCTTAAATCAGTACTGTTAAGAATACAGTTCAGTTAGAAGCTGTATTTAGATAAATTGTATTTTGTTATTAATTTTTAACATAATCCTTTTTATTATATTAATAATATTGTTCTCTGATCTTTTTTCTCACTCTTCCATCATCTACTACAGCCTTTAAATTGACCATTGGGATTTTTTGGTAACATAATTATTGATATCACCTGAACTCCTAAATATCGAGGGCTGAGTTTACTCCTTCCTATTTAATGCCTGGATATATGTATTGTTTCATGGTTCATCTATTATTAAATACCAGAATTGTCCTCAAAAGGAAATTGTTATCATTGGCATTAGTTACTGTGCACTAAATTAACCTAGGAGACCTGTGAATATATCACTCCAGTTGCTCAGAAATTTACAAGGTAAAACCAAGTCCATTTCAAATGATGGAGAAAAATCACTTTGTATATTTTCTTAAGGTCTGCCCTTATTCGCACATTTTTACAAAAGCCTCCTTCTTACTGGAGTTATTAATCCTGAGAAATCAAAGGGCAGAACATCAAGCAATCAAAATGTGGAAAGAATATGTTCTTATTTCTTTTCACTGTGATTGTTATTTTAATAGACACATACTACTTTTGTCTTTTTCCTGGAATGCAGTCAGATTTCACTTCTCTGCTGTCACCATGTTGTGTTTTTAAAAGCTGCATATTGATTTAATTTCCATGCACTACAGTTTTCAATAGTAGTGGAACTCTTCATTTATCCTCCATGTTTTACATTAATATATTTATATCTATAGAAAATGGAACTGCAGCAATGGTAATGATACCTGTCTCTGCATTATCTCAAAAACACACCTGTGTAACTAAGAACAGGAGAAAATTTATGTTCAGATTATTGACATTTAAGTATATAGAATGCAAGACTACCATTATTTACAAGTGGTTTATTACTTTCTTTTCTGAATAAGTGTAGAGAAGTTTGTTAATTATATACCACAGATGTGGAAAAGATATTCTTATACCTTTGAATGCTACTTTTTTCACACAATTACCTTTAAAGTAAGACAAGCATCTTTGTACTTCCTTAGCTATAATAAATGTATATTCTCTAATATATTTTATATACCCTAAATATGTGGGTTTTTTCTTTAAACGCCTCTTGTGTTTTTTACTTGGTGAACTGGTTCTTCTAAAATCTGAATTCAGGATTGAATTCTAAAATAACCTTCCTATATACAGAATTATTGACAATCTCAAGTATGCCAGAAACTCAGAATTATTTCTTGCTGTATAACAATGTAGCATAGTAATTATGTTCATAGGCACCATACATTAAATATGTATGAAATTGGGGTTCCCTGGTGGCGCAGTGGTTGAGAGTCCTCCTGCCGATGCAGGGGACACAGGTTCGTGCCCTGCTCTGGGAATATCCCACATGCCGCGGAGCAGCTGGGCCCGTGAGCCATGGCCGCTGAGCCTGCACGTCCGGAGCCTGTGCTCAGCAACGGGAAAGGCCACAACAGTGAGAGGCCCGTGTACCGAAAAAAAAAAAAGAACTTTCTTGAATTGTCCCATACTTGTTT
The DNA here is from genome assembly GCF_949774975.1 of Lagenorhynchus albirostris. NCBI lineage: Eukaryota > Metazoa > Chordata > Mammalia > Artiodactyla > Delphinidae > Lagenorhynchus > Lagenorhynchus albirostris. The sequence goes on along the minus strand of NC_083095.1, from coordinate 69,489,982 downwards.
TATGGTGTAGTATTAATTTAATCACCAGAATGTAAACATAATAACAAGTGATTTTTTTACTGTTGTGTCTCCAGCACCTAGAACACTCCCTGAGTAGATGCTCAAAACCACCAAAACACACTGTGCTACATTTCAAACCTCAAAAAAAAAAAAAAGAAAAAAAAGAAAAGATCCCCTGTTTCACTTACAAAATTTTCACTTACAAAATTAACAAAGTTATGCAGGTGAAAAATAATTCCATTTTTCATGGCCTCTGTTCAATAGCATTTCCATCTTTGTTCTTCTAAAAGTTAAGCATTAGTGCATGTAGAAACAAAAACCAGAAAGACCTGAAGTTGATATGTTCATTCTTGCTATGGATCAAGCATAGACTGTCTTTGAGGAAAAGAAATTAAGTTACAAGGTGCTGCAGCAGTAGTGATTGTGGGAAGAGTGGAGAAGGACAAAAAGGCAGAAGATTTTTAATCATAGGCTTTAATTTAAATCAGAAATTTCTGCTGAGAATTCCTTTGATAATTGCTTCTAATTTCTCTATCATTTGTCTTTTATGTTTTTAGTTATGTTCATTATGGGGAAGATTTTAAGTTTAAAATAATTATGCATACTGAATTCTCTATTGCCTCAATTTTCATTTTATTACATTCCTTTTAATATTATAATGAACAATGTACTCTGATGCATCTAATTATTAAGGAACATTTGACTAGTCAAACACAACTTTAAAAACCTTAGATTCTATTATTTTGGTATTCTATTTTAATGCATTCTTGTAGCTTTTATTGTTTTTATTATACCAGTTTTCAGATCTAATTAATTCTGCCAGCACAATAGCTTGTTAAAATGCTTTGAGACAGTAAACAGTGGAGGTGTATGCTGTATATATATATATACACAAATGGTTTGATTATTTTAAGTAAAGTGATTGGATGTTAATTGCTTAAAATGAGTAAATTCATTCAAAACAGTTAAATCTGCTGTGTTCATAAAGAACTACAATATCAAAATAAAAATATTGGGAGCTCCATATGATGCTACTTCCTCCTAAAAATATTTAGAACCAAGCAACGTATTTTATATTGTACCCAGAAGAATTGTAATTCAGTTTCTAGTCTCAGAGAGCCACACCTTACTTCTAGATAGTTTATGGTACTGGGATGTAGGTTCAGCCTAAATTAAAAATGGCTTGTACAAGGTAGACAGAAGTATCTAGGCTGATGCATCAGATCTTCTGTTTAAAGTCACCAAGTGTCCAGGTTCCTTCTTTCCTTTTTTTCTTTATTTTCCAATAAAGGTTGTTTCTACCACCCATAAAGTGTTACACTTTCCCTTTAAAAGCATAAACTGGAAGTTGCACACATCACTTCTGCTTACATCCCAGTGGAAGACCTTGATGATATGGCTCCACCTAGCTGCAAGGGAGGCTGCGAAGCAGTCTTTATTCTAAGCAGTCATGGTCCAACTCAAGCTTGTGAGAATAAGTAACAATCTCTGCCATATACAATAAAAGCTTACAAATTTATAAAATTACTTTACATTTTAAAATTCCATTTTGCATCTGTATAATTAAGAATTTAGAGCTTATGTGTTAAGTGGTTATAACTGAATTCCAAAAAACGTTCCCAATAAATAGGAATTTATCCATGTAATATATAATCCATGTAATATAATATATTATAATATAATATAATAATATAATGATAATATAATTAATAATAATTAATTAAGCAATAGTTAATAATATAATAAATTGATTAAACATAATTAATTAATAATTAATTGATTACATATAATAATTAATAATATAATCCATGTAATATATAGTCATGTAATTAACCATAACAGTAAAAGAAACACCAAGAATGTAGCATCCTACTTAAAACTAGACTATTATTAATATTATTTTATTTTAATAGTTTAAAGGAAAAATAATAGTTTAAAGGAAAAATAATCTCTTTTTTGGAGGTTTTTTTTGAAAAATTTTTCAATATGGCTTTCAATATTGTACACAATAATATTAGTGCAATGAAGTCAGATTATACTAGAATATGCTATCCACAAAAATTATCATTAAAACATAGTGACATGGTTCTGTTTTCTTACATTGCTTACCTGTGTTGGACACTGATGATCACCCAGCATCATTTCTTCTTTTCTTCTCTTTCTTAAATAATCCCAATTTAATTAAAGTATTCACAAAAAGCCTCTCTCTCTCTTTCACACACACACACACAACAAAAACAAAAAAATGTACAGCATCCATCTCACGATCATAAAGGAAGCCAGTGGCGTGTAAAGCTGGTGTTGCAGTTAGCAGAGCAGAGAGGCTAAAAGAACTTGGACCCTTGATGGCAAGGTTGAGCTGCTGAATCAATCCACTTTGATGTCATCCCTGGAAGATAATAAATTTTCTTATTTTTAAGCCGTCTTAAGTCAATTTTTCAATCACTTTCTTCACAAAGCCTTCTAACTGATATGTATTACTTCCTAAATAACCTTCTTTATCACTTACAAAAACATTGAGCAATATGATTTCTAGAGTTCAGAAAAGCTATTTACAACTCTGAAAAGCAAAATTTTAGCCCCAAATTATCAAATTTTCATGATATAATTTCATATGTATTCTGAGTAAGTTTGGATAGGACTTTCAGATTGATCAAATCAAAACTTTTTCATTTTTAAAGTATAGATTTCAATAAGAATTCACTGAAATCTGTATAATTTCTCATCTAACCATGTATCAGTGTGACCCTCTGAGAATCAGTGATTATAGAAATACAGCCATTAAATCAAAGACAGATACCTATTTGCCCAGCATTAGGAAACTAAGTGTTTTCCTGCTAAGATATGTCTATTGATAGGCCTTTTTTTTTCATAGGCTTGTCTTTTCCACAAGGAGAATCCTGAAAGCTTATCTGCTTTCACAGGCCAGAAGTGCTGCCTTATTCAAATGGAACTTCAAATGTTCTCACTTTGCAATAGAAATTGTCCTTAAAGGGTCTTAGAATAGTTAGATTCTATTGCAACAATCATTTATTTCCTTGACTGAAAGAAGAATTTTTTTTTTTTTTTTGCGGTATGCGGGCCTCTCACTGTTGTGGCCTCTCCCGTTGCAGAGCACAGACTCTGGACGCACAGGCTCAGTGGCCATGGCTCAGGGGCCCAGCTGCTCCGTGGCATGTGGGATCTTCCCAGACCGGGGCACGAACCCGTGTCCCCTGCATCGGCAGGCGGACTCTCAGCCACTGCGCCACCAGGGAAGCCCAAGAAGAAATTATTGTATACCATTTGACTGGGTTTTTTTCTCAGCCTTCTTTCTTTTATATCATTCCTATTCATGGCTTATTTACAATTTATTACTCTTTGTATCATAAGACACATCATTATAATTGTCAATCCCTTTTAAGGTTTTGAAAGATAATGAAAGAGAGTTTTAAACCTCTGAATAAGAAATGAAATAATATTAATGTGTGATTGAATGTCAGCTACTTGAGTAAAACAGATGATTCAATGATTTCTAAATGCAATACATTCTGGGCTGAGATAATGCTAACAAAACTAAATAAGACCTCCTGAAAGAATGAAAAGAGACATATATGGGCTACTTATGACTTCATACAGAGTATAGTACTTCTCAGCTCAGAGAAATTCATCAGAAATTAGCTCCCTCATATTCAAAGCAAAAGATAAAAGGTATTGATATATTCTAGCACACATGATAGGAAATCATATAACTGAATTGCAATCTCAGATTAGAAAAAGAATAAGTTGATACTACAGCTTTTTATCTTACAAAGTGTAAAGAAATAGAAATTACAATTGCAGATGTTAATGAAGGAGAAAATTTTGTTTGAACACATGAAAAGGTCCATTTTTGTTAGTAAATTTATAAATAAACAGGGATGTATTAATACATTTTACATAATTTAGTCATGTTTTCAGAAATCATCAAAGGATGCCAATATTACAGTTGGTTAAGAGCTTCGCTTTACCACTTACTGACTGCGTACCTTTGGGAAAATTAATAAACTTCTCTGGTCTTCAATTTCCTCACTTACAAGATGAGTAGGATGATAATAATACTAAATTTCTCATAGGGTTGTTAAAAGGGTTAAAGGATAAATAAAGGTTAGTATTTAGAACAGTGCAGGTACTCAAGAAATGTAAACTATTATTAGTAACTTTATACCCATAAGAATTGTCAATTCACTCTATATGTGTAAGAAATGTCAATTAAAAATATACTTCTTTAGGGGCTTCCCTGGTGGCGCAGTGGTTGAGAGTCCACCTACCGATGCACGGGACACGGGTTTGTGCCCCGGTCCAGGAGGATCCCACATGCTGTGGAGTGGCTGGGCCCATGAGCCATGGCCGCTGAGCCTGCACGTCCGGAGCCTGTGCTCCGCAACAGGAGAGGCCACAACATTGAGAGGCCCGCCTACCCCCCCCCCAAAAAAATATATATATATATACTTCTTTTTTTTCTATTTTAGCTTTTAATGGTCATACAAATACATAATGATATATGATTCTATCAGATAGACTTGCTGATGTTGTCCCAGAGGTCCCTTAAACTATCCTCATTTAATTTTTTTTTCTTTTTGTTGTTCCAGTTGGGTGATTTCCAGTACTCTGTGTTCCAGATCATTGATCCATTCTTCTGTATCATCTAATCTACAGTTGATTCTCTCTGGTGTATTTTTCTGGTGTATTTTCTCTGGTGTGTTTACGTTGTTGTATTCTTTGGCTCTAATTCACTCTTTATTAAAGTTCTCACTGTGTCCTTCCATTATTCTCCTGAGTTTGGTATGCATCTTTATGATCATTGCCTTGAACTAATTATCAGATAGATTGCTTATCTCCATTTCATTTAGTTCTTTTTCTGAGGTATTGTCTTGTTTTTTTGTTGAAATCTATTTATATTTCTCCTCATTTTGCCTAATTCTTTGTTTAGGTCTATGTGTTATGTATGTATTATGCACTATGTCTCCCAGTCTTTGAGAAGTGGCCTTATGTAGGAGATGTTCTATGAGCTTCAGCAGCAGATTCCCCTCTGGCCACCAGAGAGAGATGTTCCAGGTGTGTCTCCTTTAAGGGCTACATACTCCCTTCTGTTTTGCCGAGGCTGACTGCTGTGGGTGCACTGGACTGACTGTCTGCAAGCCTTTGCCTTGTGCGATTGCTGCAGGCATGCTGGTGGACAGGATAGGCACTCCAGCATTGCTGGCTGCAAGGCCAGCTACAGATATGCTAGTGAGTGTGGCAGGCCCCCAGTGCTAATAGGCTAGAGGGAGGATTCCAAAATGGTGCCCACCAGTGTCATTGTCAGCAAGGTAGAATGAGATCACAAAAATGGCTGCCACCAGCATCTCAGTCCCCAGGGGTAGGCCCAGCTGCCGCGTCCCTCTGCAGGAGGCTCTCCAAGTCAGCAAGTGGGTCTGACCCAGACCCCTTTCAAACTGTTGCCTCTGAGCTCAATGTGGGGCTTGAGGAAGACCTCCTCACTCCTCCAGGAGGACCTCCATGATTGAGATATCCTTCCTGCTTATGGTCACCTACATGGGAGTGTGGGTCCTGACTAGACCACATCTCCACCCTCCTTACCCATCTGGTTGTAGTTCTTTCTTTATATCTTTATTGTGGAAAATCTTTTCTGCTAGTCTTAAGGTCATTCTCAGAAATAATTACTTTGTAAATAGTTGTAATTGATCCCTTTCCCTCCTGATATATATTTTTAAAATACTAAACACACTGGTTATAGTCACAAAGTATAAACTGCTCAACTAGCTAAAAAACTTCTTTTAAATACATTCGTTACTTTTAATACATTCAAACAACTAATTCAGCATTTTATCATAGATAGAAATAATAATGTTTACTATCAATATATATTTACAACTAGTATATGGGGTATTTTGCTTGAACTTAGTTCAGATATTTTTAAAATTTTTTTTGAATTTTTGAATTTTATTTTAATTTTTTATACAGCAGGTTCTAACTAGTTATCTATTTTATACATATTAGTGTCTATATGTTGACCCCAATCTCCCAATTCATCCCACCAAAACCACCTCCCCTGCCACCTTCCCCCCTTGGCCTCCATGTTTGTTCCCTACATCTGTGTCTCTATTTCTGCCCTGCAAACAGTTTCATCTGTACCATTTTTCTAGGTTCCACATATATGCGTTAATATACGATATTTGTTTTTCTCTTTCTGACTTACTTCACTCTGTATGACAGTGTCTAGATCCATCCACGTCTCTACAAATGACCCAATTTCGTTCCTTTTTATGGCTGAGTAATATTCCATCGTATATATGTACCACATCTTCTTTATCCATTCGTCTGTTGATGAGCATTTAGGTTGATTTCATGACCTGGCTATTGTAAATAGTGCTGCAATGAACATTGGGGTGCATGTGTCTTTTTGAATTAAGGTTTTCTCTGGGTATATGCCCAGTAGTGGGATTGCTGGATCGTATGGTAATTCTATTTTTAGTTTTTTAAGGAAGCTTCATACTGTTCTCCATAGTGGCTGTATCAATTTACATTCCCACCAACAGTGCAAGAGGGTTCCCTTTTCTCCACACCCTTTCCAGCATTTGTTGTTTGTAGATTTTTCTGATGATGCCCATTCTAACTGGTATGAGGTGATACCTCATTATAGTTTTGATTTTCATTTCTTTAATAATTAGTGATGTTGAGCAGCTTTTCATGTGCTTCTTGGCCATATGTATGTCTTCTTTGGAGAAATGTCTATTTAGGTCTTCTGCCCATTTTTGAATTGGGTTGTTTGTTTTTTTAATATTGAGCTGCATGAGCTGTTTATATATTTTGGAGATTAATCCTTTGTCCATTGATTCATTTGCAAATATTTTTTTCCCATTCTGAGGGTTGTCTTTTTGTCTTGTTTGTAGTTTCCTTTGCTTTGCAAAAGCTTTAAAGTTTCATTAGGTCCCATTTGTCTCTTTTTGTTTTTATTTCCATTACTCTAGGAGTAGTTCAGATTGTTTTTAGACAACAACTATTTCTCTTTGACTGAAGTAAACAGGGAATTCATTGGGTTTGTAATTTTAATCACATTGATTCTGCTCCCAAAATCACAAAGGTTGAGATATCACAATATTTCCATATGTTTGTTCTCCCCATTTGGAAGTTAAATATTTTTTATAATCGTTAAATATTTATTGCACACCAGCCAGATTCAGGGAACCTCTTGTGTTCCAGGTAAATTAGCCAAAAAATTTTAGAACTGAAAGAACCTCAGAACATGTTGGACAAACTCTTCTTTTCATAGGTAAGGAAAACAATGCCCACAAAACAACTCAAGATCATGGAGAAGCTCAGGGTCATTGGTTTTAGCCAGGCAGAAAATTCAGATTTTTGCTTACCACATCCCATTGCTTAGGGGTCCTGTCCTCGAATTATGGCCAAATTACTAGAAAACTTGCTTCTCTGTAGAACAGCAAATGGATTTTATTCTAAAGGCATTGTTATGGTCTTTTACAAAGTTGCATTGAGGTCTACAGAAAGCTGTCTTCAATTCCACTAAAGATACAGCATTATTAATAGACAACAACAACAACAAAATGGTAATACCCGTAGTCCTATCTAAAGTTTGTGATGGAATCATTATGTTATCCTGATTAAAGAAATTGCTCTCCTTTGGTCAATCTGTCCCAGCTATTACCTGAGAACATGTAATCAAAAAGTGCTGGATGACATGTTCTAACAGGAAAAGAGGTAGTTGTGAGTTATTAGAAGATGTTGGTTGATCCTTTATTTACAGTAGGAAGAAAACTGCAATAAGATATTCTTGAATCCTGACATATTTCTAGGAAGACTCACAATTTTAATCTTTTAATCAATCAGAATATTTGCATAATCTATCTTTATTTTACTTTATACACAGTGACAATCAGAGAACAATCTTTCATGAGAGTAAAGAAGAGAGTTATACATCCACCTAATGAATCTTATCTGTATAGATACCAAACCCTAGAATTCTGTAGGAAATTTCACTTATTTTTCAATTGTTATTTTTAAGCTGAATTTGCTGATTAATTGCCTTAATCTCCAATTCTCTTTGTTGATATAAATTCAACCACAGAAATGCCATTAATTAAGGAGCACTTAAAATGGGAAGAATTTCCATATCTCCTTGACTCCAATTTGAAAAAAACATGGATTTCTTTGCTATTTCTTAAGATCTATTTGTATCACTCTAATTATTGAAAATAACATGCACACTTAAATACAAATTTGGCAGAATATGAATGTTCAAATAATCTTAATGTGGACATTAACCGTTTTGTTACTTTCCCCTTTCTCTGCCATCCTAGACAGATGGTATCCCATCCCTTCCCTCGTGGAATGTTTTAAAGAGTATGCCTTCTGGTTCAAGGAAATGTAAATAATATCTTTGTTGGTAATGATTCAGATTCTAGTTTTAATGGTAATCATTACCAAACATTGCAAGAGTGGGTATGGAGTGGAGATCCCTCTAAACATGAAATTAGAGAGGGCTGAGGATCCAGAACAATGAGGAAATTCATCCCTGATTCCTGGAAGAATTCCTGAGAGGGAGACCATGAGACATAAGAGAGGAATGGTGATGTGGTCCATCTAGGAAGTTGGACCAAATGCACATCAGCTAATCTGAGCTGATTGATGGATTGGCCAATGTTCTGTGGCCTAAGAATGTTACAGAAGTAGCAATAAGCTTGTAGACTTGAAGTAGCCATTCTCAGTGATAATCAGTATTGATGAATGATTAATGGCTTGTAATTCTCTTCTCACCTACAAATCATGGCACAATTCTTGTGAGGCTTGGGAAGGAGAAGCTTTATTTTATTCACTGGGTGGTCAGTCTATGCCACAGGATAGAAAATAACATGAGTGCAACCAAGCTTAAAAGGCTTATAAGTGACTCCTAAGGAAGAGACTTGTGCCATATTCAAAGTTGCACACAGATAATACACCAGACTCAAGTAGTACAGTGTTTACTTGTAGCAAGAGGGGAAAGTGAGTGTACACAAGATCCAATCCCTTGCAATGCATTGGTCCTCCATGGCCAGCAGATCCATTCTACAGCCATGATAGGCAGCATTCTTTTTATGCAACTGAAACATTTCTGAAAAGTCAAGGATCTTTAGAACCCATCTGAGGTGCAGAGATTTCAGGTTAAAGGAAATCTATGCAAAATAATTTGTCAAATGAAGCATTCTGAGGTAAACAGCTATCCTCTAATGGATAAACTTTTATGAAATCATTGTGGGAACACAAAAATATTAATATACTATAATGCTGAAGGAGCATTGGCAAGACAAAGACTGCAATGTAAGAAAGGAAAAGAAGAAGGCAAAGAGTCAAAAGAAATAGGACACACGGATTTAGCAATTTAAGAATGGGGACAGTGGAAGGGAAGAATCTCACCTTCAGAAAGTAAACCCACCTAAGACTGATTATCAAGGAATTTTGGAAATCATCTGAGGTGAAAGTGAACAACTAAGGAAGCAATTTAAGAAAGAGAAAAAAGCCTCTCATGTAGTCTAACCAAGTGGAAAGTATACGTATGAAAGATTTCCTCTCCCACTTTGTCCATGCAGTAGCAAAGGCATTCATGAAGTTAACTAAAGTATCAATTTTTAAGTTCTAAAGTCTCTTCAACTAAAGAATAAATAGCATGACAAATGTTGTATATTTTTTAAGTTCTATGCCAACCCCTGGATTAAACAAACTAAACAAGTATTGATATAATTTTCCTGCAAGCCTTTACTTTTCGGAGTTTAAGCATGTTAGCATATATGGTAAATCTTCAACAGAAAGATGCAGTGTTTCCCAAATTTAAGTCACTGAAATTTTTGCTAAAATTATTTCCAGGGATTAAAGATAAGAGCACCACAAATTACCAAAAGTGGTATTAAAATACAAATAAAAATGATACGGAAAAAAAGACACTAGGAGACAGGAAATAATTAAGTACAAATATCTGATTAAAGTTGATTTGAAATATTAAGATTTTGAGTACTTATGTGGAACTGGACACATGGCTAGTGTAGAATAATGGCTGCTCTTGACAAGGTTATGGAGAGGAGAGGAAAGATGTTGTGTGCCAACTGGGAAAAGCAATGGGCTTTATTTCTGCTAAAGGTACCAAAGCGTTAAGAAATATGTAGACAAATGAAGTGCATATGCCTGTTTGACATCCTTCAGATTAAATTTGGATTAAGGTATACGGTCACAAGCTTCAATAGATTTGAGCAAGAAAAACAAACTAAAACTAGAAAAGGTCTAAATCCCAAGACTTACCAAACTATTACAGTCTTCTTAGCATATCCCAAATAGCAAATACTTTATAATGCGTTCTTCACTATTTATATGCATTGTTGTTTCATGCACCTAAAAGTGTCAATACCATAGTATATAAGTTTGGTTATGAAGGTCTCAAACTTTTCAATTACCATTTTAGACAGGGTCCTTTTTTTTTTTTCTTTTTCACTGTTGTGGCCTCTCCCATTGCGGAGCACAGGCTCCGGATGCGCAGACTCAGCGGCCATGGCTCACGGGCCCAGCCGCTCCGCGGCATGTGGGATCTTCCCGGATCAGGGCACAAACCCGTGTCCCCTGCATCGGCAGGCGGACTCTCAACCACTGCGCCACCAGGGAAGCCCTGACAGGGTCCTATTTTAATGAACATACAACCAATGTGATTTGTGGTCTTAGGCCAGACTCTTTACTTAAAACCAGGTTTTTTAAGTCAGGTTTTGACTTAAATACCTGAGTGGAATTTGAGGAGAAAAGATGATGAGTTGATGGGTTCAATTTTTACCATGAGGGAGATTTTCAGTAAGCAGTTAAATATTCACATCTGAAGTTCAAAAATAAGATGGGCTAAAAATAAATATTTGGGGTTCATTAACAAATGATGGAAACTGAAGCCAAGGAAGTACTGAAGATCATTCAGATGGGCTGTTCAGATGGACAATATAAAGTGATATGAGAAAAAGCCTAGGAAAAAAAAACACCTTGAAGGAAATAAACCTCATTATTTAATGCTTAGCCAGAGAAAAACAAGAATTCCTTATAGAATGACTACTTAACAAAGCCTATTTTATATGAAACTGTATCATATTATTGCCTTTCATTTTGAGTTCATTTTCTCTTTGCAAATCACACACACACAGACGTACACACCTAAATGCAGATTTCATAATTGTGGTTTAGGTACAATAATATTACAATAGCAACAAATGTTTGTGAAATTTTTACTATGTAGCAGATACTAGGCTAAGTTTTGATATAAATTAACTCACTTAATCTTCATAATTAATCTTCATAATGGCCTGCTCTACCTATCTGTGGCCATGTGATAAACTAACCTAAAACTTGGTGTTTTACAATGGCCAATTATATATCGTGATTAATGAAATCAGGTCAAGAAATCAGATACGGTTAGAATGGGTGATACTTTTACTCCACATGGAGTCAGCTGAGGTCACTAGACGATATTCAGCTGGTGGATCTAACATAATTAGCAAAACTATAAAATTTTTGGTAATTTGAAAGATATAGAGTAAATTTGTAAAATACTTTTATGCGCAGAGCACTCATAGATTTAGCAGAGGATACAAGATTTATCAACATGTAGCCCTCAAAAAGTTTATATTTTAGTGAAGTCAATGAGGGCAATAACCTTAGTACAAAATCGTTATTACATATTAGGAATCAAGTTCCATGGAATAGCTATGGCACTTCAGAGGTGAAAAATAGTCTGATTTGCACTGATCCTATATGTAATGTGCTCTCTGCCATGACAATCTTTCCAATCTACCATGCAGTTACACAACCACCTTTCAAGGATCAACTCAGATGTCACATCCTCCTGAAGTTGTTCCTAAATCTCCAAACTCTCTACACCTTGAACCTCTGTTGTACATTGTTTACATTTATCTCAGGATACTCAGTTTAACCCATTTTATATTATAGTTCTGTTTGCCCTTTTCTAATCTCCTCTCCTCTGTTAACCAGACCATTTGTCTTACCCATCTTTGGCTCCTGTTTACCACATAGCACAGGACAAAAATTAATAATTACTTATATATTAATATTGAATATGAACCTATTAAAGAATTATTGAGTATGCACTTAATATTTTTGATTATCTACTATATGCCAAGAACTAGGTATAGAGAGATTAATAAAACATGGTTCATGCACTTACAAGAGTTGACAGTGTAGTTGTCAATTAGATCCAAACCTAAACCTTAGAGTTCAAGGATTCACACTATTACAGTTATTGGCACCCATGATAATGTCTTGAATCCAGTTTAAAGTGAGAGATTTACCTAACACAAATTTTACAACTTCATTTTTTCAACTTACAAAGACCTAAACCTTCAAATAATCTCACAATAGGCAGAATCTATTTTTTGTCCAATTAGGGAAAATACTCTTCCCTCATCATCAAGCAGTGTTACTTGCAATTTTTAAGAACAGATAAAATTTGTAAGTAGAAAACTAAGTAGCCCAAAGGCTGAAAATAAATGTTAATATTTGACTGACAATGGCTTCAGAATATCAATGGTAGATCAATATCCTTATTAACAAAAGCAGGTTACTTAAATCCATGAGTATGCCTCCACCATGTTGTCTCTCTCCTTATCATCTGGGATTCACAGAGACTCCATCTCCACCATACAGAGGATGACAACCCTAAGGGATGAGGGCAACCAATGGGAAGAAACTGTATCTCTGAATAACCTCATGGAGCAGAGTTGAATCATTCAGTTTGGACTGTTATTTAAAGGAGAAATCAAATTACATCTTCTTTAATTTATTGAATCTTTGTCCTCTTTGTCAGAGCATCCTAGTCTCAGACTAATAGAGACCAGTATATCCTGTTCACTGAAGCTGCCCAAGAAATACATCATCAGTACTTCCCATCATTATTCTTGATCAGTGTAGGTCTGATCTAATCGAGAGTAGCCAGGCATCCATATATCCAAATATAAGCAATCTTTAAAAATGTATAACTAAGAGCCAACTCTACCAATATAATCCAAGTATAACAATGATACCTAAATTCAACGACTGTATATAATCAAATTTCATGATTGGACTTTATATAAAAGCTTGGAACTTCCAAATTACTTTAGGTCATTGTCTGGTGATCAACAAAAGATAGACATTATAATGTGACATTTAAAAATATCTTTTAAATCATTTTCCAACAAGCAGATATTTAATAATAAGTTGTTATTTTATTTTATTTTATTTTATGGTTTGTATGAAATATAAGTAAATTACTCTGAACCTAATTTATGATATTTCAGGAATCCCTGAAAAGATCACTTCCCAATTTCCCAAAGTCTAACTTGCTTACTCAAAAATGCCTAGATTTCCTTTAATAGGGTTAAACATCTATTAAAGGGAAAATAAGATTCTAGATAATCTGAGGAGGAGGAGGAAAAACAATTTGAATTTATATCTAGTTATAAATGATTGATTTCATCTATTTTTCCAAAAATTGTTTTTATTGAAGGATAGGGTGCATGAAAAGTAGAAATGAGTGAGGTATTTCTTAGGACGAAAAGATATAATCCATCTACTTTTCAATTTTGCCTAGAATTGATTGACTCTACTGCAAATAAAATGATAATAAAAAGAAAAGAAATCAATAGATAGACTAAATAATCAGCCAACAAAGAAAGAAACATAGCATTGTTAACAGGAGATGTGTGATTACATTTATGGTAGAAATCAGTTTTACATGCAAGCAGTTAACCACCTATTATGTTTTTTTTCTAGGATTCATATACGGAAATCAGTCTCCTCCCTGAAGTTCACCCCACTTGCTCATTGATAAATGATCATTTTGTTAAATTGACAGTAATCTAGGATATTTAACATCTCTAAGCCAGTTTCCTTATCTGTAAAATAAGAAAAATAATACCTACATTATAAACTCACTTTTGTTTTTAGAATTTATTAATTTATTTATTTGTCTGTGTCAGGTCTTAGTTGCAGCACGCGGGATCTTCGTTGGCGCGTGAGGGATCTTTTAGTTGCGGCATGCGGGATCTTTATCTGAGTCATGTGAACTTCTTAGTTGTGGCACATGGGATCTAGTTCCCTGACCTGGGATCGAACCTGGGCCCCCTGCATTGGGAGCGCAGAGTCTTAGTCATATTGGTAATCACATTCTGATTACCAATATGAACTCTTTCAACCTTCTAACTTTCCTCCCTGCCTCTAGTCTCTAAATATATCTTCCTCATATAATCTTACCACTTTCACAATCAAAGCATTAAGTTCCTGTAAGATAAAATCTAAAATTCTTAGTAGAATGTATCTACAAGGCCCCCGTGATATGATGCCTAGCAATTATTTTAGTCATTTGTCCTGCTATTCCTAGTTTAATACTTTAACCTTAATCCGTTACTGCTTACAGTTCCCCCACAAACTCATACTAGGTTTCAGTGATACACCTTTACTTTTCATCTCTCCTGAGACTCCATTAAAGCAAAAACAGAAATCTATAAAAATATAATTAATACATAACTGAGAAGAATGTAGGAGACATATTATCAGCAAATGACTGATATCAACAGATTGTTAGAGGCTGAAAAGTGCAGAATAGACAATTAACTAAATGGAATTAAAAATAAATGCTTAGAAAATAAAGTCGAGCACTTCTCCTAGAAAGTAAAGTAGAAATGCAAAGAGTCAGAAAGCACAAAGGAAAAGATGAGTTACAGGGAACCATCACAGAAGTCCAACATCTGAATAACAGAAATTTTAAAAAGAATGAATGCAGAAAATGGAGAAGAAATTAATAGAGAAATAACAGACCAATTCTTCACAGCTGAAAGATCTGAGTGTTTAAAGTGCAAAATAACACGTAGAATGATAGTAATTAAAACTCACACCTAGAGACGATTATAAAAGTTTCCAAAACTAAAAACAGGTTATCTAAAAAAGAATGAGAATGGGTTGACTTAGACTTATCACCAATACTGATGTCAAGAAAATTGATAAATGCCTTCCAGTTAACGGTGAAATTTTTTGACTCTAAAATGATATACCCAGTCCAATATCTAATCTCTCTCTCCTTCTCTCTTCTGCTCTCTTTCTCTCACACACACACACACACACACGTGCACACACACACACACACACACAAACTCTCACACAGTGAGAGCAGAATACAGACATTTGCTAATACTATACGTTTTTTTTCAAACAGTTACTTTGCAATGTTGACTAGAACAGTAAGGGACAAAAAAGGAAAAAAAGAAAGAGAAAGAGAAGAAACGGGATTTAGAAACTATGGATCCCACTCAGGAAAGCAATGAAGGAAATTGCTGGAGAGAGGTTATACAGTAGCCCTAGAAAGCAACTGATTCAGATTAGAGTAGAAAGATTGATGGTGCCAGGAGGAAGGCATTTGGGAAAAGGTCTCTGCTTGAGTAGATATAAGGGAAATATATGAAAATGTAAGATGCATATTACTTTTTCTAAAAACAAGAGAGAAAAGTCAGTTGCTAACCAAAGGGCAAAAAAACAAAGTTGTGCTATAATGAGGTATCACCTCACACTGGTTAGAATAGCCATCATAAAATGTCTACAAATAGGGACTTCCTTGGTTGTCCAGTGGTTAAGACTCCGTGCTTCCAATGCAGGGGCCATGGGTTCGGTCCCTGATCAGGGAACTAAGATCCTGCACCACATGCAGGATCTTAGATATAGCACAGGAAACTGTATCGAATATCTTGTAAAAACCTATAATGAAAAAGAATCTGAAAAAGAATATATATGTATTACATATATAAATATATATTTATATAACGGAATCGTTTTGCTGTAGAGCTGAAGCTAACAAAATACTGGATATCAACTATAGTTCAAACAAAAAAAAGTTGTGTAAAAAGCCACAATTCAAATGTGGAGAAAATAAATCTTTGGCATGATTTTAATCAATTGATAAGAAGAAAAGAAAAACCATCCCAGCATAGCACAGTACATGACACAGCACAGTTATAAAAATGTAAACTTTCAAAATCAATTTATGGAGAAAGAATGAAAGACTTTGTTGCTGTTTCATATCAAATTACAAATGATAACAATCTTTTTTTTTTCACTTTTTAAAAAGCTTTTAAAAAAAAATTCTTTCCAGGTTTTTAAAAAAATGCTGTCTCGGGGCTTCCCTGGTGGTGCAGTGGTTGAGAGTCCGCCTGCCGATGCAGGGGACACGGGTTCGTGCCCCAGTCCGGGAGGATCCCACATGCCATGGAGCAGCTAGACCCGTGAGCCATGGCCGCTGAGCCTGCGTGTCCAGAGCCTGTGCTCCGCAACGGGAGAGGCCACAGCAGTGAGAGGCCCACGTACCGCAAAAAAATAAAAAAAATAATAAATAAATAAAATAAAGATGCTGTCTGTCACATTTTTTTAAATTTTATTTTATATTGGAATATAGCTGACTTACAACATTGTGTTAGTTTCAGGTGTACAGCAGCGTGATTTAGTTATACATATATCTATTCTTTTTCAATCTTAACAAAATAAAAAGGTAGCTGGTAAACGGTGGAGAGTGATGAAGGTAAAAAGGTGAACAAAACAGTACAGGTGATAATATCAATTCTTAATAGTGTATCAGGGTATTATTTATTATCACAAAAGTAACCTGCAGGGGCATATACCCTGAGAAAACCAAAATTCAAAAAAAGTCATGTACCAAAATGTTCATTGCAGCTCTATTTACAATAGCCCAGAGATGGAAACAACCTAAGTGCCCATCATCGGATGAATGGATAAAGAAGATGTGGCGCATATATACAATGGAATATTACTCAGCCATAAAAAGAAACGAAATTGAGCTATTTGTAATGAGGTGGATAGACCTAGAGTCTGTCATACAGAATGAAGTAAGTCAGAAAGAGAAAGACAAATACCGTATGCTAACACATATATATGGAATTTAAGAAAAAAAATGTCATGAAGAACCTAGGAGTAAGACAGGAATAAAGACACAGACCTACTGGAGAATGGACTTGAGGATATGGGGAGGGGGAAGGGTGAGCTGTGACAGGGCGAGAGAGAGGCATGGACATATATACACTACCAAACGTAAGGTAGATAGCTAGTGGGAAGCAGCCACATGGCACAGGGATATCGGCTTGGTGCTTTGTGACCGCCTGGAGGGGTGGGATAGGGAGGGTGGGAGGGAGGGAAATGCAAGAGGGAAGAGATATGGGAACATATGTATATGTATAACTGATTCACTTTGTTATAAAGCAGAAACTAACACACCATTGTAAAGCAATTATACCCCAATAAAGATGTTAAAAAAAAAAGTAACCTGCAGAAGTAACAAAATGATAAATAACCCTAAAACACACGGAGAAAGTATAATTATATAATTTAGTATTCTGGAGGAACCACCAAAGGAAATGCATTCAAAAATATTTAAAAGAGCTTGCCTTTAGGAAGCCAAATAACTGTTGAATAGAAATGGTTCTGTGACTTTGATCACAAACTATTCTAAATTATTAAATTGTTGTTACATGTCCATGTATTCCATTTATAACTTTTAAAACATTTTTTGAAGAGAGAGCTTGGGTGGCATATCTTTCCTAAACCTGAAGATCCAAGTGACTTTCCTTTGTGCTTCCACAGTACCCAGTGCATACCTCCAATGTGGCACCTAACTTTATTGTACACATATGACCATGTGTTCGTCTCCTCCACCAGACTCTGTGTTCTTTTGGAGTACAAACTAAATTTTATTCATCACTCTACCCTCATCTCCTCGTACATTATCTGGTGCGGAATAAGTAATGATTATACATTCACTTAATAAATAAACAATCAACCATATTGGGTAATCTAGATTAAAGTCAATATTTCAATCCATGTGAGAATTAATATAAACATTCATGAGATAGTTAATTATTTCATTTCCCCGTTGCACATTTTAACTCTCTAATGGGATAGTGATCATGTAAAGCTACATGTCTCCAAACCACCAGTATTTAGCAGACACTGCAAGGAAATTTTAACCATAATATAATATTCAAAATTCTTCACACCTAGAATTTAAACATAAATCAAAAGTTGGTTCTCAGTCAGAAAAGAAGCAGACTCACAGATATAGAGAACAAACTAGTGGTTACCACTGGGGAGAGGAAAGGGGGAGGGGCAATATAAGGGTAGGAGATTAAGGGGTACAAACTATTATGTATAAAATAAACTACAAGGGTATATTGTACAACGTGGTGAATATAGACAATATTTTATAATAACTATATGTTGAATATAACCTTTAAAAATTGAGAATCACTATATTGTACACCTGTAACATATAAATTTGAACATCAACTATACTTCAATAAAATTTTTTTTAATTAAAAATTTTTAAAAGTTGATTCTCAGTCTATCTGGTTTTATATCAACATACCAAGCTCAAAAATGTTAAAATCCCTCACTAACTCACAGCATGCCACTATCAGCCTTAATTTGGCATTATTTCACAGAAATGTTGCAATTACAATTTAGTCCACATTGATCAGCAAAAGTTAAAGGGCAGAATTAATTAATGGAAGTAGTAAAGGGCAAAAAATTAATATGATGACACATCTAAAACGCTTAAGACGGTAGAGAGGCACTGTTATTTTGACATTATACAAATTTATTCTTTCAAAAGAACAGAAGGGGAAATCTGTGAATAAAGCTGAATTTCAACACACTAAATTGTATTTCAGCATTTTAAAAAATAATTACTAAGTATGACAACCACATTACAGATTTGAAACTTCTGACTAATAGACCTAACAATGACTAATGACATTACAAGTAAGCTGTGAAGAAAATGTACAGCAGCTGCATTAAAACTATGCCTTCCAAGTTGATGTGTGGATTTATACCAAAACCTCATATTTTAAAAATGACTCAGTTTTTATTAAAATGCATGAAAAGTTTTAAACACCATATAAAGTATATAAATCTTTGAAGTTGCAAAGATTTTCTGGTGATATTTATTTTGAGTACTGAAGGAACAGTACAATATTCAAACAATTCAACATACTTGTAGAATACATGAGGACTTCCGATCAATCAAGGTAAGTAGTTGGTGACAACAAATATTCTTATCTTTTGGGGTATTTGTGTGACTTTCAGAGTCCCAACATAAACCAAATCCAGAGTGAAATCAGAATATTAACTTTTCTATTTGTAAACCCCCATTATTACATCTCATTTGCTCTTGAGAATAAATTTCAGAGTTAGACCTGGCAGCTAGGTCTAACTCATTTTTTACAGCAAGTCTGTATTAAGCTAAAATCAGAAGTAAGCAAAAAATTAAAGATATTATATCAAATAATTTATTAAGAAAAATATACACTTCTATGGGCTTCCCTGGTGGCGCAGTGGTTGAGAGTCCTCCTGCCGATGCAGGGGACGTGGGTTCGTGCCCCGGTCCGGGAAGACCCCACATGCTGCAAAGCGGCTGGGCCCGTGAGCCATGACCGCTGAGTCTGCACGTCCGGAGCCTGTGCTCCGCAACGGGAGAGGCCACAACAGTGAGAGGCCCGCGTACCGCAAAAAAAAAAAAGAAAAAAGAAAGAAAAGAAAAGAAAAATATACACTTCTAACTCATATATAAGGACATTTGAGTCTTCAGATTCTTACCTGCTGTCCTGACCCACATGTTGCAGTGAAATGATGGCATGTCTTCCTAGTAGAAGACAATACCATGAGACTGCACCATAAAAACAAAACTAGAAAGTTCCAATCAGAAAAACCCTCCAAGGGAAGGTTGAAGCTTCTCATCCAACAACCCTGAATCAGTTCTGTATTATGGAGCTTTTTCCAAAATATGGACTATTTTTTTTCTTTTAATATAAACATCTTACTTAGAGATCCTGAGATTTCTCAGATTCCTATTAAGAATTAAAGATGTCCCAGTAATCATTTTTAAACCATCTACGAAAACACTAAAATACATAATTGTCATATTATAAGGATTTTTTTGCTGTCAAGTTTCTGGTTCTTCATGTTACTATAGTCAATATGCATTTATTACTATATGTGTCTTCCCAAGAAGCTATGGAAGAGATGAATCCATCTCAAAGCAATGAAGAAACACTTACTGCATTTCACGTGATAGTGAGACATACATATTTGAACATCTCTGAGGTGTGGATGCATCTCACAATTCATGGCATGTCAGATAAATTCACAGCACGTTTTCTTTCTTTATGGTCTATTAAATAATGGTGCACTTTACAATGTATTCAATTCAGTTAAACGTACCATCCCCTCACTTCTTCCATTTGATCACTTCAAATCAATAATGTAAAACCTTGATTATGTAAACACCAAATTGCCAAACCCTCTAAAATTTAAGAACATTCTCTAAGTTCAGAGCTCTTCTCTCAAAAACAACAAACTACTTATCCTAACCAACAAGAATTAGTTTCCAGTGCAAAGGACAGGGAGGACATACACAAGTGTTGTTTCATAGAGTTTGTAAAAGGAAGGTACCCAGGCAGCTGTATAAACATGTTACATGCATGACATTTCAAGTTAGCCATTAATGATATATAAAGTAATTATTGAACCTATGGCCAAAGACATTGGGTATGTGTCAAGGCCAGCTCTAGCTGAGCTGAAGCTAGACAGCTAAGCTCACTCAAAAATAAGGGTATGGAACCATCTAAGTTTCACACTTGACTGGGAGAGTTAGAATCTGCTTTTCAGACATGTACTTTATACATCTCTGGCAATGGCTCACCTCACATCTGGGTGAGGGCAATTGCATTATTCCTGAGGAAGGACAAGCAGCTTGTTGTGACCCTTGGTCCCTGACAACATGGAAGAACTCTTCAACCAATATAACATTTTTAAAAGTTGTACCTGTAACTAATGTCAACATTACTTTGGTATTTTGGCTTGTTTTTTTTCCAAACCACTTGTGTTTCACCTGGGAGAGACATTCGTTTCCAACAGACCTGGTAGATTAGAGAAGACAAAGTAACTATACCTGCTTCGTTGCGACTGGTACTTCTGCCACATTAGAAAGGAAAAACTTCTTCCATTGGGCCAATGACATCTATTTGAGCTTATCTGTGGGGAAAGCAAAAGACATAGAAAGAGAACATAGGGATTTCCCTGGTGGCGCAGTGGTTAAGAATCCTCCTGCTAATGCAGGGGACAGGGGTTCAAACCCTGGTCCGGGAAGATCCCACATGCTGTGGAGCAACAAAGCCCATGAGCCACAACTACTGAGCCCACGTGCCACAACTACTGTGCCCACATGCCTAGAGCCCATGCTCTGCAACAAGAGAAGCCACCGCAATGAGACGCCCGCGCATCGCAAGGAAGAGTAGCCCCCGCTCACTGCAACTAGAGAAAGCCCATGCGCAGCAACAAAGACCCAACGCAGCCAAAAATAATAAATAAAATAAATAAATTTATTAAAGAAAGAAAGAGAACATAATAAAAACAAAGGAAAAAGGAAAGACAGTAACAGATCCCATTATCAAGGCAGCAATAGCAGGGACTTCCACGACAGCTATTACAGGGGGTGACAAGGTGGCAGTTGCCAGACAGTCTAATAGGAGAGAAGATTGTGATAGAATCAAAAGATGAAACATCTTTACAGCTGAGGGATTCATACACTCATCTGCATCAATTGCTTTAACAAGCCCATACTATATTCACGATATATTTATGAATAACACAATAAATATTTGTAGCAAAAATCCATATCTAACTCTGGTTATGCCTGTCTTGATCTTAATACCGATATTCTTAAAAACATGGAATCACTACAGTGTATTTCCGGTAGGAAATAGATATGGTAGTGCCATATTCCCTTAAAGGGCATTTTGCTTATTAATTCATTTAATATTTATCTTCCCCAACTAGTAAACAAACTCAATAAAGGCAGCGGTTCTTTTTATAATTTATATATTCTTTATCCAGTGCTGTATTCTCAGCACCAAGAAGAGCTCCTGGCACATACTGTGTGTCTAATACATATTTGTTGAATAAATGAAAAATGTACATATCATTTAGGAATTTCATATAGTTCACTATATCTTTATATATACATTAAAGATAAAATGTTTAATATTCCTTAAGACTGAGTAAGTACAGCACGCTCAGAAATTTGTGGCCTAGTATCATGTCAGCTGAAGTGTATTTCAGTTTGATAATTAAATAGAAGTTATACACTTTCAAGTAATCCCTTCCAAATACTCTAGCACAAATACTTGAAATTAGTGAATGTCAGATACACTCATTCACAGCCCGTCAGCAAACTCATAGAAAGTGAGAACACAGGGTGTAAGTGGACACGAAGGGGCCTCGGTCCTATTTTTCATGCTATTAAAAACCATACATAGTGTGGTTAATAGTGCTCTCATATCGCGTTTGGAGCCCTAGATGCAGTGTGTTAGCGGAGACGCAGAAGGCTAGCTAGCTCTAGCGGCTGAGTGCCAGTGGAGGGCAGCACAGAGCTACTTCAGAGAAAATACATTCAAGAGGAAGATAACAGCTCCCAGCTGAGAGCAGGGTCCTTAGCCAGATCTACTGCCCGCTACTGAAGAGGCAGCCTATTTGGAAAACCAGCCCACAGGATAGCCAGCAAGAATGGAATTCCCAAATACATTAATGTATGAAGCCAAGAAGCAAGGGAGATGGGCAGGAAACAATGCCAGGATACTCAGAATAATCTGGACTTGGACTCAGCAGAGCTCCCGGGAGCCACTGATTCTGAGAGTGATCTCTATCCAGAGCTGCTGAATCAGACGATGTCTTACATTCGTTCCAATTCCAACATCTTGGATCCCAAGATCACCAACAAACATGTTTTGAATACTATCTTTTTGCAAAGATTATCCCTCTAGTAGAAAATATAAATAATATATTTTTATATTATTTTTGCTATCATTTCACAAAGATTATTCCTTAGGAAGAAAATATTAACAATATAAATAATATATTAATATAAAATTGTTAGCATTAAGAGGAGAAATACATGAATGAAGAGTAGCAAGGGCTTCCCTGGTGGCGCAGTGGTTGGGGGTCCGCCTGCCGATGCAGGGGACACGGGTTCGTGCCCCAGTCCGGGAAGATCCCACATGCCGCGGAGCGGCTGGGCCCGTGAGCCATAGCCGCTGAGCCTGCGTGTCCGGAGCCTGTGCTCCGCAACGGGAGAAGCCACAGCAGTGAGAGGCCCGCGTACCGCAAAAAAAAAAAAAAAAAGTAGCAAGCACAGATTCTACCATGTTACAAGGGTCCCAAGAATCTCCTAAAAGTTTGAGACTTCTCAAATATATGCAGTAGAATCTTGGTGAGGCCTAAGGAACAGCAGCAGGTCGGTCTGTAAGCCTGGTTCCCAGCGTGAGGACCTCAACCCTGAGGACAAGCAGAAGTGAGATGCAGCCTATCCCAGGCCAGAATTCATGCTCCTGTTCTGGGTCTTCCCAGCAGTATGAGCTTAGGTGAGTAATTTAGCCTCTCTAGGTCAGTTTTCTCACTTCTAAAGTAAAATAATACCTGTCTCTTGAATCTGAGAGGAATTCACAGAAGAAAATATGCCTTGTTAATTTTATACAAAGATAGGGTATTTTTATTACCAGACTGAGTCGTATGAAGAGCAGGAAGACATCTAGTGAGATGAGAAAGGAGGAAAGCATCTTAAAAATAAACCTTTGAGAGATTCAGAATTTTATTTATAATGAACCGTGGCCCTTCTGTCAATCCATGTCAGTATCGCTCCGAGTCTCCCTGGAACCTATATTAAATGCCGAGCATATTTGCATCATGGGGTAATATTTGCCTCCTGTGAACGATCTTCTCCTTGCTAAATGTGTGTAATGATATTCCAAGCCAGATAAAAATGGGAGACATTTTACTGCCACCTCCTTCCTGAAGAAATTTATTCATAGGGCCACAGAAGCAGGAAGGAAACGTAGGCTGTTTGCAGCCAGAATACTTTGGCTCTGGTTCATAATAATACTAATAAATAACCATTACCATGGGGATATGGGAACATGTTGGATACATGTTCAAATACAGCTGCCCCAGCTTTGTGTTCAGTTTTGTCCCATTCCCACACTGTGATTTCTCTGGAAGGACAAGAGAGCTGAGAGCATGCCAGTGAATTGGTAAATGTTGACTGGAAAGTCTAAGATTTTTGTCATTTCTAAAAATCAGACAAACCGGGAGGTGGGCAGGACACGAAGAAGTGGGATTCGTCAATTCTTTCCATTCTAATTTCTGATGAGATGCCTAACTGGAGAATTCAGCATTGACATTGAAGAGTCACAGATGACCACAGAGGCACCAGAAGAGGGTCTTTGCAAATGAGGGTTGACGATTTATTGATTTATGGTTGGTTTGAGCAATAAGGGACAGTGGAGCGTTCAACCTCCTCATTTTATATTTAAGGAAACTAAGGTCAAGAAAGTGGTGTGACTAGCTCAAGTTCTCCCCGGGGTTAACTAAGAGTCTTATTACACTAAAATACTACCTGGCTAAACTAGCTAGCAAGTCAATCAGTGGCCAAATTACATAGTAAAAGTGCATAAAGTACTGGTCAAAAATAAAATATAATAAACAAAATTGGCTTCCTTTAAAGTTATAAAACATGGATCCATATATTCCAACAGTCATCATCTGCTTTGCTAATAGGAATTGAAACACACACTTCACTGAGTGCATGAACAAACTACGCCCACACACTTGGCCAGCTTATAAAGTCACAGAGAATAAGTTGAATTCTTCTTTGCCTCTGTCTAAAGTGTGAAATGCCAAGAAAATGCTAACATTGTTATTCTGAAACATCTTGGGCTTTATAGTCTCTCTGCCATTGCTAAGACTTCACCGGTGCCCAGATAATCTTTGCTACAAAAAGAGATGGAGTCCACCCAGTAATGGGAATCCCATTTCTTTGAATTTCGAAATACTTTGAGCAAAGGTGTTATGGACAGAGTATATATGTGGTGACTTAAAGGAGGGAGTTATTTTTAGTATGTTCCCTGATATTGACTAGACAGCAATCTCAAATCAACTAAATGGTTGGTCGAGATGAAAGGAAATCTTGGAAATTTCTACCTCTTTCCAATTTTGTTAAGTATTTGTGCAGTAATACAATTGATTTTAATTTGGAAAATTAGTTAAATAAAGCACAACCCACAAAATTATTTTTTAGAACTAGTCTCTTGACCTGGAATTTAAAACATTAGAAGAGTGTTCTTATAAATTTTAACTGCCTTATATGCACACTTGAGGTCATTAAGCATCTTTTTCTTTCTTTAAATCATTGCCATAATCTAAACTCAGTAAGAACTCTTTGATATCAAAAGAGTACTCTTTGCCAGACAATTAAGATTTATTAGAAAAACCAAGATGTCTCACTCTGAAAACCCATTCCTTGATAAACTTCCCACACTGTCATTGTTACTATTGAGCACTATGGTCACTAGATGTCGCTGCTGCCGTTTGAATGAGATTTTCTTAGTGCTTCCAGAAAAAGAAAAAAAAAAAGATTCTTAGAGTTTGGGTAATTGTTTTTTCTGTTTTGGGGATTTTGGTGAGTAGATGATATCTTATGTATTAATGAATGCAGATCACTTATTTTTCAGATGAAGAACAAAAATTACAACGGTGAAGTAACTTGCCTAAGGATCCGTAAGAAAAAGAGCATGGTTGAGCCAGAGTTGGAAAGCTCTGTTCTAATGTCTGTACTTTATAGGGTTTTTTTAAAAAAAACTACAGTGTTCCAGATGGAAGCAATGAAGGCAATCATCTTTTAAACCAAAACCTAACTAAAACCTAATAATACTTATTATATGTTAAGTTAGTTTTATTTTGTTTTCTCCCTGATGTCCGTCTCCTTGGAAACTGGATACATATGAATCATGATGACACATGACTTTCCCAGACTAGACTTTAAAGAGTAAGAGAAACTGACAAAAGGCCATCAGCTAAGCTCAGGTGATTCCTTCCTCCAGGGAGTCTCCTCCATAGAGAGGCGGGGGAGGGGGGGAGGAAATGTCAGCAAGCCCAGGAAAGTCTCCTCCAAAAAGTTATTAAAACTAGACAAACGTACACAATACACAAACAATCCGCTACAGAGTGCATCTCCAACCCAGCTTTCCTGCTGAAACAGAAGAGAAAGCCAGCAGAGTTTCCTTCAGAAGGCAGGAGCTAAAAGGATGCAGAGGAGGCTGTGAGAGCAATCCTGAACTGCTTTCATAGACTGAGGTGAGAAGAAAAGAAAGAGGAAGGCAAATTAACTGAAAGAGGCAACCAGGTGGCACGGCTGAAGCTTCCAGATATTTCTGTTCCCAAGAGAAAACCAAAAATTCACTATCTCTTGGGTGAATTGGCAGGCAGGAGATAGAGGAGGGAGCGCTCACACCCTCGCTCGCGGTTGTTGAACCCCTTTTTCAGCCCCCACCTCAAGCAAAGAAGGGGGAGGGAGGAAAGGACTTGCCCTGAAAAGGAAAGGAGCGAGCATCGCGGCTAGCCTTGGGGAAATCTCCACAGATGAGCATTTTTGTTGCGTTAAGTGGACCGCATTAGCAGCCTGAACACGTAGGGGAAGGCTAACATCGCCTGTTAATATAATGCGGGAGAGGAGTGACAGACCTGGGAGTTGAGAGTGGAAGCACTAGTTTTATATAAAACAAAACGGAACAATTCTTAGGACTTGAGTTATTAGGGTATTGGGGCGTGCCTCACTCCATAGGGGAGGTATGTACTGGGACATCCGTTTTAGAGGAGATGTACCTATATCTATATTTCGACTATCTTAAAAAAAAATTTCTGCAGTAGGTAAACAGGTCCATGGTTCTGAAGTTGCCTCTGGGAAGAATGAGAGGAAGAGTCATCTCTGGGATGTCTCCTTTAAACTCCAGCAGCGTCGGGGCTGAGAACTGACAAATAGGGAGGTTCCGAAATTCAGCGTAAAAATGGTCACCTCCACCCACCTCACGCTGCTTCTTTTCTCTTACACATAGAGAGATTTGGAGATAGGGATTTGGATAGGTTATAAAGACAGAAATAAAGATAGGGATGGGGATGGGGGCGGGGAAGTTGAGAAACTGAGAAAGGAAAGCAAAGAGGGGAGGAAGAGAGGGAAGGGAAAACTTAAGGAATGAAACCCAGCTGAAGTCCAATTATTTATCAGGGTGGGTTTTTTGGTTGTTGATGATGTTTTGTTTTCCAAAACGAATTCAGCTTGCTTGTTCCTTCTTCGGCTTTCTAGCAAACTTTCAGCTTGAACAGTATTCTAGGTACATTAAAGCAAAGCAAAACAAAACTTTGGACGCGTGGGGCGGGGAGAAACGCCTGCAGGGCCGGCGCGCGGACATGCACAGTCCGCTGCTCGGCTATCAAGCAGCCACTGAACGCCCCGAACACCCTCATAATTTCTCTTTTCTTAGCCCCTCACACTCGCTTAGCATCTCTTTTCCCCGAGACTTCCTTGAGAAAAGCCAGGCAAGACCCGGGTGTAAGGCTGGCTTTTTCTGCGGGAGAAGCCAATAGTATCCACCAAAACTAAAATGCAGAAAAGGTCCCTAGTTTCTTCGGGTCCGTCCTCAAATTATCCAGCACACTGCGGAAGTTTCTCGAAATTCCAGGATTCAGTGTAAAGATGTGGGATTTCTCCTGGTTCGGCCTCCAGGGCCACAGGGGTGACCCCTCAAAACATGGCCTTCCCCTTAATGCCTTTACAACCTATTTAGGAAAATCAAAGGTCCCGTTGGTCTCGAAGGACCGATTAGAGAGAGCCCGGACCTCACAACTCCGTGTCTGCGGCGGGGAGGGGCATGTGGACCGGGGAGAATTCGGGAAAAGGGGCCCCGCGGTAAGCAACTGGCGGACAGAGGGATCCGGGCTGTGTTTTCCCTAAGAACGCCCTAAAAAAAAAAAAGAAAAAAAAAGCACTGGAATGTGGGGTTCCAGCATCAGCTGTTGCTTTATGAGACCCGAATTCAGGTTGCTCTAGAAGAATTTTGGTCGAAAGTGGATTCTCTCTCCAAACGCAAATATTCCCTGACCTACTTCCCCAGCGCGCTCTGGCTCTGCTGGGAGAGGACCGCGCTGCCGGGGACTCGGCACTTCTGTCAATTGCACAGAGCAATTACTAAGAAAATATTGTGACGATTTTGTAGGGCGGAAGGGGACTGAGGGGTGGGGGAGGGTAAGTTAGTTTGGAGAGCAATTTGCAAAGGAATATTTATTAACTTTGATTCCCGAGGTCACCGCCGGAAAACGGGTGAGCTGCAGAGCTTTTCCTCTAGGTGGCGGACGTCGGTACCCAACAACCGTTAGGCGGTGCTGACTCCAAACACAGGATTAAGCTTCTTGCTGGTTAAAAATAATAATAGTAATAATATAGAGGTGTGGGGCTGTTTTTTTCCCCTTTTGGATATTTATTTATTGCAGGGAAAAGTCATTGATTTTCCTAAGCAAACTGTGTTTCTCCTTCACTTGGTGGAAAATAAAAACTGTTTGAATAAATAAGTTATTTCTGAACATTTTGTTGTCAAAGTGTTAAATGTTCCCGTCATTTTTATTCAAACACTAACATGATTACAGCCAATTATATATTCACCATGTTCTTTATTTTAGAGTAATTGTACTTGTCACTAATAAAACAGAGGCATAATGGATCGCTACTGTTCTGGATTTTCAAGCAATTTTGTGTAATTTGATTGAATTATACATCTTCTCTGCTACTTTTTTATTTTTATATTTGGGGATCCTATTTTCTTGAAAATTGCAGCTCTATGCTTGTTTTGTTGTTTCTCCAGTAACGTACACTTCGGTAACACTGATAAATAGAAAGAGTCCCTTTGAAATGTCGAAAATCAGCTGTTTCT
Organism: Lagenorhynchus albirostris; assembly: GCF_949774975.1. Lineage (NCBI taxonomy): Eukaryota > Metazoa > Chordata > Mammalia > Artiodactyla > Delphinidae > Lagenorhynchus > Lagenorhynchus albirostris. The sequence continues at coordinate 69,461,084 of NC_083095.1, read as the reverse complement.
TTCCCCACCCCCTCCCTGCACTTCTGCGCGGGGAAGACCTTAACGCTGCGCTGCCAGGCAGTCTGAGCCAGTGGGTGCGCTTACCCGAAAAGTCCAGCGCCAAGACAAACTCCCCATTCACCTCAAGGCAGACGCCTCCCTGCCTCGAGTCTTTAGGGTTTTGTCTCTTTCCTGTAATGATACTGTTGGGTGTCTGGGCCTTCAAACATGCCAAGACAAGCCGACCATGGGCTCAGTTCGTGTGCAGTATCAAGGGAAAGAGTATATACAGCACAGTTGAAAGATAAACTGTATAAATTACTCCAATTACACAAGCCCCAAACGTCCTACCGACTCAACCATCCCCCAGCAATTACAAAAATTATCTGTCCACCCACCTATGTTCTTTTTAGTTTCAGATATACTTAAGAAAACTGGGGTCAATAGTTTATCCCTTTTTATTTTGGCGATAATTTCAATTAGAAGATACGGGGGGAACAGAGACACACGTCTACCCAGTGTTCACATATATAAACAAATAAAGAAATAAACGTGACAGTAGACAGACAAGAAGTAGGATTTTAAGGGGCCATCTCCACAACTGAAGGAGCAGAGACTATGCAATTCTTTTCCCAACAAATCCCTCCAATTCCTAGAACAAGACTCAAACGCCCCGCTAGGAGCTGCAGCTGTGAGATGGAGCCAAAGGCTCTGACAAGTGGCTGTGTATGACCCAATATTTATCAATAACAACAACAACAATATCAAGTGAAACCAAGGCTGGGGATTTTAAACTGCTTCTAAAGCTCTGGCGTGGATACGCACGTGGGCGAAAAAAAAAAAGTCGCTGGAGATGAGTTGGCTCCATTTGTCCGCCCTAGGGAGCAATCCCGGGGCAAAATCCAGTGCTAATTGAAAGACTGAGGAGCGTGTGCTAAAGATACTCTAAGCATTTTTTCAAGTAAATCGCGGTGTGTAATCAATAGCATGTGCATATATATATATATATATAAATAGGGAAAGGGAACCACTTCTAATCAATGGGGAAAATAGTGTTTCACGCCTGATTCCAGACTTCTTTAAAATTTAGTGTCTCCCACCCTCCGATTGCTTTGTGGTCCGGACTTCGAACTTATTCCAGGAAAACCTACGGGCCCCGTCTTGTGTTCCGGAGAGCAGATACTCAGTCCAGCTGGGGCCGTTCTTTTGTCTTCTGGGGGTGCTTCCTCTAAGGCCAGAGGATAGGCTGCCTGGGCAGCGATCCCAGCGCGGGGTGCAGCCCGCGGGCGGCCGCGAGGACTTGCGTTGGGGCAGCGCCGAAACGAGCCCCGCGCCCCTCAGCTCCGTCCGAGGCAACGCAGCAGCCTCACAGGCTGCTCTCCAAGAAGCCGGGCTTTATCAGCGATTCCACATCCTTGTGGCCTCATCTATCTTATCTAACAAGTTCACGCTCCAGGAGAAAAGAAAAGGGTGAGAAAAAAAAAAAAAAAAGATCTTCACCGCGGTGATTCATAGTTCACACGCTTGGGAGCCAAACTTGCCGACCCGGCTTTCTTCTTGAACGTTACTTTCTCTCCTGCGTGCCTTAGGACAAGCTCAGAAGAAAGATACTAAAATTGGTAAACAAGAACCTACCTAGGACTGTTTTTAAAATAAAAGTGACCCTCCCCACTACCTTTGTTGTAGTTTCTGAAACGGAAGAGTAGGGTTGTTTTGTTTGCACATCATAGCGGTAATTTGTTCCTGAAGCCATCCTGCATCTAGCTTACCCTGGTCGCTCGTCTCCTTCCTGCCTTCGGCTCCTTCCAAAGGGCAGGAGACAAATAGGGGTATAACTGCTCTCCCCCACTGGGTCCAACACCCCTTCTATGTAATTGAATATTCAAATTAACTTCACCTGCACGCACCCCAATCTTTTAACTCTGAGCTGTGCTTTATACAAATAATAAGCTTAAAACCTTTAACTGGGCTCTATTTTTTTTCCACGTTCACTGTGGCAGATGACCTCTTAGCCCAAAAATATTGATCTGTATGCGTGCTTCCGGCGTGATGTGCAAACACGAGACATCTGGGCTGAAAAGGTAACTCTAAGAGGGGTAAATCCGGAAATAAAACCTAAAAGCAAGTCCTCTAGCAGGACTGCGCTGGGCAGGCGCGGGCGACAAAGGAGCGCGGGGTAGGCGCGCGGGTGCTAGCAGGCAGGAGCGGAGCGCAGGCCCCGGGAGCCCGGATTCCGTGATGCTCCTCGCAGGGATCCGTCGCCGTTACAGCCTCGAGGGGTTAGCGAGGGAGGGAGAGGATCAGGACCTTTTTCGAAACGCTGCTCCAACATATTTTCCACTGCTTCAAGTTGGAGGGGGAGGGGAAGACCTACGGGAACTGCAGTTCGAGAGTGAGGAGACAGGTGGGTATGAGACACACACGAAGTAAAAACTGGCTCATTGGTTTGTCCACTTGGGTTTTTAGAAAGGAAGCGGACGTATTCGATTAGTAAACAGTTTACTTTGTCTCATGCGATTTTTCAAATGCGAAGGGGGACTTTGGGGTGGAAGGGTCTCTGCTTGCCTCCTGGCCTGCTCACCCCAGCGCAGGCAGTTTTCTCCCTCATCATTCCTGACGACCGTCAGTGGGTGCGAGCATTGTCTAAAACATACTATCAATCTTCTCTATTGTTCGGTGCTCTTCGTGTACTTTTAACTATTGAGAGGGTGACTGGTTCAGAGCTGACCGTCCTAATAATTGTCACTAAGCCGCACCGCTTCATCTTTCCTCACAACGACTGGAGTTTGGGGGACCTTTTGGGATGGTGCTTCAGAATAGAGGAAACTCGATGCCCCACATTCTCCAAAGAGTGCTGTTAGCATTTCCCAAAGTAGATTATTCGGTGTCTTACGGGAAATCAAATTGAAGTTCCAACTAATTAAGGAGAACAGGGATGGGATAGTAAGGCGCTCGAACTCTAGAAGACCAGCATTTTGAGGCCTGTAAGTTCTTCTTTCAGGCCGATGTATACTTATGAAGTCATTTCCCCCCCTCTTTCCATGTCCCACTGGTGAAAAATCCAAGGTAGCATTGTCTTGTGTGCTGACTTTTGCCAACTCTCACTTCCTCCCTTTTCAGATAGACTGAAGGGTTAAATATAAGGACCTGAGAACTAGCTTCCGTCATTCCCGTTTACCATCACCCCTTCCACTCTTTGTCTTTCCCTTTAGCATTTCCTGACCCCTCTGAAGGATGGGCTGCGCCATTTCCTAGGGCTTCTGGAGGAAAACGAGAAATTGGCCTCTCAGGGCACGATTGCCCGAAAGGTGTGGGACTATTTCTCCTAATTGGATCAGGTCAAAAAATGGAACGGGCCTGCCCTCACACTATCAGGGACTCAACTCCCTCTGCAAATTGTCCACCTTCAGAGATCCCAAGCAGCTGGCAAATAACAGGAAACATGTAAACGACTATTGGACATTTTATATTTACAAGAGATGTGCACAGTGTTCGACTGAGAGGTTGTTCAGAGAGACTTTATAAAAGTCCTTCGACCCTGGGGTAGTCGAAGGACCATCCTCATGGATTTCTCCACGCCTGGCTCTCTGTGGGGGTAATATTGGGAAGAAGCTTCTCCCAAGTGTATTTTGTTGCAGGTCTCAAGACGATTCCTTTGGATCAGTATGTGCTCGCCTTCAGAGAGCTTGGAAGCTTTCTGGCAGAGTCACAGCAACCTGCCTGGGGAGTCCCAGGGTCTCTATCCAGACCTCCTCTTCCTTCTCTTCTTCTTCTTTACTTAAAAAAAAATTTTTTTAACTTTGGACTTTCTCATTTCCGAAGTGGTTCCCCAGCTTATACAAGTTAAACATTTCGACTCTCAAATACGAGGCTCTCCCATGAATTATTTTTTCTCAAAGTTCTCAAGCAAAATTGCCGGTGCCACAATGTTATGATGGAAGGATGCTGAAATGACAGGCCTAGTAGACGCTTGTCTTAATCATCGGCTTCTTAATTTAGTTTTAGTGAGGTGTGTGTGTGTGTATATGTGTGTGTGTGTGTGTGTTTGTGGTGTGCGCGTGCACGTGTGCGCGTCCCTGGGGATATTGAGGGTGCGTGCGCGTGCTCTAAGAGCAGCCGCTTGACAACCTGCAGCTCCCTAATGAGTGACGAGGCAAGGCTGCTGCAGAAAAGTAACACTTCCCTGGTGTGAAGACCTCTTACTGAGAAGTTTAGTTCACTACTGTTCTCGCAAACCTAATCGTATAACCTGTAACCAAAACCCACAGAACAAGGATACAACACACTGAAGGGTAACTTACAATCACTAAATGTTAGCACCATTACCTGCTGTTAGGAAGGGATTAAGGACGAGTTGGCTTCAGCGAGAGCAGACCTTGATAGTCACAGGATCTCTGGAAATACCTGGATGCCTCTGCAAGGGTTCCGCTCACTCACAAACATCACAGGGTCAGGGACTCCCCTTGCATCTGCAGGAAGAGAGCTTTACCCAGAGCCTGGCGGTGGGCGCCGCTCCAAGGACACCCTATCCAGGGAGCCGAGAGCAGGGTGGATTTTAGGCAAAAATGGCTCGCCCTCCTTTAACCAGCAGGTAACAAGGAAAAAAGAAGCAAGGCACCAACCAAAAGCGGGAAATAGGCCCTAAGGAAGACTCAGTGTAGCACCGCCAGATGGAGAAGCTAAACGTGCTGCTCCCTGCAGTTGGCTGTGGGGCCTTGGCTATTAATTAAAACTAGAGACAGAATAATCTAATTCATTTCCCAAGGAATTCTTCCGTTGGAACTGCTCACTCTTTACAAGGCCTGTCCTCTTTTGGGGGGTGAAGGGGGAGGCAGACAGAGGAGAAGTTTACCATTATATCCCAGAAAATTACATTTGCTCTGACTTTGACGTTACCAGTGTACATTTATAGATCTGTGTGTTTGAGAGATCAAGATTAAGCTGATGATGAGACAATATTAAAGTGATAAAGAATTTTTTCAGATCTGAGACCACCGGATGCCCTCTGTCTTCTGAAGGTAATCACAGAGACTGAATGAGGTGGAAATACAGAGTTAGGGCTTCTTGTGTTTAGGAAAGAGGCCTGAGGTGGATGTGGGCAGTCATTCAAATCCAATTTGCACCCAAATTGGCCGGTAGGATATACAAAGCTCCATCCAGGGACTTTCAACTTGCACAATACTCTGTCCAAGAGCCCCCTCCCCCTCCATTTCATCTAGTAGCAGTTCTAAAAAGAAGCCACTGCTGAGACAAATGTGGGCTGCTGAGTAAACAGTGCATGTTTTGTTGAACAAGCCCATATATGTGTGTGTGTGTGTGTGTGTGTGTGTACATATATATATATCACTCTATCTCACCATAAAGTCTAATTAAAATTATTAAAAGGAATTCAAACTCACCTCCCCCCCAAACTGCAAATAACCTTTGTCATTAGGGAGAATATATCTTTAATATGATTATATTAAACTGGAATCTATTTATTCCTACACAAATATCCTATTTTAAGACTTGCATCCATGCAATCCTTAAAATAATATAACACATTTTTAATTTGCATGCAAAACATTTTCCCAGTCAATATAAGCTCCTGGCACATAAAATCAGATTATTCCAGCTCTCATTAGCAGACCCCAGTTTTTGCTATTTGAAAGTAAACAGAAGAAAAACTTATTTTCACCTGCTAAAATTTTATGCAGGATTACAAAACAATGAACACTCAGCTTTGACCTAAGAAACACCTTAAAACATTAAAAATTCATCAGTCAGTGCTGGTGTTGGATTCAAGGAGTGCTCCTCCAGTTTGCTGCTGAGCTTGGATTTGAATAAAATGTCCAATGTTAACAAACAATACCCACGTTTGGCACTTTGTGTATTAAATTGATCAAACAGATTTTAGGAGGCACAATGCACAATTTGTACAGACCTGATTGAGTTAATATAATATCAGCAAATTTTACATCGAAATGATTCTGTTTCTTTTCTTTGTGTTTAAAACCAGCACAGATTACAAATTTTAATGATCTGAAAATGTTTGGTATACAAAATCATGCTTATTTCAGTATTAGCAAAAACACAAGAAATTTTTCAACACAAACACCCAGCTGTGTCTATTTTAAAAGCAGTTCAATGACAGCTTGCACTTATGAGCATGCAATCAGCTAATTTCGCTTTTTTTTCTTCTGTGTTAATCAACACTTTCCTTCCTGCATATCAGAGTACAAATAGTATAGTTACTCCACATCAGTAAATGTTTACGTAACCTGTCCTTTCCCAAGAATCCGGTTACACCGAATCATTTCACGCTAGACCGACTACGAAAACGTACCGGGCCGTCCACCTCAGAGGGAGCCCTTGTGTGCCATTATAAGTGGTGATGAGAAGGGGGGCTGTGGGGGGAGAAATGGGGAGGAGTAGGTGGAGGAATGGAGTGAGGGAGTGGAATAGAAGGAGAAGAGGGGTGGGGGGAGTGAGGGGGAGGAGGCGGGAAGAGGGGAGGAGGCAGGAATGCGAGTTGAGGAAAAGGAGGAATAACAGGCCTGCGGAGGGGAGAAGAGTGGGAGGAGGAAAAGTGAGCAGAAAGAGGAAGGCCCACAGATCTCTCCAGCCGAGTCCGCAAAACCCATGAGCTCACCCGGCTCTGTAAGAAATCAGGAGCTTAGAAGTCAAAGTCTGGGGCCATGTCACCACTAACGGCGATAGCTGGAACCCTTGAATTTTCCCACATGTAAATATAGTTTGTTTTAAAGGAAGGACTTATGTAGAAATAGGGGGAAGACACACACATACAGTGAATGGATAGTTGAGGTTAGTCCAATGTTCAAAGCTCCTTTATGGCATTCCTAATAGATCCATATTTAAAAATCATTATCTATTTATAATTGTCTATTATTCTCTTCAGAGTTTATTCTCTCTCTCATAATTTCAAGGTAGGGGTGGGATGGGGAGAGTGGAATAACTCCCTATTAACCTGAGTATTCATCAATTGCATTCTTTATATTAGAATTGAAATTTAACATCGTACATAAGCACCGCTTTTCTTCCTTCGTTTTCGTAAATACCAAATCTGTCAGATAATTTGAGAGTTTATCGAGGTGAAGAAAGGTTTACATTTTATGATTATTTACCTTACAGAGTGAAAAGGTGCTTTTCATTTATGCTTCTCCTCCACCTCCCTCTCCTCTCAGGCTACATCCTCCGTAAAATGTGGTATGTTTCGTGCCCATGTGGGATGAAACAGCCTTTGATCAGTATGCCCTGCACCAAATTCCAATCCCTGGGAAATGCTGGGCCTTAGCCCTGCCCCTGGCCACGGGATCCCTTTAAAGCCCCCGAATCACAATCTCCCCACTCACTTCAACCCTCAACCGAACCTTCCCAGTCCTAAAGCCCAAGAAGCTGGAATTGTGGGACCCACGTTCCCAAGGCTCCTAGGCGCCTTCCAGCAGCATTCAGGATGGGAAAGGGCCGGCTGAAGCATGCGGTTATTTCAGGATTAAGGCCCGCACAAATTAAAAGCATTTGAGAAACGGAAAGAAAAAGAAAAGAGGGAGTGAAAATAGGAAGGTTTAAAAAAAAACCGGAAAGAAATAGACGCCCACCCTTATTTTCCCTCCAATGTCAACAAGCAAAATGAAAACATTTCCAGGGTGATAGCTCGCGGCTACTCGCTTCCAATTCGGATTAGAAGCTGAGGAGAAGCTGGAGCGGCGAGGAGAAAACGGCACCGAGTCACCCAGAGCGTGAGCGAAGGTCTGGAGCGGGAGAGAAGGGGAAGAGACGCACATAGAGAGCATGTGTTACCTGGTTTATTTCGAGATTGTTTGGTATTGTTTTCTCTCTGAGCACCCCTCATTTCGGAAAGCCATCAAACGCGCCCACCACTGAGCCGCCCTCGCCCGCCGCCGCAGCGCCGGGAGCCCCAGGCCTGGCTTCCCGGCGGCGCCCGAGCTCGCCGCCGCCCGAGCCGCAGGAACCGAGTAAGTAACCCTGTTTGGCCCCGCGCTCGCCAGCCCACTTCCTCCTCCTTATCCCTTCATTTCCAAACCTCTGCCGGACCCTCCTCCCCCAAGGTATAGGAGACCTCCCTCCCACGCCAGAGGTGGGCCTTCCCTCCCCAACCCTCCGAAACCTCGGAGGAGTGTTACCTACGAGGGGCACAGTTTTCCTACGGGCTCCGAAATGCCGGACCCGGGCCTGCAAGGCCGACTCGGGAAAGTAGTGCCTCGTCTCTCCCTCCTCCATTTCCTGCCCTCTCCCTGCATCCTCTCCCTGCACTCCCACTCTTCTCTCCACCACCGCCGCCGCCGCCACCGCCCCCGCTTTTAAACATAAAATTGGATACAAACTTTAATCAATAAGGACAAATATTGACGCTCAAACGAAAATGACCCACTACATGAAAAGGAAGCCGGAAATGTGAGATATTTGCCCTAAGAGGGGGATTTCGGTTGAGCAGACCCGCGGGGTAGAACGGGTGGAGGGGGCGCAGAGAAGGGCCGCGGCGCAGCGTGCTCCCACCGGCGTATCCCTACGCGGCTCCGCGCGGCCGCGAGGCCGAGGCCCGCGGAGAGGGGGAGGCGAGCGCCCGAGGGGGCGGGAGCCGGAGGGCGGGGCGGGGTGGGGCGGGGGTGGGTGGGTCCGGACCCGCCGATTGGTCGACGGCAGGAGAGACGCTCCCGCACGCCGCCGGCTCTGATTGGCCCAGCGGCAGGAAAGGTTAAACCAAAAATTTTTTTACAGCCCTAGTGTGCGCCTGTAGCTCGGAAAATTAATTGTGGCTATAGCCGCCTCGATCGCTGTCTCCCCATCCTCGCCGCGGCCGCTCCGGGACGCGCCCGCCCGCCGCCCGGCTCTCCCCCCCTTTGGGCTGCTGCTGCTGCTGCTGCTGCTGTGACTGCTGCTGCGAGAGGAGGAGGAGGAGGAGGAGGAGGAGGAGGAGGAGGAGGAGGAAGCAGCAGGGGGGGGAGCGGGGGGTGGGGGGGGAGACCAAGAAGTAGAGTTGGGAGCGAGGGAGCTTCACCCCCGGGGCGGTGGTTGTTTCTTTTTTTCTCTCTCTTTCTTTTTTTCTTTCCCCCCTTTTTTTTTTCTTCTAATTCCTGAGGGGTGGTTGCTGCTCTTGCTACATGACTTGCCAGCGCCGGAGCCTGCGGTCCAACTGCGCTGCTGCCGAAGCGCTCAGTGCCGCCGCCGCCGCCGCCCGCGCAGCCCGCGCCCCGCTCGGCACCCAACGGTCGCCGCCGCCCGCCGCTCCGCTGCCCCGCTCCCGCGCCGCCGCCGCCGCCGTTTCCCCCCGACGACTGGGTGATGCTGGACATGGGAGATAGGAAAGAGGTGAAAATGATCCCCAAGTCCTCGTTCAGCATCAACAGCCTGGTGCCAGAGGCGGTCCAGAACGACAACCACCACGCGAGCCACGGCCACCACAACAGCCACCACCCCCAGCACCACCACCACCACCACCACCACCACCACCACCCGCCGCCGCCCGCCCCGCAACCGCCGCCGCCGCCGCCACAGCAGCAACCGCCGCCGCCGCCGCCCCCTGCACGGGGCGCCCCGGCCGCCGACGACGACAAGGGCCCCCAGCAGCTGCTGCTCCCGCCGCCGCCGCCGCCGCCGCCCCCGGCCGCCGCGCTGGACGGGGCCAAAGCGGACGGGCTGGGCGGCAAGGGCGAGCCGGGCGGCGGGCCCGGGGAGCTGGCGCCCGTCGGGCCGGACGAGAAAGAGAAGGGCGCCGGCGCCGGGGGGGAGGAGAAGAAGGGGGCGGGCGAGGGCGGCAAGGACGGGGAGGGGGGCAAGGAGGGCGAGAAGAAGAACGGCAAGTACGAGAAGCCGCCGTTCAGCTACAACGCGCTCATCATGATGGCCATCCGGCAGAGCCCCGAGAAGCGGCTCACGCTCAATGGCATCTACGAGTTTATCATGAAGAACTTCCCTTACTACCGCGAGAACAAGCAGGGCTGGCAGAACTCCATTCGCCACAACCTGTCCCTCAACAAGTGCTTCGTGAAGGTGCCGCGCCACTATGACGACCCGGGCAAGGGCAACTACTGGATGCTGGACCCCTCGAGCGACGACGTGTTCATCGGCGGCACCACGGGCAAGCTGCGGCGCCGCTCCACCACGTCGCGGGCCAAGCTGGCCTTCAAGCGCGGGGCGCGCCTCACCTCCACCGGCCTCACCTTCATGGACCGCGCCGGCTCCCTCTACTGGCCCATGTCGCCCTTCCTGTCCCTGCACCACCCCCGCGCCAGCAGCACTTTGAGTTACAACGGCACCACGTCGGCCTACCCCAGCCACCCCATGCCCTACAGCTCCGTGTTGACTCAGAACTCGCTGGGTAACAACCACTCCTTCTCCACAGCCAACGGCCTGAGCGTGGACCGTCTGGTCAACGGGGAAATCCCGTACGCCACGCACCACCTCACGGCCGCCGCGCTCGCCGCCTCGGTGCCCTGCGGCCTGTCGGTGCCCTGCTCCGGGACCTACTCCCTCAACCCCTGCTCGGTCAACCTGCTCGCGGGCCAGACCAGTTACTTTTTCCCCCACGTCCCGCACCCGTCAATGACTTCGCAGAGCAGCACGTCCATGAGCGCCCGGGCCGCGTCCTCGTCCACGTCTCCGCAGGCCCCCTCGACCCTGCCCTGTGAGTCTTTAAGACCCTCTTTGCCAAGTTTCACGACGGGACTGTCCGGGGGACTGTCTGATTATTTCACACATCAAAATCAGGGGTCTTCTTCCAACCCTTTAATACATTAACATCCCTGGGACCAGACTGTAAGTGAACGTTTTACACACATTTGCATTGTAAATGATAATTACAAAATAAGTCCAGGTATTTTTTATTAAGCCCCCCCCCCCCGCATTTCTGTACGTTTGTTCAGTCTTAGGGTTGTTTATTATTCTAACAAGGTGTGGAGTGTCAGCGAGGTGCAATGTGGGGAGAATACATTGTAGAATATAAGGTTTGGAAGTCAAAATTATAGTAGAATGTGTATCTAAATAGTGACTGCTTTGCCATTTCATTCAAACCTGACAAGTCTGTCCTTAAGAGCCGCCAGATTTCCATGTGTGCAGTATTATAAATTATCATGGATCTTTATGGTGGATGCAGACATTGAGAACAACCTAAATTATGGGGAGAGTTTAAAAATGTTAAACTGTAATTTGTATTTAAGAAGCATTCGTAGTAAAGGTACCCAAGAAATTATTTTGGCCATTTATTGTTTTGTTTTTTCTTTAAAAAAAACTTTTTTTTCTTTTGTTTACTTTTAGACCAAAGATTGGGTTCTAGAAAATGCACTTGGTATACTAAGTATTAAAAAAAAAAAAGAAAAAAAAAAGAAAGTTGTTTCAGTTGGCAGCACTGCCTATTCAAATGAATCAGAGAATCGGAAGGGGACAAAATTAATGATTGCCTTCAGTTTGTGTTGTGTATATTTTGATGTATGTGGTCACTAACAGGTCACTTTTATTTTTTCTAAATGTAGTGAAATGTTAATACCTATTGTACTTATAGGTAAACCTTGCAAATATGTAACCTGTGTTGCGCAGATGCCGCATAAATTTGAGTGATTGTTAATGTTGTCTTAAAATTTCTTGATTGTGATACTGTGGTCATATGCCCGTGTTTGTCACTTACAAAAATGTTTACTATGAACACACAGAAATAAAAAAATAGGCTAAATTCATATATATCTTGATACTTTTGTCTCTTTTATTAAGTAGAGCTAATTTTTGAAAGACCATTAAAAGTTCTAGGGAATTCAAAGGCTTTTTCAGCCAACTAAAATTTGAACTGCTCCTTTCATTTGAACTAAGACTTTTAAAATGAAAATAATATTTTTTTCCATTGTGGAGTCAAATTTTACAAGGAGCAGGCTATTTAATAAACGCTAGCTTTAAACAAAATATAGGCTTTTCAGCTGATATCTTTAAGTTTCTGTAGATATACAGCAAAAAGAGATTATTTTATGTGCATAGCTATTTACCTTGTGTTTATTTTCAAATCAGTTGATAGAATGCTTTTTATATATTTTGTTTCAGGTATCTTGTTTATAGCACTTGGCAAATTATAAATAAATATATGTATATGGTTAGATAGAAGTGAATATAATGCACACATATGTAATATATATATATATATATATATATAGACACACAGAGCCCTTCAGTTCAGGTACAATTTGCGCTATGAATGCTGCAAATATTTTTGTTTAAATATTTGTATTTATACTTTCTAAGTCAGCATTTATTTTTGTGGCTGTTTACCCACAATGAAAGAGTTCTAATAAAGATGTGCTGAAGTTGCAATATAGATTTTGCTGAAGTGATCACCTGTTGTAATGACTTGCAGATCAATGTTTATATTTTATTTTTAACTTATAACAATTTACAATTCTAGATGTTCAGAAGAAGTAAAATGCCTCTCTCTCCTTTTCTTTCATTTTTACGTCATAGAGGTATTTATTTGATTCACTTTTAAATATGTCTGTGTAGTTTTATCTAGAAATCTGTCCTTTTGCTTACAGTCATAATTTTGTTTTAACTTGCAATATACGTATGCATGCATATATATGCATATATATAAACCTGAAGCAAAATGAAAACTTTTTTTTTGAATTGTTTCAGCAGTTCAATTGCTATGACTCCAGAAAATAATTAGAAAACCTAACTAAAAGGTTTAGTAACTAATTGGATCCTGTGGTGAGTCCGTGGAGGACAAGTTGTTCGTTTGTTACAATTGTATAGTCTGAAATGTGTTCTGCAGTAATGCAATAAGCTGGCTACTTCTTACAAAGGGCCCAATGAAAAATAATCTGTCCCCAAGATGTTATCAGCAAACACTTAGAGAGTTGGTCAGGAAAAAGAGAGAAAAAAAAAAAAGCCTAGGAGAGAAGGAGGCTGACTCAAACAGATTTGAAATAGAAATACAGAATAGTTAATATTGGAACATGGGGATGGGTGGGCTGTGGAATAGAGAGATAGAGGAAGAGAGAGCTAGAGGGAGGAAAGGGAAAGAGAATCTTAAAGCCAAAAAAAAAAAAATCCCCTGCTACCAAAAGGAAAGAATGAATGAGAGAGAGAGAGAGAGAGAGAGAGAGAGAGAGAGAGAGAGAGAGGTCTAAGAAAGACAGATAAGAGCCAGGAAAAATTAAAAGAGCTGGAACCAAATATACACAAATGGGAAATGGACCAAAATAGACCGAGACAGCTAGTTTAATTATCTCCTTTAAGCAGACTGGACATAATTTTATTTTCTTCGTATGAGAGCAGTTTCACCAGAGGTCCAAGTTTCTTGAAATTTAACAATTCTTTAGAGTGAAGCATGAAAGAAAATTCCACAAATAAATTAAATTGTTTTAGAAGCCAAATGTATGGCTGATATTTAAAATAGTAATAGAGTCCAAGTGAATATGGTTAGGCAAAGGAAATCCCCATTACACATTTGTAATCCAAAACAGCTCACAAGCATGTGTTTAGACTGAAAAAGGTGATGGTGTATTGTTCCCTTTTACCATGGATTTTATTAGTGGAATAAGAATATACTGGGACAAAAGAAATATAGTCTTTTGACTATCAAAAGTTAAAAAGAGAGTTGGACTCATATTGAGGTAAGGGGACATAGATATAGAAGAAAGATTTCCCCCTTGAGTATTTTTTTCTGTCCATATTAAATAACCATACTTACTTGTGATTGTTTGTTGCATGATTGAGAAATAGAATTTCAATGGCAAAATGTTTTGAGGTTGGGAGTAAAATTGACTTCTTTGAATTCATTAGGAACTAAGGACTGGAGTGGAAAAGTTCTACTTGGATACATGTCCGAGTTACATATATAACGATGTGATTAGAAGTAAGAATAGTTTGTTTAATACGCATACTAGATAGGAAGGGGGATATACAGAGAGAAAGAACCGTGTGAAGGCCTCCTGAAGCCCAATGTGAACGTTTCATTTATCTCAATCAATCCTATCATCCCTCAAGTTATCGTCTTCAAAAACACAGAAATCTAGCTTGGCATTTAATTGGTTTTTTTTTTTTTGCAACAAATTGGTTGTAATGTTGTGTTGATATTTGTTTTCCCCAACCTTTGCCAGTTAAAATTAGCTTATGCCAGAAAAACACTTTGAAACTTTTTGAAGCTTTTCTTCTTTCATACTTATAATTGTTTTTAATGAGATGAAGTTTGCTCTTTTTGAGATTTGGAACTGAAAGTGCTCAGTGATCACAACTTAAAACTTGAAATCCCAAATTACAATTTATTTCCAGGTTTAAAGTATTTTATTTGAGTTTGTCTGATACAAGTTAATACAAATTATTAATCTATAAAACATTGAGAAAACGACTTACTTAAGCTAGAGCAGTGAAAGGATTCTTCCAAATATGTTTCTTCCACTTTTTTCAAAATTGGAAATCAAGTGAACATGAAGTCCAGAACTAACAAGATTTAATACAGATATCTTTATGGTCATGGAAGATTTCATGTGGTTTCTATAACTCGCATAAAATCGAGGGTAGAGAGATAAAAAATGAGACTTGTAGTGTTGTGATTTAATTATGTATATGTAAATTGGTGGTTATTTCACCCAAGTAGGTGGATAAACCCAAAATATTTAGAACTCTAAATATATAAATGTGGTCTTTTAAAAGTGTGTTTTCTACAACATCGTTGAAGACTTTGCATGCATTGAAATAACTTTGCTTTTGAGAAATTAATTTTATGAATAGCTAAAGTGGCTGGTTGTGTTTGGGACTAAACGCCTGTTTGAGAAACAGGCTAACAAAGGGTGAAGGTGAAGACCATTAGAGGTTTTAGAACTGGCTGGGACGGGTTGCTGGGCTTGTGTAACCGTGCCTAGAGGGCGGGGTTCCTGTACATTCCCACTTCACCAGATAACCTGCCCCCAACACCACTCCAGCTTCTGCCAGACAGATGGAACTCTCCAACATGAAAATCTGCGCAGCCATTCCAACAAGCAGGGTAGGTGAAACTGGAATTAAAATTCTCCCTTCTTTTTTTTATTTCCCCCCCTACTCGAGGCCAGATCCTGGAGATATGGAAAGAATTGGGGTCGTCTAGATTCTCCTTTCGCGCATACACACGTCTGCATTCTTCCTAAGAGCTACCAACCTGTAAGAGTTCAAAGGCGCTATCTTTCACAGTACTTCATGCTTGATTTTCTTTTGCGTGCTTTTTTAAAAAAAAATTTTTTAAGGCTTTCTTTTCTCATCCCAATCATTTCCCCTTCCCTACCCTCCCTCCAGGGTCTCCCCTCCCCCCAACCACGAGTAGTTAAAATAATCCACCTCTTAGTTTTCGGCCCCCAAACCGACCTTTTCCCCACTCCAGCGGTCAGTTCACCGGGATCGTTTCCCAAGGATGCAGGCCAAGGTGGCTCAGGGGAATAGATGAGGTAGTGTTATGTTTTGAGTCTCTTTTCTGCCTTCCGATTTCTGCTTTTTTTCCCCCCTCCATCCAAGACTGTGCCTGAGGTTGCCCGAAGGATGCCGAGGAAAAAAGACTTAAGGACTGAGAGCGCTCTTACCCCAAGATCGGTAAGTGAAAGTGCTTTACGGTGGGTGGGGTGCGGTGGGGTCTGTGCCCGACAGTCTCCTTTTGACTAAGGCTTAAACCGCGACTTTCAGGTCCAGAGCTAAAGACGCCTCTTTTTTTTTGAAAAATTTTCTTAGAGGGCGCGCTATCAACAGAAGTAGCTGAAAGAATGCATGATTTTTTCCCAAGGCGGCAGTAAGTCAAGGTGGATCCCTAAGTAAAGAGGATGTAGATATGGCAAAAAGGGATGGAGAAGAAAGGAGATGAATTTATATGGAGCAGGGGTAGTGGGAAACTGAAATAGGTTCCAAAGTGCAAAATAATTTATTTCGTGGAAGTAGGATTTCCTAGTCTTACAGAAACTGCGAGAATACACTAACGAGACTTAGGGTTCAAACCCGTAGGTATTTGCTCTCCCTATTTGAGACAAAGGTCTTTGCTCCAGAGCCAAGGACTTGCCTCATTCTAGAGTTTTCTTTTTTTCTCTTTTCTTTTTTTCTTTTTTGGTTGGACTGCCCCTCCTCCCCTATTTTCGCACGAACATTGCCAACCTCCCCAGAGCTGGCCGTCCGCCCCCAGCTCCTTGGCCTGGGTCGGGCGAGGGTCCCTGCGGGATTTAGCGGAGCTGCTCCAAGTAGAGAGCGGCACGGGTCGGAGGTTGGAGGCTCTTCTTCCCTTATTCGAAGGCGTAGGGAAATGAGCTCCGTTCTGGGCTTGACTTCGTCCCTGCTGGGAATATCCCAGTTCCCGGCCTTGGGATCTCAGGCAAATAATTGATTCTTAATGCACACTTACGAGACGGCGGTGTAAGCTCCAGAGCCCGGCTGTCCCGAGAGGGCTGCGAGCGCGCCAGACAGATAGGTTGGTTCGGCCCGATGCGCGTTTGGGGCCCCCGCCGCGGTTTCCTGTTAGACTTTCCGACACCTCAGGGACTTCAGGCTTAAGTTGGAGAGGGGCACGATGGCGGGACTTGAAGTCGTCGTGGTAGGGACCCGGCGGCGTGGTTTTCTCGGATTTTGGAATCGTGTAGAAAGGGGACTTAGGCTGCCGAGTCGCGGCGGCGCTAGCGGCGAGGTGGCCGCGGTGGAGAGGCGCTCCTGGGACGTTGCGGCCGAGATGCCCGCAGACGGGGAGCCGGGCGCTGAGCAGAGAGCAGCAAGGTGAGGGCGCTCTTGCCCAGGACAAGCAGAGCTTAAGATTTTGGTAGCTCACACTGGCTGATGCCAGGAAAATTGACTCCAGAAGCTTGGCCGGCGCGCTTCCCCACCTTTTTCCTTTCTTCTTCACTCATCTCCACCCGCCCTCTTCCCCCTGAAAGTTGTTTCTTTTTGTTTACCTGGTGTGGTTTCAGATCTCAGCACTTATCTGCTAGTTGATAGAACTGGTTTCTCTGTAGTAGACATCTTTTTCCCTTTCCAATCTCTACTCTTCTTCTATTTCGCTTTCTACCCCATGTTCCTTTTCTGCCCAAACCTGTGGTCCAAGCTGAAGGATTCTTAGAGGAAAAGAGATAGCCTTGGGGTAGGAATTCCCTCAACACTTTATAAAGCTGGCCTTTATAAAGGGCAACCCTTTCCTGGGCTGGGGAAAGGGAGGCAGGGGGTTAGGTGGGCAGAGCAATCTGCCTGTGTGTGGGTTTCTCAGGCAATGATCTTCAGCCTTGGAAAGACAACAGGAAGGAAAGGACCATACAGAATAGAGCTCATCCTTTTCCGACTGCCCCTTTCCACATCCTGCATAGGACAATTTCCATGCTTCAACACCATCCTCACCTGGCCCTCTATCAAAACTTGAGGTAGGCAGAAATTCCAGAATTTTTTTGATCAGAAAAAGGCATTTAAAATAGCAAGTAACTCTCAAAATTATGTTTGTGAGAGTGGGAGGGGAGATAAGATGTCCCATGTCCTTTCTGTGGCGTGTGCCTGTGCCCTTGTCTTTGGCCTTTCGGAAAAGCTGCATGGGAGGAAGGCACATTGCACATTGCAAAGATTTGGAGATCAGTGTCCGAATGAAAGAGAGTGTTCGCCAGACTGAATGTTTGGGACATTCATTTTCCATTTAGGTTGAATTTTCCTACACAGCCAGCACTCCCTGAATTAGGGCCTTTTTCCTTAGTTTTATTCCCCCTTTTCTCCTCCTTTTATTATTTCATCCTTTGAATCAGAATGCATTTAAGGTGTAAACCTATCTTGCTCCCCACCTCTATGACAAGACATTGTTGATTCCGTTGATTAAGCAGGAAGACTAAAAACTGTAGTGGGGTTAGGGAGAGCTATCTCTCAGTTCTTTCATTTTCTCACTGCTCTGAAATTTAATGACCTGATCATTGTTGTTTGAAGTTAAATTATCTGTTAAATTAGCCCTAAACAATAACTGATGATATTTTCCTTTCGGGTCCGGTTGCCCCGAATTCTTTTCTCTGGACGGAGAGGAGAGGAGTCAAAGAGAATGCTTGGTCACATAATAATATAAAGATAATCAAAATTGATATTTATGTGCTGGTGATATGTAAGAAAAAAATCACTTTCAAAGAAGCTGAATTTCATAAATAAAAAAAAAATTTAGAGGCCTGTGCTTCAGAAGGACCACACCAATTCAAGGATGAATGTAAATAAGCATCTTTGTTGATTAAGAAAAAAATATGAACACCATATTTTCATTACTCTACAGAACCTAAATACTTAAACTCATCATACACCGGTGCTTGCTAATCTAAATTAATTCTGCCCTCCATAAATATTCTCAAAAAGGAAATTTAACTTTAAGCAAAATCTGAAACGTTTCAGATGTGAATTTCTAGAAATCCAAAGTATATTTATTTCTTTGAGTCAGACACTTGTTTGTTTTGCAATCACTTTATGAAACAATTTTGGAATAACGCAGATGCTTTTCCCTCCTTCCTTGTTTCAGATTGCTTGCATATGCAGGCATAGGCATGAGAACTTCCAGGGTATATTGAGGAAATAACATTTTTTTCTCATTTATTTTAACAAAAGGCCCAAAGAACCTTTAAAGCCAAAGGTACTATAGTAGTTGAAAAAAATCTTCAAAAATAATGAGTACTTTGTGTGTTTTTCCCCCATTAAAATGTGCTGAATAATTAGAGGCTATGATGAAGGTTGAAAATTCAGAACATGAATAAGGTGGTAATTTTATTATTTAATACTTTTATAATTTTTATAATTAATGATGTAGTTTTAAGTTTGGCAAAGCTTTCTTAGAAAAAGTAGAGTATGCCTCCCACCCCATCAAAAATACTCTAGAAGAAATAAAGTAGAATCAGGTAGAAGTGGCAGCTGGGCTTATTTATTTATCTATCTATCTATCTATCTATCTATCTATCTATTTATTTATTTATTTCCAGTAGTAGTAGTAGTAGTAGTAGTAGTAGTAGTAGTAGTAGTAGTAGTAGTAGTAGTGGAGTTGAAAAATATACTTTTAATTATACATTGGGAGCTCTGATTGCAGGTTGGAAGACTAAAATCGATCATTCCTGCATCGATAGTGTTGTCTATTACTGCATTGACTTGTGTTTATTTATGCAGAGACTTTCAGTTATTTACTTACATATTTCAGCATCTGCCTCTTGATTATTATCGCAGGTTGGTTTTAATGAAAGAGCTTATATAGGAAACACATTTGACAGATGAATTTTATGTAAACTTGGTAGTGAATTGTGGTAATCCAAAGAGCTTATGAAATTACTTATTTGTACTTGCTTTTTAGCAATTAGGAACCTGTCTCTGATTAAAATCTTGCGCTACTCAAAAGCTTCCATTCTTCTCTTCAAACATTGTACTTACGTGTTTTAATAAACTAGGAAAACATGACTTTATGATGTTAGATATGATAGAATGAAACTGATGAATGCATATTTTTCCGTTAACATGACTAGGTTACCCTCATGACAATAAGGTGGCCATTGGGTTTACTAATGCTATCTTATGAAAAATCAAGGAGCAACGGGTTTTGAATATAGAAATGGCAATGTTTTCAAACATCTATTACCTCTAAGTTATGCCAGGGGTACTTATACTGAACAGGATATTCTAGGGTTCTTCACTACATATTATATGCATATATACACTCATATATTCTATTATTAAGTGTACATATACGATTATACCTTATGAAGATTGGCATTTCTCTTGAACTAACAGCTCACATGTGAATGTTATGGCATCAGGATTCTTTTGAACAAATACAACAACTGAAGACCACGGGTGTGCCTTTTATATGTACAAGGCAATAGTGGGAGATTAAGATGCATGTGTGTTTGTGCTTCTCTTACTGTCATTACAAAATGTTGAAAGATGATTTGGAAATAGAAAAACAAAAGTGGCTGAATTCATCGAGGGCTATTTACTTCTGGCTTTATAGGTCTTTTATTGCAATTCGGAGGATGAATCTTTCTTCACTAATAATTTGCAATTCATCTACCAAATACGGTTAACAGTTCTATTCTTCATCTCCCACGTTTCCCCCCTCCCCTGTATCTGCAAAGAATATAGAGAGGGAAATCAACCGAATTCTTTCTTAAGAACGAAAGGGCCTTGAGAAATGGAATTACTCTCCTCATCCTGGCGAGTTTTCCTGAAACTACTTATCCTCAGCATCCGCACTATGAGAGGTGGAGCCTGGCAGTCAGGCGGCTGCAGGCAGAAGGTGGGCGAGCTCCGGCTCCTTAAGCTTTGCAGAAGGTTGAAAGGAGGAGCAGAGGGACAGCTTTGAGTTTATTTGGTCTATTTTATTTTTCCGTCCCGTGCCAAGCCCTCTAAGTTAACACAGCGATATGGCCCGTTAGAACCAAGCACTCTCGGCATTCTTGCGAGACTGAGATTCCGGAGCAGCAGATGAACGGGACTGGGACTTAGAGCGAAGCATGCTCACCCACCCCTCCCTCCATCTTTTTACGCACGCACCAGCTCGTCTTCACGTGCATCAGGGTAGTGGACAGTGTTGACTTGAATTGCTCTCGCTCACTCCAAGCCTTTCCTGTGAATGAACCCGAAAACACTCGACAGGTCGTGAATAATCGTTTTAATGAGTGTGCAAAGCGTGTGACGGGGTGCACCGAGCTGTCGGGTTAAACAAACAACTTGTACCCTGACCAAATCCGATTGTTAAAGTGCAAAGTGATGTCAGTACCATTTCCATTGCCCTTCAGAAAACCACAGATCTGACACGCGGGAGTCCAATTTTCTCCATTAAAGAAAAATAACAATATTTTCCAACCGTGTATGTGATCTTCTTTAATATTAATCTGAGCCAAACAAAACCTCATTTGCGAATCAGAGAAGTAGTCGTGTCACTGCCTCAAAAACAAATCGAAAGAAAGAAAACAAGGAAGAAATCAGAACAAATCTAAAAAGTCTGACGGAAGATTTCTTTTTGATAGGTCACACATCATTGCTGATCAGTGTTGTATAAATCTCACACACACACACACACACACACAGAAACTCACTAGAGGCAAATATCAAGTTAACTGCATCTAAACAATTGGGATTGATAATTTAGTCCTGTATTAAGATGGAAGCTCCCAACCTGTAAAGACTCTTTTCTATTGAAAATTTAACTGAAATATTTGCTGTTTATATGTTAGCCTGAGAGGGAATGAAGGGATAAGTAGTTCCCACATTTGCTTTCAAGGAAAACGGTTTGGAGAAAACAATACTAAAGGAAACTTGATGGGCCACCACCCTCTAAAACAATAACACAAATCACACTCTCCCCTTTTTTTGCACAACTGTATTGGGGAAATAGTTTTGTTTCTTTCGCATCTAGTAAAAAGATCTACTTACTTGAAATCAGCCACATGTGCTCCTTTCCTTGTTCATTCTTTTACCTTCTTTCACAATTCCAAACATCAAATACCACATGAAGAGTTAGATAATAAAACCTCAAAAGATTTTTTAAAAAATTCCTTTTACATATCCTCTCTGAAAATTTTGTGGAGAAGAGAAAATGTGTAAAATTTTCCCCCTGCCAGCACCTCATATACATTCACAAATCAAACAAAATAGCCCAGATGCTTGGAAATCAGTGAATCAGTTCCAAATAACTAGCTCCTTCAACTCAGTAACAATATAGGGAGATTAAGGTTTATATTTTCATTGGATTAAATATTATAGATTACATATTTTTCTTCAAAGACTGAAAACATATCATGTCCTACAGTCTGAAAGTTTATTTGTCCTCTTATAGTTTTAGTCAGCTGGTAGAAATAAAATGTTAGGGATATTGTACATTTGAATATGGGAGTTCAGCAGCATTTGCTCACTTAACTGCTATTGGATATGTTGTCATCTACCTGTCTTTCTGACCATCTATTTCACATACGAATATGTCAGTATACAACTGACTGCAATTAAATGAATTTACCCACCTAAAACATATAACTGAGGTATTTGACAGAGTAAGCAATTCCTTATGGAAGTCGTTGCAGTTTTGTTATTATGGTTGCTAGTTTTTATACATCTCTGTCAGTTTAGTCCCAGTTGGGTAAATGGAAGGTATTGAAATTCAGTTTCCATCATCAAAACTTGGAAAAGACAACCAGTAGTTTAGGACAGTGTTTTTGTTGATTTTGACTGTTATCTGGTGAATGTCTATATCAGAATATCAATTCAGAATATCCTTTAATTACTAGGAAATTTGACAAAAATGACTATCAAAAACTAGGGGCTTGCATTTTTTAATTGTTTTAAATATTTTTGGACACACAACAGACTGTGCAGTTATTACCTAAACAGATTTCTTCTCTGTGGGCTGACTGAGTTGAGGAATTTTTGTAGTGACTGAAAGAGCCACATCCATTTCTGTCTTAGATTCAAAAACAGCAAAGCTAGAGGGTATGTCTGTTTTTGTGTGTATATATGTAGTTAAAGAACTACACTATCAAAACATTAATTATATTTGAAAGAGAGCAGAGAGCTTGTTGTGGAGAGAATTGCATTATTGAATTTATATTCCATGGAATGTGTCTGTGGAGAGGGCTGAAACTGTATACCTGTCTTATATGATGCACCCTCTTCAGTGAGGTGTGTAACAAGAGCAAAGAGATGAAGGAGGCAAACTTGGAGGGGAGGGATCTTAGACATTTGGATAGTCCTGGGCAGAGGAAATTCATGTGCAAATGCAAATCACATGAAGAACAAGCCTGGGGTCTTTGTTCTTTGTCAACAAAAACAAATATAATTTTTTCCTTCTATCAAACAAATCACAGAATGATCTTAGCTGAATTTGGAGCAGGGCAGGGGGAGAGATGGAGTGACTAAGAATATTCCAATTATCATGGTTCTGATCCCCAAGTCCTGTTTATTTCACAGCTGCCAAATTTTATATCCAAAATTTAGATTCTCTTCCTCCCAAATCCTGCATTGGTATGAATCATCCCTGATCATTTTTAGTTTTTGGCTTAATTACTAGTTTTCTACTTTAAATTACCAATAAACTAATTAATCTGACTAATCTTTCTAAACTTCTGTTGAGTAGTATAATAGCAGCAACAACAACAAAAATAAAAAAAACTGCAGCAATAATGACAAAAATAAAATGTTAATAATAATGCACACAATAATAGCAGAAACAATTTAAAAATAATTTCTCTGGCCAACAGGATGAAGATGGAATCCATTTCAGTCTGAAATTTGTGTTTCACGGCTGCAGTTGGGACATTCCTCTGATTTCTTGTTTCACTGTTAGATGGATGATCTGTTCCTGTCCAACTCGTGTTCTAATAGAGACTCCCTTGGTCTAATATGGTAGGTCTTTTTAATGTCATTGAGTACTTTTGTGCCCACTCCTCTTCATTGCTATGGGCATGTTCCCCTTGGACACTGTTCCCAAGTAAATCAACCTGGGAAGGAGGCTGGGAGCAGAGGCAGACATGTGAAGGGATTCTTGAGTAGAAGGACCTGGTGCCTTCTGTCTGGAGTTCTGCTGGTGAATAGGCAAGTTGTCGTATTTGGGAGTCACGTTCACAAAGCTAAGGAGTTTGAGAGGGGCAAAGTAACTTAGGTTTCATGAATCCAAAGAGAACACTGGTCCTGAGGAACTCGGGTCATTGGGCAAGAAACAAAACTTAGAAATTAGGGCCCCCTGGATGAACTCTTGATTCCTTTAGGGATGGAGGGATGGAAAGGGGACAATAAAGTGTAGGGAGTAGAAGTGGAGGGAGGAGACCAGGTTGAAGATGTTAGCAGCCAGTGGGACGCTAGCTGGTAAAGCTGACCCATCTCCTTAGGAGGAGGGAGATGTGTTTTTGTCAATTGTAAACTTGCCAAGGTTTACTGTTCTGGGTTCAAGAACAGCCACCAGTTCCTGAGACTAGGCTGGAAAGAATCTGCCAGTGAGTCTGTACTTGCAGGCATCTAACTCTCCTGTCAGCCCAATGTTCTCCCTATCTCCTGAGCCCCCTGTGCACCCCACCCCCAAGAAAAAGGAAATGAAAGAAAATAAAAAGTAGATGGGGAGGGAATTAGACTCATTTTTTTTTTTTTCAGGCAGATGTTGGGGTTAAAGCAGGTTGTTTGGTAACTGCTTTCATTTTGAAGGGGAAAGAAAGCTGGTTAGGAGAGAAAGGGTGGTTGTGGGAGAGAAGAGCAGAGAATGAGATAGAAATTCCTCGGCAGCCCAGCAGCTAGGGCCAGATGGAAAACCACCTTAGCAACAGAAGGACAGTTTGAGAGGAAGGAAGGGTGATCATAAAACGTTTTTGCATTGTTCTGTTCCTGCAAATTAATGTAGCCCTGAAAATTTATAAGAAAATGAGATCTTCATACCTTGTTAAAAAACAATTACAAAAAGAAAGGCATAACTATCAATAGCCACTTTGTCCTCAAAAAAACTTTTTTCTTTAGATATTGCTGTATACACACAATCCATAACTAAACCAAACGGTAGTTGAAGGAAGAAAGGGAGGGGGAAAAAAAGAAGGACGCAACTTCCCTGCTGGTCGTACTGTGCATCTATCTCTTCACCTTTCATAGCAGGGAGGTTGAACAATCTTTTTTCATTTCCGTCTAGTCTTTTCACTTAAAAATGTATGAAAATATTCCAGTTCATGAGATTGTTTTTCACGAAAGATCAGCAGAGAATGAGGAGCTTTCATTTCTAGGGATAAATTCACTGAGGTGATGCTCAGTCTGCAATAGAGAAAGGCAGCTTTGGCTGCAACTGTATATTGCTCTGCTCTTCAGTGGTACCCCCAGGCTTTCTCTGTGCACTAAAAATAACTAATAACTACTAAGTTCACTTCAATTCTTCTGGAAGTACAACTCTGCAACTTGAAATCAAACTGGTGCTTTCCATATAAAATCCAACTCTAATTAAAATAATATTTTATGGAAAATGTTCTCAGTTATTGTTTTTTATTCATTTGAATTGTTCCTTTGATTAAAAGGCAATTATCATTTGTTTCAGTAAGAAAATTAAAAGAAATCAACATCACCAGTAAAAGTAGCCCTCAATCCTGTTATGTACAACCCCAAAGTATGGCTTTTAAGAAGTTTCAAACAATTTGGATTTAATTGTATGTAACTGAGAACCTCTGAGTCACTGAAGACATGCCTAACTAGAAGAAACTAAGTCAATACATTTGTAATGGGAATATTTGACAGAAAGTAAAGAAACAATAAAAGCAGATATTTCACAAAGTAGTAAAAGTCATGCAGACATTCACCTGCATTCCGTTTATGCACCCATTTAACAAAATTAGTAGGCTTCTGTATCCCAGTTTCGTAAAAACATCTTTAGCCAACCTATATTAATGCTTATGCATATGTATTTTATATACCATGCTACATATGGCTCAAATATACATTTATTTTTAAGTAGAAACTAAGAACTAAACAAATATTAGCATTTCTAACTTTTTAACCACCCATAATTGGTGTTTATTTGTGATCTGTACACACCGAAGGAAAGCCAGAACCACGACATTCTGCTTAGGCTGTATTATGAAGCAAATATAAGTTTCTTTCTGTTTTGGGGTGTGCAAGAGTGAGGAATTTTGGACTGAGTGGCACTAAGATCTATATATGTTTTCAGTAAGCGAAGATGTAGTAATTTCATTCTTTAAACATTCACATTCTATAATTAAATAAAAGAAATATACAGTTTCAAAGACAGGAGAGGTAAGTCCAAGTCAAGCTATTATATCTCACAAAAGGAATGGTTTCAAATGATGCTAACATTTTTTTCCAGCAAAGAATTTTTCAAGGCAGATACAGCCAGATCTGTTGCACAAGTGGCAAAACAAATATTTTAAAAATGGTCTGTGGGGGGGATTTAATGGACTGATACTCTTTGAATGTTTATGATGAGTAATACTCCTTTGAAGAGTGTTGTGTGACTATCACACTCCTTAAAAATGGGGGAGGGGGGAGAAGTTTGGGGGGATGGACGTGTCCAAGCCTCCTAACTATTGCTAATGGTGGAAGGATGTGACCTGTGTAGAAAAGGAAAGGATTCCACGCCAAGAGGGGAGCTGCAAAAGTCTATTGGTCCTATCATGTTTATTTTCTTTTGGGTACACATTTCAAAAACATAGCCTTTATATGAGGCTCTCATTTGCAGTTATGGCTTCACAGACAGTAGCCAGCTTGTATTAAAGTGCAATCCAATGCATCAGTCCAGTTTTGAAAAGAAGACGATGGACAGAAAAAATAAAGTGACAGTCTTATCAATGAAAGTCTCATTGGCAGTTGGAAACTAGGGAAGAAGGAAGCTTCAAAACAGGGTAGTGGGAGGAGAGCAATACTCTTTAGGTGAGTTTTGGGAAGATGCTAAGTAAAATACTGTTCAGAAATTGGGATTAATCGAGCAGTTTAAATACAAATCTGCCGGAAATCGTGCTCTGTGCAAATGAAAATGAAGAAATTTATGCATATTCTAATTTTCCCTCTTTGGCTGCTATTTTGGAGGAAAAGACTTCTTTTGCTGATGGTGGGACTTTTTTGTTCTGCACAGGAAATGTGTAAATGAACACAAATGTGTGTTTCTCCCTTTCCATTTCTCTCCTCCGTCCCTCCTCCCCCTTTTAGCAATCAGGAGTTGTTAGGGTCCTACAGATCCCAGGGTTTCTCCCCATTCCCAGGATGACCGAGAGCAGGCAGGGCAGGGAGGGGAGTCAGGGCTCCTCTGGGTCACTAACCTTTGGAAATTAACCTAGAGTTTCCGTTCCATCTTTGGACATTCAAAGAGAGTAGAGAGTGAGGAGGAGTCCTACATTTAATGCGATGAAAAATCATCTCGAAAGCTATTTCTTCCCAGTGACGACTTGGTTGGGGAGATCTCAAAATTGAACTTACAAGCCATGTTGTGCAGATCCATTAACCATCAGCGCCGAGTTCAAACACTTTCCCTCTCGCGCCTTTGGGAATACACAGGGCTGGTGCATTTTAATTATATTAAGACCAGCAAGAAACTCTCTAGCTCTCTTATTCTGATGTAAGTCGCCCAGGGCTGGGAACGAGTGCAGTGGAGCGCTCTAGTCGTTCTGTGTTCTGTGGAATATGTCAGGGATTCCTGAGACGGTCCAATGAAGTGTGTGGGATGAAGGCAGGGGCGGGGGTGAGCCGGTCCCTGGAGAGAGGGAGGACGGGCCGGGGGCTGGGGGTGGGGAATGGAGAGGGAGGAAAAGAGAGGTGCTCCCTGTCCTACCCCTCCGCCTTTGCAGGCCAGGCCGAGAGCTTCAGAATTAATTCGGGGTCGAGAAAGACCAACAGAGACAGACTCCGAGTTTCTATCTTCTTTTCCATATCCCAGATAAAAACCCTAGAGCCAACTTTCTTCTTAACAATTTAGTTTGAAAAGGGCCCCACGGTGCCCCCTCCGCCCCCACCGCCGCTCGCAAAGCGCCGCGCGAGCCCGGGGCGTTCGCCGAGGCCCGAGTCGGTCCTCTGCCGGGTCCATCAGCCGCTCCGCCGCCCCGGCCGGGGGCCTCAGAAAAGAGGGCGGCCAGAACAAAGCCCCCGCTACGAGCCCTGCCTCAGACACATTTTCAGTGGCCCCGTTGGAACCCCGGACCCCCAGAGGGCCAGCTTTCTAACACCCACCCCGCCGCCCACTCCAGTGTTCCTCCCCCTCGGGAAGGGGGCGCCGCGCGGCCGACGCCAGACAGGACCGCACCCCAACCCCGCCCGCGCGACTGGGGGCCCAGGGCGTCCGCTCCCCTCCGCGTACCGGTGTCGGGGGAGCTGATTTGCCCAGGAAAAAGCTGGGAGAGGAGCGCGGACCCTCGCTGCAGACCTCACGTCAAGGTTACCGCCACCTCTAGGAACCTCTTCGGAAAAGCTCCAAAATGCCTATTTTGCAGAAAGCCTGCTGTGCCGCGATGAGGCCTGGTGGTCAGAGAACCCCCTGAGAGGCCTCGTAAGGTCTCGGTGCTTGAGTCAAGCCCTGCCCAGGCCCATTTCTCCCGCGCCCTCCAGGTCCTGCACTTCCGGTTCCCTCGGGGGCCCTGAACCTCCTCTCCCCAGCACTTCCGTCCCGTGGGCTTCTGCGCTCCCGCCTAGTCACCGGGCTGAGGGACACCCCTGAGAGCTGTTTTCTATAACTTTCCCGTAGCTGTTGGGAAGTTTACCTGTTCCATTCATTTCTTTTTATTTTGACTTTAATTCTTTGCTTCCTTAAACTTGGGGGTGTGGGAGGGGGGCACAGTGGAGGAGGGCCAGAGGTTGAGAGAAAAAGCCCATTGAAGATTTTTTTTTTTTTGTCTTTTCAGATCACCACCCCCCGCCCCCCTCCCCCCCTTTCTGAATTCCCTGCACCCGTTCACATCAGCTACTGAGATTTAGGCCAGTTTTCCCGAAGGGCCTAGGGCAGTGTCCGCACTTAGTAGGCTTGCAATAAATGCTGAAAGAATTACTGAATAAATGATGCTGCTCCGCTAGGTACATGGTGCTTAGGGATAGTAGGTATCCTCAGAAAGCAGCTGACTTTTGCCTTCCGGTGTTTTGTTAAATTCAGTTGAGAGGTTGATAAATAAATGGTTTTGACGGGCATTTTGATGTTTTTTAGGGACTCCCCCAAACAGTGGGAGGAAATCTCTTAAGATATTGAAAGTGTTTTCTTGAACTTTTTCATACGTAAGAGATAAAATGCTGTGATTTTTAGAATGTGGGGTTTATCAGCCCTTCTGTGGCTTTTCCTTTCCATTTTGCTTTTTTTTTTTAAGTTTTACTTTCTGTGGTAAGAGGTCAAGGCCTTATGAAGTTAATCTCTTATAGCTAATTTGAGGCAGAAACTAAGATTTCTCTTTTGCTTTCCTGCTATGTTATAGTTTAATCCTTGCCAAACAATTCAATCCTATGTTGTATCTTCTGCATCATTCAACTGTTCTTGTTCTTTACGATAACATTTTCTAAAAAATGCTGTAAGAACTTTATGTAACCAGGAGAGAAATTTCATAGTTGTGAACTTGTGAGACTGGATTCAATCAGTCAACATATATTAAATGCATATTCTGCTAAGCACCAGTTGTGTAATCTACAGACTAGTCCCTAGGGCATTTAATGTCCCACTCTCATTGACTGTAAAATAGTGAAAATATATAACCAATAAGCTAATAACCATGAAAGTAATTTGAAAGGTTATAATTGCTAATCAAAGTTAAAGTGTATTTAGCATCATTATTAATAGGCATCTGAGGGATACAAATAAGACCTGTTCTTCTCATCTGGGAACTTACAATCTAGCTGGGCATAAATAATGTGAATGTAAATTGATAGAAACAGCTACTAAGCAGTATTCAGTGTCTGGAATATTGAAAACATTCAGTAAACAATTGCCTCACAAATTAATTTGCAGTCGTGTCATTCTTTTAACAGAAATATGATACTGATAAGAAATACAGGAAGGATTAATTAGGAAAACTTTCATGGAGAAAATGAATTTGTCCTTAATGTGCCACATAGAAAGATTGGAAATGCAAGCTGTTTGTGTTCAAGGGGGGTAAAGGTGGCATAAATGGAGAATGAGAAAGATATTTGATGAGATGGAGTTTGGTGGTAATTTGTAGGAAACCTTAAAGATCATGCAGAGGAGTTTGTATTTGATAGTAGAGGTGATGGAGACCTGTGGTGGCCCTGTGAGCAGAGGATGGCATGATTAAAATGGAGATTTATATTTAAAATGATTCTAGCCAGCAACTGAGCATAGTGAAAATTGAGAGAGAAAGAGTATGAGAAAAGATTTTGGTGCAGTTCTGGAATGGGACATTACTACAGAGTGACTGTAGACAGTCATCATTAAGCCCTTTCTCCCCAGTTTTTATACAATGGAAATTACATTTAAATGATAAAATCAGTAATGAGTCTTGAATAAAGTAAGAGCCCCAGACCACTGGAATAAGCATTACCACTTTAATCTTCATTGTTGGTAGTGCTAGGGGATGTTAGGTGTTGACTGATGGTGACTAATTTCAGGATATCTTCATCACCAGTTAAAGCTCAAGATATCTTTCTCATTTAACATATTTACCCACTATTCAGTTTCAGTGGTTCTCAACTGGGTGTGATTTTGACACACCTTCCCCACCCCCAGCAGGCACATTTGGCAATGTCTGGAGACATTTTTAGTTGTAACAACTGTGGGGCTACTACTGTCATCTAGTAAGTAGAGACCAGGGATAGATGTTACTAAATATCTTACAATTCAGAGGAGAGACCCCCATGACAGTGAATTAGCCGGTCCCAAATATCAATTGTACTGAGACTGAGAAACCTTCAGTTGTGGGAGTGAAGCCTGAGCTCTAACTCTGGAGAACTACACAAGGAGTCCCAGAACCTAACTTCTATTATAGTAACAATTTCGATTGAAGAAATGTTTTGTTTAGTGAGTCAAATGTACCTCTGAAAATGGCAGTGTCTCTTCTTAGCCTTGAGGCCTTAGAAATAGGAAAATCAGAAGGGTAACTGCTTGGATTTTCTACTTTTTATAAAATGGAGTTAAAAATCTTCCTTAAGGATTTGTCATCTAAATGTTATTTATTAAATTAACAAAATGTGCCTTTGAAGTTGCTTAGCAACTTACAGAAAGCTTGCTTTTTAGAAGTTCATTTGTTTGTTTAAAACGAGGGTAGGTTGGGCTTCCCTGGTGGCGCAGTGGTTGAGAGTCCGCCTGCCGATGCAGGGGACACGAGTTCGTGCCCCGGTCCGGGAAGATCCCACATGCCGCGGAGCGGCTGGGCCCGTGAGCCATGGCCGCTGAGCCTGCGCGTCCGGAGCCTGTGCTCCGCAACGGGAGAGGCCACCACAACAGTGAGAGGCCCGCATACCGCAAAAAAAAAAACAAAACAAAAAAAACTAGGGTACGTTGCGTATTATTAGCTACATTACATAAATCAACAAAGAAATGTACACTGAAAATGGAATAAGATGTTTCAACACATTTTCTGCTCTCGTGTCTGGCAATTAAAACACTCTAATTGTCTCATAAAATTGCATCAAGTATTCGACAAACATTATTTATGTATGAAACTTCAAAATAATATTGAGTCTGTAAGAGAACCAAAGGGGGAAAATTCAGCAGGTTTGTCATAAAGTATGTGTTTATCTTAACCTTTCTTCTTCAAAAATCTTATCTACTAAGTACTTTTATCAGACACTAATTATACTCTTTCTGAAAAGAATTTCTCCAACACCCTTCAGTGCCTGCACCCTTTAATCATACCTCATTACATCTACCTAATCCATATCTTTTTCACATTTCCAGGGCTCATTAACAGTTTTAAAAGCTAATCTTAATCTTGGACATTATTATTCCTTGTAATCGAGATGAAAATAATGCCAATAATATTTTATTTCTAAAATGTAATGGATCATTTAAAATTTGTTCTGAAGCCATTTCTTCTTTAAATATTAATGAGAAATTAACTTTCATACATGCATTAAACTATCAGGAACAGTGAGATGTGTCTGAAAACCCTGAAGCACCTTTTCGAAGGAGAAGTTATTTTTATAAGCTGTTTTAACAGTGGATCATCAGTCACTTTGAAGGGAAGTGATCCTTGATTAACAGTTGGCTGATACTGTGCTTCCACAGATGTGTGGCAGTAATACAGGTGCTACCTATGAAACAGGACAGGTAATTCATAGTATCTGACGGTTTCTTTTCTGATTGAAAAAAAAAATCGTAAAGCCTTCATCTTTGTGTATAACCCCATTAAATTATTGTAGACAAGACAAACCAAGTGTCCCACTCAAATAATGAACAGTAGGCACCATGTTTCCCATAAATTTAAAGAAAAGATTGTGAGTATGGCTAGTACCTTATTCCTTTTGAAAAGATAATGGAAAAGAAAATGGATCAAATGTGCTGTTACATGACTAAAGTAGAGCCTCACGATGATGACTTTTTAGGACTTGAAAGTCAAATCCTGCCTCTCAAGAGTACAACTACATAGGACTAACATGTTATTCTCAATGGAAGATTCCTCCACTATTATAATTGAGATTGTTTCTTGAAAGTAATCTTTAAGCGTCTTAGGAAAAGTTTAATGGTCTGTTATTTATTTATGCACATACCATTTAGCTATAGTGTTTTTAAAAAACCACAAAAGTCATTGTCCAAAAGAAAAATTTTTGGACAAGTACCTCAAGTTATGATTCAGTGGTAGTGAAGATGTAATAAAACTTTAAATCGGCTCTGATTTTTTTCCCCATTCATTAGTTCTGCCAGACAGTACAGTAATTATCTCTTATTTCAGGTGTTTAATTAGATATTTCTTTCATTTTTTTCCTTTGGAATATATTTCTTTTTCCTTATAGAATTTTTGATTTCTGATTTCTCTCCATTTATATGGTTCAGGTTGTTGTTACCTATAGGAAACTGTTATTAAGCAGAATCAAGTGACAGCTAGTGAGTTTGCTGTGTCTTATCTTTGGCAGTGGCTAAGCACTGAACTGAGTAATTTAACTGAGTAAGATTTTTAGGATCTGTAAGATAATGTTTTTAAAATCACTCTTTTGACATTTTTTCTTTTAATCTCCTTACTCATCATTTTTGGGGAGGGTAACTTTGCATATGCTCAATTAAACACAGCAAGTTTTCACGTGTTCTTTTTTGCTTTACTGAAATAGCTTGAATATTCAGGTCTTATCAAATTTTTACAATGACACCATAGACAATGCTTACTTTAATGGAATTTCCCTCCTTTCATTATGAATGCAATTAGTTCTACTAATAAAAATAAAATTTGGTATACAGTATACTATAACACCACAACAATTTTTAAAATTACAAATAAAGGATTAATATTGTTTAAAATTGTTTTTGCTTTTGTAAATTAACTTTTATCTTTGTCTATTTCTCTCTTATTATTAAGAAGTTTTGCCTTTTTTGTACTGATCATCTATTTTCTTGTCCTTTCCATGTTGTTATTTTCAGAGGTTTCTCATGGGTCAGTACAATGAAGGTTGATGGCACAATTGTTCACTTTGAATCAAAGGATATCTATTTATTGGTGTGCTGTTATCAATCAGAAGTTTCCAAATACGTGTTCTCCAATTCAATTCAAAGAAAAGTAGCTGGATCCAGGCAAAAATGCGTCTGGGACTCCCTGCACATGATGCATCTCCGGAGAAAGTTGCTTCAGCATTCCTTTTTGTTTTTGTTTTTGGAACACTTCTTTCTACAGTATACGCCAACTACTAGATAGGTTCCTAAGTTCATCCAGATCTGTCCCATGTCTGAATTCTTGGTCCTCTTCCCACCCTCTGACTCCCCAGATAAAGAAGAAATAATAATAAAGGAATAAAAATCGTTTGTTTCTGTCTGACTGAATCATTCCAGTCTTGAAGCACCCTGGTAGGTTAATTAGCCTTATTACTGTATTTACTATCTCCCACACACTTATTTGTGGGAAACTGCTCCTCTTGGCATTTGCCTAGGTGGATAAGGGAACAGTAGGAATGCGGCACTGGACTTTGCTCTTGAAATGCATGGCACCATAGCAGCATAAAGCTTGAACGAGCTTAGTTTTTCATTGACAGGGTACAGGTGGCATAGCATCATCTTTCCCTGACATTGTATGCCAGTTATGATTTATTCTGGGCCACACTTCCTCCCAGAGCTAAAGTTCTTAGTATGGGGTTTGGTACCATCATAAAGAGAAAAATGGTGCCTCTTGTAGGAAGAGTTTGGAGAGCTTTACCCCAGTAATCAAGGTGGTTAAGATGATTAACTGAATCCTGTGGATATACTGCTTCTACCCTAAGTGAAAGAAGAAGAGAACAGCTGCTATTATTTATTCTCACTCATTTCTCACAAATAGCCATGATTTTTCAGTGAGCATTATCTTATCCTGGAATTAATTCTTTCAACTCTTGTCATGGTGCTTTGTTCTTATAGATTATGATAGAGAGGTATTAGCAAGAAATCTGAAATAAAGGACACAAGATGAGATTGCCTTTCGATTGTTAAATTTCAAGATCAACACAAAACAAATCAGCATGAGTGTGTGCAAAGTTATCTTAAAAGAACAGACAAATTCCTGTGCAGCAGGGTTTGACATAAACTAATTGAAGGTATTGACATATCTGCAGAAAGAATTTTAGCCATGAAAGCAGATAAAGGAAAGCCAGAAGCAAAGTAGGCAAAGCCTATGCAAGTATGGTTCAGAGATGAGGGAGTGGATTCAATTCCATTGGACTTCAATCCCAATGAAAGGCCATTCCTGTTGTGAATGTGTGTCAGGCTCTTTAAACTTGATGCTGTTAAACATTCTATCCACAAAAATATCTTCTTTCTGAATCCATGTCTTCCAAGCAATATTTGGATTATTATTTGGCTTCCGAAGTATCTTTGTTCTTAGAATATACACTAATCACATGAATTTCAAATATTTCACTTATAACAGCAGTTACCTTTAGGTGAGTAATTATATCCCAGGCCTTCAATGAAGATCTATTCATTTAAGTTATTCATCATAAGTGAATAATTTGATTTCTGGGTCAAAACATTAGTGTTTTGATTTGATGATTACTGTATATCTACCTTTGATAGATGAATACATTTTTGGCATGTTGATAAAATCAGAGTGTAAGGTTTCTACTATGAGGGGCAGATCCAGAATTATACCTTCTAAGGTCAATCCTTCCTGTCAGTCTTTCCTGTGACCTACAAAATGAACATATTCAATACAACTATCTGATTCTCTTTGTGTGAAGGATAGTAGTTGAAGTAAATTACAGTTGATCAAACAATAATTGGTTTGGACCAAATATTACCTTCAAAGTAATATTATATATTAATAGGAGTCAAAAAGACTTTTTGAGTCCTCACTTACTAGCTGTGAGATCATCTTTACTTTTATGGACATCAGTTTCCTCTGTAAAATGAGTATATTGTCAAAACTCCCTCATACAGTCACTCTGAAATTAAATGAGATAATTCATATAAAGTGCTTAGCACTCAGCCCGGAGTATGGTATGAAATGAATGGTAGCTAATGCTTTAAGCATTTATCATTAAGAGTAATAATAATATCATAATAAGATGACATAAGTTCAGCACACGATTGGGGAAGCAAGACGTTGACAGGGACCAATTGCAGAATACTTGAAATCATATAGTTTCTAAGAACTATGCTTACTCTAATATTCAGATCCAGTACAGTTACCACTTTTGCTTTCCTCTGAAGTACCAAATTTTATTTTGATCCCCTTTAATTCTTTATTATTCATAATATTTGAGAAACAGATTAAAAAATGAATGAATAATCTTCTAGCCTTTCTCAGGTCTCTGTGGCTTAATACCATCAAGATTTATTACTCCTTTATGTCATATTCCTTGCGGGTCGGGTAGAGAGCAGGAGTGGTTCTTTGTTCCATCCAGTTTCATTCAGTCATTCAGGGACCCATGAATGGCTCTGCCATCTTCTAGAGCCCTGGAGTCCTCCACTGGTACTCTGCATTGGGTAGGGAGGGAGGAAAGCTTTTTGAGGATTCTAAAAGATAATACCTAATCCATTGGCCTGAAGTCAGTCATGTTAGGCCCAACCTAATTGCAGGGAAGGTTTGAGAATATAAGTTAGTATTGTGTTTAGGAGGAATAAGAAATGGGTTTGCTGAACACATAGCATTATCTCTGCCTTACCAACCAACCAAACATTTCCACCAACAAAACTAAGTCTTAGGATTCTTCTCTAATTTTTCATCAGTTAGTTAAAAATGGAGAGGAGCTCTTTGCCTACAAAATTTATTTGAGCATAATTTTATAGAGCTATGTATCTCCATTAGAAAGCCTTTATCAACAGGGATTGGTGTCTAGGAAGGCTTTCTACCACTTTTTGATAAATTTTGTTCTATAGGAATTCTCTGGGTTAACTTTTTGTGGAGCATTTATCCTACTTTATTTTTACTTAAAGCTTGTATATGTGAAAGAGATTATCCTCAAATGAGCATTTTCCTTGCTTTTATCATCTTGTGTCATTATCCCAACATTCTTTTATTATAGTTGTTATTGAGAGCATACTTTCAGATTTAGCATGGAGATTAACTGTAAAATAAGTAAATAGTAAATTGTTTTGTTAGAATGAAGTATAAAAGTCAATGCTTTTAAGAGGTTATTTTGTTAACTGCTATTTCTAAGTGACTATGGTACTCAAAAAACAGCAGATTGACAACCTTAGATTTTAGAATTTTCCCTATGAAGAATTGCTGTGACAGTAACCTACGCACAGGGCAAACTTTGCTACGATACTCCAAAATATGACTTTTTCTGAAGTTCCACTTTACTGATGAGAGGCTTCCTTATATTAAAACGCATTTAGCACATGGATTCCTAGGCACTCTCCGAAAGACAGACTTTTAATGTTTTCATGATGGTGTTTTTCATCCTGGTTAAATAAATAGATTCAAACTTCCTGCTTACTTTACACTTTATCCAACAAGTCACAAATGATAGCAACTAGCACTCAACACTCACATTTTAGTAATACCAATAATCTGTTAGAGATTGGCTGTGTATATTAATGGGTTCGTTTCCAATAAGAGTACTTTTGATTATACTGATACCATTTTGGAAGGCATAAATATTTTACACATTTTCTCATAACTAATATGCATATATGAAATTGGTCTTATATTTTGCTATTTTTATTAGATATCAAACTATCCCTTATTATTCATGTTTAATCAAAGGATATGTTTGTGAGACATCCTTTTTTTTTTTTTGAGACATTCTTAAATGACCATTTTACTAATTAAATGAAGTTAGACTGACATTCTTTAGGTGATTATATATTCATGCACATACTTCTGTTTTTAGTGGTTATAACACTAATTAATAATTCTTTCATGAAATATTTGTTGTTTTCCAACTGCTTTTTTAGTGTATCCTACAATTTTTCATATAATTACCTGTTTGCAAATTGTATAAGGTTACAGAGTTCAAAATAACATCATAATTTTTGTTTCCATGCTAGCCTGACCAACTTTAGCCTTTATTAAATAAATAAATGTTGAAAAATGAATATCCATAAATACATTAGTTCTTTAACTGGAAATGCATATTATTTAATTGAACAATTCTGTGAGAGAAAATGTTTGCAACTACACATTAAAAAAGTAAAAAAAGCAGCTTTATTATTTTATTAAATAGAAATAAATTATTGTGTGTAGTCATATAAAGCCATGATTAAATATTTTAAGTATTATGCATTAAAAACTCAGTTGTCTTGCATTATCTACCTTTGCATATAACATTTCATTGATTATATTGTGTTATATAAATCATTTTCTTCATACTTTAGAATAATGATTGATGAATATGAGGAAGCATTTACTAAGAAAGTAACTTGAGTTATTTTAACCTTTACACAAACATCCTAAAGCTTTCATTTAATTTACTCTATTGAATGTGAGCCTCTTGAAGAATTTCTAAGTTTTCAGTCTACTTGGACATGCAGGTTATTGAATATTTATATCAGAAATTATTACCTTGAGTACTACATATTCTTTATGAGACTTCATACAATGTATTAAGTATTAAAAGGGTTTAAGTGCTCTAGACTTCAAACTATTTTGCTCCTTTTTCATAACTTAAATTGATATTACAAATTCTGCGTTTGTATCGCTAAACTTTTATATTATAGAATGTAGATATTTTAAGATTTTATGCATATTTGACAAAAATATTTTCAACCCTATAATAGTTAGGCAGAAATTGTTTAGCATTTGCAGTTGTAACATAAATGCTAATTATAATTCATTGTCAAACCATTAAAGATTTTATGTAAGTTGACTTCAAGACATTTTCTTCCAAAACATTTGTTACATTTCCCCATGTTTCCTGCATGGTGGATTTTGAATTTAGCATCTGACATGTTTTCTCAACTACTGGTTTATAATGAAAACATGTAGGTACTCGAGGGAATGTGTTAAAAGCAAAAGTTCTATGATCCTTGAAAGGTAAATGACAGCGGTGAGATTGTCACATCTGGATCAGAAAAGTTTCATCTGTTTATCTATCTAAACAAACACAAATAAGATAATTAAGATTCTAACAATTCATGTTTTAAAAAACAATTTATGGCTTTGATTAGGTCAGAACCCAGTGATTTTTTATTTTTCTTTGTTTGCACAAATGAGTAAAAATGGATTGACCTTCAGCATCAAATGCCTGTGAATGATTACAGCAAATCTACTATTTAATATTTTGAAATTTGAAGGCAAAATTAATCCTTGGCTTTCAAAAATTATAGATATATATTAGATATATATATTTATATACACACACATAAACACACATGCATATGCACATATGTAATCATGTACATTATAGGATGCCTAGTTATTCAGGTAAATTTACCTCACCATATTTTCATTCTTGTTAGAACAGAGATAGTATATTTCAGAATTGCTAACCTGTAGCTGTGAAAAAATCAATCCTATAGAAAAGTATCAATAAAATGAATCCCTTGGAAAATCACAATTGTTTATATTTAAAATGAGTTTTTAGCATCATAGTAAACTATCAATTGACTTTTAAATTTATTAGTAAGTTACAGAAGAAATTTTAATGTAAACTAAAATCTTCTAAACCATGTTAGTTTTAACTTTTAGAAGAAAACTCTTGATATCCTGAAGACAGGAACTTAAAATATTTTGTTTACATTCCAATTACGTGTCTTGATTTTAAATTAGTATAATCATATATTCTTGCTGAATTAAAAATGGTTTCTTTAAATTCTAGTCACATGGCTTTCTATTAAATTAATATAATCATACTCTCTTGTTCAGTTAGTAGTAAAGTAGTTGTTTAATTAAACATGCCATTTGTTTACAATGCAGTGTTTCAGAAATGCTAGTTCAAAAGGTAGGATAAGAATTTATATCAAACATTTCAATCTGACAAGTAAATTACATTTCTTCCACCATAAAGAGGTAAGCAGAAAACTGTAGCAGTGATGAAAAGACATATTCTTATTACTCAGAGATATGATATGGGCCAGCCTACAAAATATGACCTTTTCCACTTTCAAGATTAAGACAAAATCTCTACAAACACTAAAATAAGGATTTGTCTTGACTTTGCTATTTTAATATTTTATTAAAATTGCCACTCCTTTCATTAGTCAACCCAGAGGGTGAAAAAAAGCAGGATGGCTTTTAATATAAAAATCTGGATAAGATGAAATCTGTAAGTTATTGAACACATATGAAAAATTACAAGTCAGTAAATGCTATACTCAGGAGTAAAACATACAACATGTCTTCCTTTTGCCAAAGCAGAATTAGGAGGATTGTGCAAACTTTTTATATTTTGTTATTTTGTTAAGTAGTCTTTGTTGTAATTTCTCCTTTACACAAAGCTTTTGTTATTATAGCAATTACTATTGCTTTTACTACAGTGAAGGCATTCTCCTAACTTTTTGGTTAAACTTATGAAGTGAAAAACAATAACACAATAATAATTATATATGTAAAGTAAACATTTTCTATAATGCTCAATTTGCAAGGAAGTTTGAATAATTTTTTAAAGTCCTATAGAGCCAGAAGACGGGTTTTATATGTTGGTTATTTTTGCCATAACTAAAGTATAATACTTATTTTTGAGAAAACATATCTGGTTTTGATTTTCCCATCAGAACTAAAACATATGGAAAAGCTAAGATGGCTAATAGTTATGCCTCAACTTGTAGTTTGTCAGAAGAATGAAAACTGATGGTACTATGTCACAAAACATAATATGATTTTCTGTTATTTACTCAAAATTCAGCTACCATGAGCTTGTTAAATGTTTTCAAAATTACTGAAATATTACCTCTTTAGCCTATGAATTACAATTATAAACGTCTATTTCCTCAGTTTCTAATTGATTCTTTGTGCATCCCTCTGTTAACGTTTTAAAAATTATGATAGGAATATTGATAATAGCTAATAATTATTGAGTGATTATTCTGTGCAAGACACTTTACACGTGTTTACTATTTGCATAAATTTGGCCGCCTCAACATACACATACACACACACGCAC
Organism: Lagenorhynchus albirostris; assembly: GCF_949774975.1. Lineage (NCBI taxonomy): Eukaryota > Metazoa > Chordata > Mammalia > Artiodactyla > Delphinidae > Lagenorhynchus > Lagenorhynchus albirostris. The sequence goes on along the minus strand of NC_083095.1, from coordinate 69,421,064 downwards.
ACACTGTTATCCTCACAATATACTTACCTTTTATTGAGTAGATTAAAATTATATATGAAAGAGAAATTAGGAACCACTCTTTTATAAGTAGGTGAATGAAAAGGGATGTTAAAGTGTGGTAAAACCAATCTGGTAATTATTTTATTTTGACAGTTATATTTTTTTTCTCCCCTCAGTGAACCACAAAGAAAGAAGATGGGTATGATTTTTACAGGGGTGAAATAAGTTGTCTGTCAGTTGGGTTTAGGCGACAGTCTGTCTGCAAGCCGTAAGATGATCTGCAGAGCGCCGGAGGAAAGCAGGCAGGATTCCTGGCTTGCAAGAATAGATATTGATCTACCTTAGCCACCTAAACAATGCCTCACCTGTTTGCCTTGTCCATACCTTATTTTACGTAGTCTAATGCTTGTTTTGTTTGACTTTTCTTTTATTTCTCTGGATCTGAGCTTTGATACACTTTGGGGAGTACATAAACATAGTGTTGTACTAGAACATCACCATACTTCTGAGTCCTCTGGTGGCTTAGGACCACCCCTCCCTCTTGAATAGCTCTGTTATTGAAAATTATGAGCCAGAGCTAAATTACTAGGCCTCATAGAGAAGTGGTTGATCCAGCAGCCTAGTGTCCAATAACACTGAATGTGAGATGCTGCTAATTACTGCCCTATGGACCTCGTTTAAAATTTCTTAAATTTCAACTTGTAAAAGGCTTTATTATTATTAATTCTTTCTCTTCCCAGCAGATAGTTGATAAGTTACTATAGTATTTAGAATTCTATTCACTTATTTTGGAGCACAACTATGTTACTATGTATTGCTTCGAGCACTAATGAAATACAAAACTACATTCAGCTTCCTAGTAAACTATAATATAAATATTTTACCAGCACTTATTATTAGTTTGCCATTTCCTGCTGACAGCTATTCCAACTTTGCCAGCAGGCACTGGGTCTCACAATTGTATTATGTTTTGAACAAATAGCGACAAACAAAACTTCTTGCAAAATAAATGAACAAGATTTCCTGGGGAAAGAAAACCTCCTCCAATGTTAAATGAATATTTCTTTCAAACTCTGACATGTAATATTATTTAATTTGCATATTGCACATTTCACTTTTACTGGAAAACAATTAAGTTAATGAGGAACTAAATAATGTGCGTTCAGGGATAATTTAACATTACTGTTTCTTTAATTTTAATTTTTTTTAACGTTTTGCTGTTCTAGAGAAGCCCACATCCTAATACATTTATTGATAATAAAGGACTGTGGTTTTCAAATGTTGCAGTTTAAACACTAGCAGAGAATAAAAGCACCTTTTCTAGAACCACAAAAGGAAAAGGTTCACATAAAACTTTGTGTTTTTACTGTCCTGCTAGGGAATACCATAAAACTTAGAATTGATGAAATCTAAAAATGCTAAATATATGTCTTATCTTTAAGCTGGTATGACATTCTAAAGCCCTTCTAAGGATCAGTGATAATCTCTCACTAGCAGATACCATCCACTCCTTTGTCCCAGTCTTGATTCATTATGATCAGTTGGATAAAGCACCACCTATGTTAAATCAAACTCTAACCTGCTCAGTGTTTGCCCACTTGCAACTGAATGCAGCTAGAGAAAAAAAATCCAAATCAATGCTGACTAATTTCACCTTAAATTTAGGATCACTTTTCACTAGCAGGTCCTTCATACTGTCTAGAAATCATACTACATTTTCCTAGTTCATTAATAAGACTAAAATGATTATTCTAAATCTTCTTGCCTCAAATCTCCAACACTTCTTTCCTCATACTCATCTTAAGCTGTTGACTGTGATTTCTACTCCACTAAGAAAACTGAAGCAAGTGGAAGGGACTTTCCCCTACCTCTACATCTCTTGACCTAACTCTCTGTGCAAATTTACTTGACCTTTAATTACCATACTCCTAAAGGCTAGCCCTCAACTGCTGTACTAGATTCTATCCCTTTCCCACTGACTCTGTGATGTGGGACTAATCATTCTCTCTTCTCTTTTCTGCGCCATATATATTTCCTTCGATACTGGATGTTTCACGTTGGCACATACACATGCTGCTATTTCTTGCTTTCCTAAAAAAAAAACCCTCACTTTGACTCTACTTCCCCTTACAACCTTTCCTTTTCTCTCATTCCTTTTAAAACAAAACTTGAAAAAGAGGTTTCTACATGTGTTTCCCAATTTCTCCCCCCTCTTCTTTCTTTAATCCATTCCAAACAGATTTTTAGCCACAGAACTCTAGTGAAATTGCTTTTATCAAGGTCAACCATGAACTCCATGTTGCTAAAGCCAGTGGTCAATTCTCAGGCCTCATCTTACTTGGACTCTCATTAACATTTGACCAAATTGATCACTATTGCCTTCTTATTTCACATACAATATCCAATTTTTGAGTAATTTATGTTGGTGCTATTTTCAAATTGTATCCAAAATTCACCCACTTCTTGCCACCCTCATGGCCACAGCTCAGGTCTAAGCCACTCTCCATATCTCCTTTGGTTTATCACAACAGCCTCTGCTTCTGCCCTTGTCTCTCTTTAGTTTTTATTCAACCAGTAGCAAGGAAGGAAATGTTCAAATCTAACTCATATAATCTCATTTTTCTGCTCAGCCTCCTCCTGTGTTCTTATTTTAGTCAGGCTAAAAGCCAAAATTTTCACAACGATATACAGGGCTCCGCATTACCTGTGCGCTTCCTTACCTTGTGACTTCCAGCCGTTTACTCTCTTCCCCCATCATTCTCTCTGTGCACACTAGTCTCCCAACTGTTTCTCAGTTATACCAAAACTGCTCCTGTCACAGGACCTTTGCATTTCCTGTTCCATCTGCTGGGAAAGCTTCCCTTCCCCGCCAGCCACACACACATATACACATGGCTCACTCCTCACTTCCTTTACATAGATGTCAATGAGTCCTTACAGACTATAAGATCAAAAATTTCAACCCTTCCCCCATGATTCCTATGACTCTTCCCTGTTTTATTTTCCTCCTTACTATTTAACAAGCGCATTATATATTATTTTGCTTATTCATTGTTTGACTTTCCCACTAGAAAGCTCCATGATGCCAGGGCTTTGTCTTTTTTATCTTATTTTGTCTGTGATAATTTCCAGTGCTTATAACAAGGCCTAAGATAAGCTGATAAGTATCTTAGGTGATATAGTAAATATATCACTATATATTGAATATAAGTGAATAGATGGATGAATGAATGAATAAATAAAGATTTAAGGAGGGCTGTGTAAAGAAAACATTGTATTAAATTTTAATATTTTTAAATTGTTTACTAGTTGTATGGTGTCTGATGGATTGAGGAAATAATGTATTTTCCTCTCTGATTCTTCTGGTCTGTCCTATCAGTGTTATTGGGCAGTGAAAAAAAAATGAAGTCCTGATGCATGCTAACGTATGGATGAATATTGAAAGCTTTATGCTAAATTAAAGAAGTCAGTCACAAAAGACCACATATTGTATAACTCCGTTTATAAAAACTGTCTAGAATAGGTAAATCTATAGAGATACTAAGTAGATTATTGGCTGCCAGGGTTGGGGAAGGAAGGAATAGGGAGTGACTGCAAATGCATATGGGGCTTCATCTAAATTTAGATAGTAGTGATGGTTGCACAAGTCTGTGAATATACTAAAAATTGAATTGTATACTTTGGAAGACTGAATTTTACGGTATGTGAATTATATCTCAATAAAACTGTTAAAAACAGTATTCTGTTGTTACATGTTTCTGACAATGTAAATTTTGTTCATGGTTTAGGTGTTCTTTTCCTTTGATTACATTAACTTTCTTGTACAACTTTTTCTTAGTTTGGTTCATAATTACATTGCTTTACATTTGTTTGTTACACCATTGTCTCAGAGCCAATTTTGTACCAAAACTGTAAAACTTGTTTCCATATATTCAAACACATCAGGCAACATATTCATTTCTTTTCTTTATATTTTATTTTCTTGGATATGTCTATTCTTCTGATCTAGCCTGTACAACCAGCAGTTTAGGACTACTGCATAGTTGTTTTCCTGGAAGATTTTTCATCACCTTGAAAATTACCTTGTTTCTTTCCTGAGTTTGATTTCCTGTTTGCTGAATTGCTGGACTCCATTTCATTGCTTACTTCTTGGAGTTGGTGGAGTGCATCTTTAATAGCTTCCTAAGAAAGGTTGACTAGAAGGTAAATTATTTTAGAAATTATCTAAAAAGTCTACACTTTACTTTCACACTTGATTGATAGTGTGGTTGGAAATAATTTTCTCTTGGAATTTTAAAGTTATTTCTCCATTGTTTTCCACTTTCTATTGAATGATGCTACTGAGTTGTTGAATCTTGCCTGTAATTTTGACTGGGTTTTTTTGTTTGTTTACTTGTTTAGACTTCAAAATGTAATTAATGCTCCTAATTTGTCTAAGGCAAGTCTACTCATTCAACATGAAGTGGAACGTTTCTACAATGATGAGGAACATAGGACAGTTTAGAATTCAATTTATTAATCTAGTCAATGTACAATCCTCAATGAATTCATCTAATAAGACTAATCTAACTTTTTAAAATTTTGCTAAGTTTACTGGAATTCCATTTAGAATAGTGGTTAGATGGTGGATCATCAACTAAAATGAAATCCTCTTCTGTAAAACTTTTTTTCTTTAAAATTATGACAAAGTCATTCTATAGAGAAACAAGCTTTCAGTCACCAAAGTATTGATCAGGAAACAAGCGACTAGAGCAAATACTACAAAGAGAAGATAATTTTTGAACTGACAACCCATTTATTTATATTCACCAGATAATCACTTCACCTCCTTCAACACTTTGATCATGAAATAAAGGACTGAGGAAATTAACTGGATTAATTCGGTCAAAAAAATTGTCAGTTTTTATTTAAATTGTTTCCAGCAGTTTTCAATCAGTTGGGAGGGTGGGCATGTGAAAAAATATTCTCTATCCACCTGCCCTGGGCATATATCAGAATCCCAGCAATGGGAGCTGGGAATATAGGGCTATGTGAGGAAGGGGAGAAGGGAGATGCCCCTGTTTTGCAAGAGTTTCCCCCTAGGGAATTCAGATATATCTCCATCCTGGTTTAACCAATGTAGGCTTGTATTTGCACTTTAGCCACTTTGCTGAGTCTCTCAATTGCCTTTTCTCTACCTAGCACTGCTACTCCTCCCTCCTCTCCATTTTTGGAAGGGTAGCTAATTGTGATAAAGTGAGATGTTTTGTGGTAAAGAGGATACAGTTTTAATACCATTAAAGCATTTGAAAAAGCAATACAATTAGCTAAGCACTTATGTTTTATTAGTAATAGCAAGCAAAATTAATAAGTAAATTCAACTAAAAATGATTATGTGTCAGAGTGTATAGTTTTTACATTGACATTTCACATAATCTGACTTTGCTTAGAAGAGAAATCACTCGGCTGTTAAAATTACTTTTAAAGAGCTGTCAAAATTGGAAAAACTGCTGTCAAAAATGTGATAAGAAAAGTTTAAAAATGGTAAAGTATGTTGACTTAGACAAAAAATATTATCTTCATAGAGGAAAACTTGAATATTTATCATTATCTTCAAAAGGGATGATTTTTTCCCCCTGAAATTGGACATCATTGTTTTAAGATTTGTCTTCTGACACATGATTTTTCACTTTAATAGCAAAATGAATGAAACCATTTATATTTGTTCCACAATGAGAACATCTCCAGGTCCTAGAAAATGCTAAAATATTGATGTCATCCCTACACCTTCTTACTACTATTTATTTTGTTCTATTTTTAATTGAAGAGGAATTTTATTTTATTTTAAAATTTTTTTTATTTTTATTTTTTTGCGGTACGCGGGCCTCTCACTGCTGTGGCCTCTCCCGTTGCGGAGCACAGGCTCCAGACGCGCAGGCTCAGCGGCCATGGCTCACGAGCCCAGCCGCTCCGTGGCATGTGGGATCTTCCCAGACCGGGGCACGAACCCGTGTCCCCTGCATCGGCAGGCGGACTCTCAATCACTGCGCCACCAGGGAAGCCCGCAATTTTTATAGTTTTATTCTACCTATTCAAATTGTAAACAAATCATATTATCTCCCACATGTCAGATACTTCATTATGTGTCTCAGTCAAGTGCCACAGAGAGTTTGAATTCCAGAATGGTTTAATTTTGAGACTTCACACTAACCTTCACTTAATGATTGATCCTTCTGTCTCTATCATAATGTAATTCAAAAGACAAATATTTGAGGACATTCAAATTGAGGATGGATAGATTGGTAAAACTAACACCTCTTTTAAATTGTTTCCATTTTACAATGAGCAAAATCTGTCAATAATTCAAACCTTGAAAAGTTGACTTCTCTTTGAAATAAAGAGCCACTAGGATTCTCCAGAATATTCTAAGCATTTGATTGAGGCTTAATAAAAATGAATAAGGATTTATATCTAGATGAATAAAATATGTAAATATGAAATAAAATACACGATTTTTCTCCTAGTTACTTCCACTTTCCATTCATATATACATATATAATATGTAAATTTTAAAGTTGTTTATGCTGAGTAACTATAGTATTTGCTCTTATTGTGTGATCTTCGGTTTTTGTCTCTTTTTCCATACATAAAATACAAGTAATTGTAGTTACCACCCAACTGGCACATTCACAAAAATTTTATGAGAATTAGTATACAAGTGACTGTATAAACTTTGTAAATGTAAATTTAAACAGTCCTGTTTTATTTTATAAAGAAGAAAAACAAAGTAAAGACATAGCTATAATGGAATGGATTATTTGAGTGAGAATTGTAGAAGAAAAAAATTTTCCTTGAAGAAAGAGTATTAATACAATTGTCCATGTTGAGCAAAGAATACCATTTTATGGTATCTACTATTTTATTGCTGTGTGAAATAATTTAGGGCTAGCTATTATATTTCCTAATATTTATATAATCTTATATTTTAACACCACTACATTTAATCATCAAAGTTTCTAAAACACACCACAAAATATATGCATCCTAACACATGCAAGCTTAAATAATAAAGGTACTTACAAACATTACCACAAATGAGATAAATGTAATTTCACGGCATTAACCTGAAATGCCACCATAAGTCTAGGGGATGTCAACTGTAAAGAAAACTAAGTGTGAAGCTTGCAAATTTAAACACATCTAAATTTGAATATATAAATCTTATTGTTCTCAGAACCATGTTGACATACCCTTATTACTCACCTGCATAAGAAACTACAAATTTAGAACTCTAACTGGTAATCCAAAATACAGTATGTGTACACTGGAGAAAAGTTTGTGTTGCTATGGGAACTTTGGCTTTTGTTTACATTATGTTGCAAACTATATTATGTGCCTTGGTTCACCTTAATGACTACCTTCATATATTGCTAATTATACTATCTTCCCTCATTCACTCTGATGATTAACTCCTTAAGGTTAACATTACTCATCTTTATTGAGTTAGTTCATATTTTTCTTGAATACAGAAATACGAACTTAACGTTTACCTTCATTTGTGAAAATTGCATTATGCATGTCACCATCACCTGTTCATTACATTAAGTAAAACGAGTTCTGGCTTTTATAAAATTTGCAAAATTACATTTATGAAAATTATAAGCTCGACCTTGTTTGCCTATAGGAGTAACATATTCCAAATTGTAGAAAATAAAATTTGTGAACATTTTTTGTTTTGGATGTAGAAATATATAACTTCTTTATTCAAAATTTCTTGCAGCATTGTAAAAGAGGAAATCTAAGCTATTAAAAAATTGTTCACACTTTCAATACACAGGCAAAGATATGATGAAATATTCATTATGGTTATGCAGAATCCCCTCTGTGTTATTAGGACTCTATAGAGCTAAGTGAATATGTTAAATTATAAATATGCCTATAGAACAGATATTGAATCTCAAAGTTTTAGTTATCTTTCTATATTTTTCAATTAAAAACCTTGAAAAATCAGAAAAATTTCAGAATGAAAACTATGTATTGGTTATTTTAATTAGGATAAACTGGTATTAATATATTTATTCCAAAATGGTCATTGGGTTCCTACTATTGCTAGGTATGTGCTGGGCATGGGTATTCAGGATAAGACAGGTAAGCTCTCATGAGGTTATAAACATGTAAAGAAGTAATTACAATATGGTTTTTCAGATCCTATATTTTGTAAAGCTGCTGTAAAAACCCTTAATTTTTTTTTTTGCCTTCAGAAGCATATTTACTGTATTTGAGATGATACGTCAGGTGCTCTCTGAGCTACAAAAGGGTAAAAGAAAATCCTCTAATTACAAATTGATGAAAGTAAAACGTAAGACGTTTTTTCACAACAGTGTGAACCACATACTCAGAAATTGACATGGGTTTACTACAAATGATCTAATTCCTATATGGCTACTTTTATAACTTCATACAGATAATGAGTTAAGCCAAAATGCACTATAATATTTGGTAGAAATCAAGACCAGTATCTTTAGTATATTACAAAATGCATTTTAATATCCCAAAGAAGCAAGACTTGCGAGTAGGTGTTTAAACATAAATTATCTACAGTTACAAAGTTCTATTCTTGACAGCATTTGCCCTTTGGGGCAGTCTCCCACTTTCCAGAGGATAAAGGCCCAGAGTAGAATCAGCAGCATAACACATACACAGAAGTCCATATTGTAAAGGCTATAAAGATTTGCTGCGCAGTGAGAAGATGCCTCTGCTCTTTCTCACTGCATACAAATTATGTGAATTGTGTTGCCTATCTCTTGTCATGTTCTTCTTTGTTGGTCAAATACTGAGCAGCTATGCTTCCAACCGGAGGATCTACAGAGTTGCAGTCTGTCAATGTCAAAGGGAACAAATTGACCACAAAATCTTTGAAATAGTAAAGCAGGACTCTAGCTGTCTTTGAGGATACCCAAACAGATGACTCCTTGACTGTTGATGTTGCAGTGATAGATTGTGGTGTGAAAAGTAACGTTTGGCAGCTTAAATGAATAACTGGATGAACATGTGATATTTAGAAAAAACACACCACTTTCATACACAGGACATGATGGACCAAGTATAGTCAGTCTCTGTTCATAGGTGCTATCTCTTTTAGGTCCAGCACTTCGGTTAGGAGGAGGGTCAAAGGTGATTTCAGCTAGCTCCTTCCGAATTCTTTTTGCACTACTGTAGTGGAAAATTTGCAGTGGTTTTGCTGGGGAGTTCAGACTTTTTCTTTTGCTGTATGGTAAAAGGTTTTCCTCTCTCACGTTTTTGGGGTATGTATGTAGGTAATGATTTATATTCTATGCTTTCACTCCACTTATAGTTATAAAATATTTGCTATATTCTCCATATTGTACAATATACCCTTGTATATTATTTTATACCTAATAGTTTGTACTTCTTAATCCACTCCCCCCTTTTCTCTCCCCACAGGTAACCATATATAGTTTGCTTTCTATATATAAGTCTGCTTCTGTTTTGTTATATTTGTTCATTTGTTTTATTTTTTAGATTCCACAGATAAGTGATACCATACAGTATTTGTCTTTCTCTCTCTGACTCATTTCACTTAGCATATTGCCTTCCAAGTCCATCCATGTTGTTGCAAATGGCTAAATTTCATTCTTTTTTTATGCCTGAGTAGTATTCCATTGTGTGTGTGTGTGTGTGTGTGTGTATATATATATATATATATATATATATATATATATACACATATATGCCACATTTTCTTTATCCATTCGTCTGTTGATGGACACTTAGGTTGCTTCCATATCTTAGCTACTATGAATAATGCTGCTATCAACATTGGGATGCACATATCTTTTTGAATTAGTGTTTTTGTTTTTTCTGGATATATACCCACGAGTGGAATTGCTGGATCATATAGTAGTTCTAATTTTAGTTTTTTGAGAAACCTCCAAACAGTTTTCTACAGTGGCTGCACCAATTTACATTCCCACCAACTTCCCGTTTCTCCACATGCTCACCAACATTTCTTATCTGTGTTCTTCTTGATGACAGCCATTCTGGCAGGTGTGAGGTGGTATTTCATTGTGGTTTTGATTTGCATTTCCCTGATGATTAGCGATATTGAGCATCTTTTCATGTGTCTGTTGGCCATCTGCATTTCCTCTTTGGAAAAATGTCTATTCAGTTCTTCTGCCCATTTTTTAATCGGTTGTTTGTTTTTTTGATGTTGAGTTGTAAGAGCTATTTATATATGTTGGATATTAACCCCTTATCAGTCATATCATTTGCAAATATTTTCTCCCATTTGGTAGGTTGTCTGTTCATTTTATCAATGGTCTAATTAGCCCTCATTTGTTTACTTTTGCTTTCATCCCTTTGTCTTAGGAGACAGATCCAAGAAAACATTGCTACAATTTATGTCAAAGAGTGTTTTTTCTTGTTCTTAAAGCTCTGGAGCAGCAGTGTCTTTATGGTCTGCATCTGAACCACCTCTCCTGGTTCTGGGGTTCTTATCATTCAATCTTTGCCTATCATTGGAAATCTTGTGGAGTTATTTCTTGAAAAATGTGATTGTGCACCTGGCCTGCTCATGCACTCCTACAATGTGAGGGTGAGAGAGAGAAAAAAAACCCTTCCTTAGGTAATGGAGGTAGCTGGGGGAGGGAAGGGGAGGGAGCACGGGGAAAAAAAGCCAAGGAGGCTTGTGCTGGGGAGTGTGGAACATTGAAAGTAGGAGGAGATTGTGCCCCTTAAGATTTCTTTCCAGAGGAGTTACTATTTTTTTGAGGGCATGGCTCAAAAAACTGACTGTGTTTGGGGGCAGGTTTTTTTGAGGGCATGGCTCAAAAAACTGACTGTGTTTGGGGGCAGGTTGGTTTGGGTTGAGGCAGGGGTTTGTGGAGATAAGTATTATGTATGATACTGGAGTGATGAATACATGACACTTTGCCTTTGTCAAAATCCATGGCACAAGAATGAACTTTAATGTATGCAAGTAAAAAAATCATTTAGAAGGTTGGTAGATTCCAGAATGTAATGTATACTGTGACAAAACAATCTAATTGTATAACATCTATAAAACAACCTCACTGAAGGAACGGGGAGAAAATTTCTGGTTTAAGTAGTTTTGGAAATGAGTGGAGACATTAGACTAAAGGCAAAGGAAGAAACTGCACATAAGCAGTGTACTTTAATTTTGATTCCCATGGGGCTATGGGTTAACAATTCTGAAGCCACTATTGCATATATACTAGAATTGAATAGTGAGGTAGATGAATGGCGGATCGTGGGAGGCAAGTTTCTCAGTGTTTGAGCTGGAGGATACAGACAAACAAAAAAAAGGTTTGTTTGGTAATAGAATATAGTTGGAGATATCAGCATAAACTCATTTTTAGCTTACTATAGATGCAGACAGAAACACAGAGAAATATTTATAAATACAGGCAGACCTTGTTTTATCGTGCTTCACTCTACTGTGCTTCATAGATACTGCTTTTTTACAAATTGAAGGTTTGTGGCAACCCTGTGTCCAGCAAGTCTATCAGCACCATTTTTCTAACAGCATTCGTTCACTTCGTGTCTCTGTGTCACATTTTGGTAATTTTTGCAGTATTACAAACTTTTTCATTATTATATAACTTGTTATGGTAATCTGTGATCAGATATCTTTGATGTCACTACCACGACTTGCTGAAGGCTCAGATGATGGTTAACATATTTAGCAATAAAGTATTAGTCCATTAAGATATATATTTATTATTTTTTAGATATGTTATTATACATTTAATAGATTATAGAATAGTATAAACATGACTTTTATGTGCATTGGAAACCCCCAAATTCATGTGACTTAGTGTATTTTGATATTTGCTTTAATGCAGTGTTCTGGAACTGAACTTGCAATATCTCCAAGGTATGTGACTGTCTGTCTGTCTCTGTCTCTCTCTCTCTCTCTCTCTCTATCTATATATACATATATATATACACACAAAGGTTAACATACATCCACATATTTTCCTATTCTGTTAGCTGAGAGAGCCTAGAAGCAAGGACACCCAGTAGCAACAAGTACACTTAGCACCCAGATCTTGGTTTCTAGAACCCTTCTTTAATTAAAGGAACTAAGGCTCCTTGGAGAAATGGCTGATTCTAAGCCTGGGGCAGGAAATATACAAGATAATCTGGGAGAACCTTGTAGTGTTAAGAAAGAAAGAAAGTGCTCAACACACACACACACACGCACACACACACACACACACAGTGATGGGAGTATGTCAAAGGGACACAGAAGCCAAGTGAAAGACCCCCCAATAGACAAAGCTGGAATGATTTGAGCAACAAAATAAAATAGTATTGAATTATAACCCAAAGTACAAGATATATATTCATGAGTCCAAACTGATATAAATAATTAAGTAAATAAACAAATAGGAGAGAACATACACATTTCCTGTGCAGTAGAATTTTAAATAATTTATTTGGATACTCTACCCTCAAGAAGATGGAGCCTAACTCCTCACTTCTTAAGTGTGGGCTATGCATAGGGACTTCCTTCCAAAGGGTATGGAATGGAAATGGGGAAAAAAGAGTAACTTTACAGTGGAGAAACCTGACACACTACCTCAACCAAGTGACCAAGATTAATATCAACAGTGACAAGTCACCTTGATAATATGTATTCTCGATGTGATGTGATGAGAATGACACTTTACCTCTATGATCTTTCTCTCCAAAACACACAACACCAGTGTAATCATGAGAAAAACATCAGAAAAATCTCAATAGAAGGACATTGACCAATATACCTGACCAGTACTCCTACAGTCTGTCATGGTCACCAAAAACAAGGAAAGTCTGAGTAACTATCACAGCCAAGAGGAGCTTAAGGAGAATTGACAACCAAATTAATGTGATATCTTGGATGGGACTGTGGAAGAGAAAAGAGCATTTGGTAAACACCAAGGGTATCTGAATAAGATGTGGACTTTAGCTAATAATAATGTATCAATATTTGTTCATTAATTGTGACAAATGTACCACACAAATATGTTTATAATAGGAGAAATGGTATATGGTGTATGGGATTCTCTGTACTACATCTGAAACTTCTCAGTAAATCTAAAACTATTACAAAATAAAAACTTTATTTAGATAAACCCTTACTAAACACTCTACTGGATCCCCTTTCTGCATTCTACCAAGCCAGACTGAATTTTCTAATTTTTATTTCCAGTGAACCCTCTAAGTCTGCAGGTCTGGCTCAGTCAGAATAACTCTCACCAAGGGTAAGAGGAATGTGAAAGCAACTTAAGCTGACAGAGTCAATTGCTTCAGGTTTTCTTTTTTAAAATTCTCTGGTATTATGCATCTGTCCTGTCTCTTCTGTTATTCTCCATTGATTGCTTTATAACTTCTCATTGCTTGTTACTGTCTTGTCATTGATCAAGTACAATTATCTCCATCTACAATTCTGATTGTGACTACTTGCAGACCTTTAATGAACCATATGGTTAAACCCTTTCTACTTAAGTAGGACTGTTTGTATGTGTATTGCCAATGCCTTATTTATTTAAAGTAAGTCTCCTTCAAAAGGGAACCCTCATACACTGTTGGTGGGAAAGTAGGTCGGTGTAGCCACTGTGGAAAATAGTATGGAGATTCCTCAAAAAATTAAGAATAGAACTACCACATGATTCAACTATTCCACTTCTGGATATTTATCCAGAGAATACAAAAAGAGTAGTTCGAAAAGATATATGCACCCCTATATTTATCACAGCATTATTTACAATAGTCAAGATAAGGAAACAACCTAAGTACCCATCAACAGATGGAAGGTTAAAGATGTGACATATATATATTCCATATATGTATATACATATGTATATATATGTATATACAGTGGAATACTAGTCATAAAAAGATGACAGCTTACCATGTGTGGCAACATAGATGGACCTTGAGGATATTATGCCAAGTGAAATAAGTCAGATGGAGAAAGACAAATACCTTATGATTTTATTCATATGCTGAATATAAAAAAAAATCAAAGAAACAAAATAAATGTACAAACCAAACCAAGCAAAACCAAACACTTAGATACAGAGAATAGAGTAGTGTTAACCAGAGGGAAAATGGGTCATGGAGGGAAAATGGGTAAAAGGTTGTCAACTGGATGGTGATGGATGGAAACTAAATTTTTGGTGATAAGCAGGCTATAGTGTATACAGAGGTAGAAATATAATGTTATCTACATGAAACTTATTTAATGTTATAAACCAGTGCTATCTCAGTAAAAATAAGTAAGTATATAAATAAAATCAATCTCCTTCTTATCTCTCTGCATAACACCCACTTCTACCAATTTTGAATACTTTGTTCTGATCCTTCTCATCTCAACCTCACCAAACACACTTTTATCATTCTATGTCTTGATATAAAATAACACAGTAATTTTTAAAATTCTTGATATGAAAGAGAAGGGATTTAGTGTAAGTACCCTACACCCCAATCATTGCTTCACTTTATGTTATATTTTTAGTTTTATTATAAAGGATGATTGTTGTCATCATAGTATTATTTGCTATATTAACTATTAAATTATTTGCTACATACTTGTCAATGTCATACTTAAACTAATATATTTTTTTCTTTTTTTTTGGCTGCACCCCATGGCTTGTGGGATCCTAGTTCCCACAAGGAATTGAACCTGGGCCCTTGGCGGTGAAAGCGCAGAGTCCTAAAACTGGACTGCCAGGGAATTCCCTATTTTTTCATTTTGAAATAACTTCAAACTTAAAGAAGTGTTGCAAGAATAGCACAGAAAACTCCTAGATATTCTTTTCTAAGATTTATTGATTTTTATTTTATTATTTATATATTTATTTTTTTGACCACACAGCATGTGGGATCTTAGTTCCCTGACCAGGGATCAAACCCGTGTCCACTACAGTCCTGCAGTGGAAGTGTGGAGTCCTAACCACTGGACCATCAGGGAATCCCCTACTGGTTTTTAAATGAACACTTACCACACTTTCTATATCACCTCTCTCTGTCTCTCTGTCTCTCCCTCTGTTTCACCCTCTCAGCCTCTCTCTGTCTTTCTCTCTATATATAGTTTATATGTAAAAACTATATATATCTACGTATGTATATGTAGTATATTTTTCTAATCCATTTGAGAGTTGGTTGAGTACATTAAGCATTTTCCTCCTTTAAAACTTGAGTAAGATTTTTCAAAATACAAGGGAGCAATAACTTAAGTAAGGTGAATGTCTATAAGATCCTGGAAGATATGTGTCCATAATTTAGGAGGCCAAGACACTTTTCAAAGAAGGAAATAAAACACTATAGCTTGAAGTTCAGAAGCTTCAGGAAGAAAGTCTATAATTGCAGTGTGATTCCCTAATAATAGTATTTTAGAGGACAAGTTTACAGCTACCTTTAGACAGTGGGGAAGAAGCTCACAAGTAATCTTCTCCCAAGAGATGACATTGAATGGAGTGGGGCAGCAACAAAGATGTTGTGACTCTAATGAGTTTAAGTATTATATCTATTCATATTTAAGCTGTTAATCTTTTTAAAATAACATGATAAAATAGAGCTTAATAGGAAAATAAGTCTTATTTTAGAAGTATAGCAAAGCGGGCTGTCCAATGCAAAATTGTGAGTGAGATAATTTGAAGCAGAGAAAACATAAATACAGTATAAGCCCACATACCATGAAAAGCTAACAAATAGGGAAGGGAAGCAGCGGGGGAAATCCCAGAGCTTTTAATCTTATTTTATGGTGGCATTCATGCACTGAAGAGAGTGAAAGAACAGCCCCCCACACTTCCAGAAATGAGTCAGTTTCATGTCTCAAGCTGATTATAAAGCATTCAAGGGTGGCGGCCTCCCACAGCTGACTTTAACTATGATTGGAATAAGAGATGGCCTTTAGTTTGGGCTTACCCTTCGTACCCTGAAGCCTTAAAACCTGATTAACAGGTAAACTTGGAAGTTCTTTAGGACCAAAACATTGGCTTACAAATAACTTTTCATTTATGTATTCTGAAAAAGACAGCTCAACAACAGGCCAGTTATGTATGCTTAGACCATGCTCCATGTCATTCGGCATACATTTGGCACACTAGACCGATTTTATAAGTTTAGGAACTCCATCTTAATTTTAAATGCTTTCAGTCCTCCATTCCCATTCCCATCACAAAGAAAACCACTCTATCTGATGAACGTTAAGTCATACTGTTCTGCATAAATTCCCAATCTCTTATGAGAATCAGATTTTTTTTTTTTTGGCCATGCCATGAAGCTTGTAGGATTTCAGTTCCCCGACCAGGGATTGAACCTGGGCCAGGGCAGTGAAAGTTGGGAATCCTAACCACTTGGCTACCAGGGAACTCTGGAGAATCAGAATTTTTATCAAACAGTGTGGATCCAGGACTATTTGTGGCCTAGAAGGGGAAATTTTTTTCTAGTTAATGTCATGGTCTTTCATGACAAAACAGTGGGTAGAGATGCTTTAAAAAATTTTTTTTTGGTATTTTTTTCTTTTCCAATCGCATGGGGTATTTCATATTTAGAGATTTCTTTTTAATTTTTTCTTCTGAATAGAAGCTTACTTAGAATACATATAATAAAGAAAAAAAACAAGATCAGCTTTGCAGAAGGGAAAGAATTTCTACATTTTTCTTTGACTAAAAACAGAAGTTCTGAAACTTGCTTAAGGTGTTCATATTTCTGCTACACGTTTTCAAGTGTGAAGACTCAGCAACGAAACCACCTTTTTGTTGTTGTTGTTATATGATCAACTTTGGCTAAATTAATTGTGATAGCATCAGAGCTACAAGATTGTAAGTATTGATACATTCCCTATCATCTGGCAAACAAGGAAAACCACATATATTGGATATTTCATATTTGTTATATTCCAGTATATAGAACAGGTTAATAAATCATACAGAGGAAATTTAAAACACTGCAGGCTGTAATTTAAGAAAAATGTTTCTTTGTTCTTCACAAAACTCCATTTATTTAAAACAAAATGTGGAATATTTCCAAGTCTAATTTGTGGCTACTTTACATCAAACATTAGGTATTCTTATTTATTTGTGTGAAAATTCATTGAAAGCATGGTAGGTTGAATTTAAGAGAAATGGAGGTTAGCTTTTTAATCATCATCTTTTTCCCGAGCTCAATTTAACCTGTTAAATCTGGTTTTTAAAAATGATGAGTCTGAAACAGTTGTAGTGGAATATTTGGAACGAAAAATCCTTTTTTCCCCCACGCTATAGAAGTGCAAGCCAAATTAAAAGAGCATACAACCCAAAGTTGCATAGTGATATTCAAAAGGAAATTTCACAATTTCAATATGTGTAACATAATATGGAAGCTATATATGATGATTTTTTCGCAGTATCTCCTTGGTTTTCTTCTCAGATGAACGTATCTAAAAAGTACATCGAATTATTAAGGCTCTAGGAGTTTTAAAACCCCAACTATCCCACCCATACCCCACTAACTTGACAATAATGTGTATAATGGAATCTACTCAAACGCAATTTACATTTCATTTCTTCTGGGAGGAGGTTTATAGCAAAATTAAATTTTAACTTATTTTCCATGTGAAGCGAAAAATAAGAATGGGCACTATACCACTCCATATTCCTCCCAAATAAAGATAAATAAAGCACATAATTAATCCAGGCCAAGTAATCCAGGATTTACATAAGTGGCACTACACATTTTTGAAATGTCCTCCAAACTAAAGGTTTATAATGAGTGAGACAAGAAATTATAATTCACTCTATCAAAAATCTGAAGAGGGAGGGAATATTTTTGCTATGCACAAGCTGAATCAAGTTAATGAGGCATCTAACATTGCAGAAAGAACGTTGTCTATAAATAAATTCAGTCTGATTGGGATGTATTAGTTGTCTGATAATACTCTGTAGCCTACAGATGCTTGGGGTGGAATGTAGATTTCTTAAAAAAGGAAGGCCAATGGCATTACTTCTGTAAAGCTCCAGGTCATTTATTGTAAGTGACATTAAAAGAAAATTTCCCTTTAAAATATGGCTTGGCATTCAATATAATATTTCCAAAGCAATAAATTTAGCAGAAGACAAAATGCGTTTTTCAACTGAAATCTACCTGAACCTTGGAATTTGGGAAAAATATCTATCCACTCATTTGTGGTTTTTTCCCATTGAAATCTGACTGTTAAGGTGCTACTCATAGACTACATACCTAAACTCTAGTGTCTAAGAAGAAGATATAATTAGATTCTCAGCTATTGCTCAGTCTATACCTACAACCATGCTCATGGACTTATGCTTATTGTTGATGGGAGGGCTGGACTTTTATTAATGAGTACATGTTATATTTTATTAGCTTCCAGATGTTTCTACAGAGTGGTGTGAATCTAATTCTTCCAATCAAATTAAAAGTTCAGGTATCACGGGGCTTGTTTTTTGTAGGATTGTAGGGTTTAGAAGGAGAGTACATTTTATATTGGCTATCCCTTTGCTTTCCTCTTAGAGGACTATTTTAAGTTGTCATGTACTCAGATTTATAACTCTGAAGATACACGTCTCCTTGAAAGCATCTACCATATATTCAGTACAAATTTACTTCTACCATTTTTATCCTTCTGAAATTGTTTTTAAAATGTAAAATATATACATCTTTATCTAAAAATGTTCAGAGTAGGGAAACATACAAAGTGAAAAATAAAAGTCCCTAATCCCCCATCTTTCCACAAACCCAATTCTTACTCCCTAAAATTTTCTACTATTAGTGCTTTCTTGTGTATTACAGAAATATTTCAAGAATTCTACAAATTTTTAGGTGGCTCCTTTAGTTTTATTGACAGATTTTACAGGTTTTGACTTGGAATTCTGGGAGTGTTAGAGACTTTATTGATGATGAACATTTTTTCTCTAGTTTTTTTCTTTTTTTGTTTAATGTTAGTGTCAGAGTGAGGAGTATAATAAGAATATCTTTATACTGACACATTTTATTGAAGTTCCTTTCCTTCATTTCATTCTTTCAAGTAATTCTCCTTACTCTGCCTTAATTAGATAAAAGGTCTGCAAAATTAAAAAAAAAATTGTTGTCTAAAATTTTCTCTAGCCACACCTACTTCTTCATCTACTCATTTTCCTTCCTCCAGTCCTTTCCAAATGGAATCCCAGAATCTTAGGGTTGAAAGAGATTTTCAAAGTATGTAATCCAGGCTTTGATTGATAAATAAATGATATTCCCTATAATTTTATTGATCTCTGTTTGAAAACAAGTGATGAGAGATTTATTGCCTCAATGACATGTCCATTTTATTGTCTGCTTCTCTGTAATTAGAATTCAGTGCTCCTGACTAGGAGCACACCTTCTTGAGCCTTACAAAGTCAGTCTAATTTGTCTTCTAGTATCACTGCAAACATTTGAAGGTTTGTGTCTTGTTCTCTGATCATAAATCTTCCAGATGGCAGGATGAAACATTTCGAGTTCTTTCAGACATTTATCAAATGTCATAGCTTTCCATCCCTTCATGATTTTAATCCATTCCACACATCATTTACTGAGTAGTTACTATGTCTATGCTAGGGTTTACAGTGTCTATGAAATGATTTCAGCCTGGAGGAGTTTATCTTGGTCATAATCAGTTTCTACCAGTGAAAGGGGGTCAACAAAATATAAAGAAGCATATGTTTATGAAAATTTCATGGAATAAAGAGGATTGTGACCAGATAAGTTTAATGTTCAGCTAAATCTTTCAGTGGCTTCTGATTCTATTGGGAATAAAAATCCAAATTTCTTTTGGTCATCCACTAATTCCTTGCCAACTTCTGCAACCTCGTATCTTACTGTTCTCATGTCAGCACTACACTTCAGTCATATCAGCCTTTTGTAAGTTCCCCACACAAGCCAGTTTTTTTCTTGCCTTGGGGTCTTTGTACTCTTTCTTTTGCCTGGAATGCCCTGAACTTGGTAAAGTTTCAATACGTATTTGTTAAATGAATGAATGAATAAAGTTAAACAAAATTTTCTTCCTTCAAATCTTAGACTTCTCAGAGCTTTTAGTATGCAAATGTACAATCTAAATTTCTAAAAGGGTACCATAGTATGTAGTGATTACCAAATTTATTTGATCATAAACATTTTTTCATTCAGCATCTCCCCAGACTAACTTATTATGCACAAACTGAGAATTACGGTAGCACAAAAAATAGGATTTGAATCCTGGCTGCCACCAATAAACCTATGTGATCTTGGGCAAGATACTTGATCTCTCACAATCTACTGTTTGTGCCTCTGAGGGAGACCAGTAGAGAGTCGATTTTTAGTTTTCTAGGTTCTGAAAAAAAAAAGGAGCAAGAGAGAAAGTACTAGGTGGAAATTAAAACATTTTATTTCTAACGGATATCAGTGGGAGGACAGAGCTTAGTGTGAATGACAAATGAATCCATACACTGAACCCCAGTCATGGGTATTGATGGACCATTTCAAGAAATGCGGTTTTTCCATTTATGAGTTGTATTATCTGTGGGCAAAGGAAATGACCCATAGGAGGCTCTAGCCCAAGTGTAACATGGGCTCACCTTCCCATGGGTTTTCTTCACCCTACTTGGACTTACTCATTCCAAACAATTAGGCTTCTGTCTTTATATCTTGCTTAGCATATCATGACCCTTCTAGAACTGGAGATTTGTCCTGATCACTTTTATTATTGAATGCAGCTTCGATCTGCTTAATCTACATATAAGTAGGGGGTTATGAAAGATTTTTGAGAAGAAAATGACATGATTCAACTGTGACTTTCAATTGATATCTGGAAGAGTGCTAGTTGGTAGGTACTAATGGTAAGTAGTAGGTCTCTGTTCGAAAGTTACCTCTTCAGAAAAGTTTGTTGACCATTCTATCTACAAAGGTCATATCTTTTAAATTACAGTCACCTTCTTAGTCTGCTTTTTTTTCTTTAAAAAGTGTTGAGAAACATGATATTATATTTGCTTTACTTTTTTATATCATAATCTGAGAATATATTATTTGATGTGTTTGTTGGTTTATTATCCCAATAGAATGACATGAGAGCAGAGGCTTTGCTTTGCCCAGGGTGTTATCTCCAGAACTGAAAAGAGCACCTGAGACGTGATAAGTGCTCCATAATATTGGTCCAATAAAACAGTGACTAAATTGATTGGAAAGAGGAGACAGTGGATAGGAGAAGCATAGGAGATGCCCTGATATCAATTTATCGCATCGCAGCTCCAAATTCACCCTTCAACACCTGCTCTGCTGCTATACCTTCTCCAGTGAAGTCTGAACCTCACTCTTGCAGAAAGACCCTCCAGTCCAAGTATTTTTTTTCTTTTAGGTACTCTCTCATAACCCTAGGGAGATTTACTCTTTTATCATAGCTTAGTAATTATTCATATTAAACTTCTCCTGTTTGAATCACTGTGTTGTTTCTATCTCCTGATTGGACCCAGATTGATTCAGAATTGGTATAAGAAGTGGAATAGATCTCAGGAGGTAGACTCTTGAAGATGGGATTTTGAGATTGTTTGGCCATGCCCTTGAGCTTTAGCACAGTGCTGAGCTCCTTGTCAATGGGAAATAGATGCTAGTAATCCATGGCTTGTATTAGCATCACAGTTAATTAAGCTACCAACTGGGGTTAATTGTAATGAAGTGCCAACTAAAGCACATTTCTTGGGAACTCAAGCGGCTGTTACACTTAACCAGATGGGAATAATGAATTCTATAATGACTGGAATGTGGGATGAAGTACCGTTGTGTGCACCTGAGCAGTTATAGAGAGAAAATAATAATCTTAACTCAATTACTTCTAAATTTAACTCATAACTTCACAACCAGAGATTTTCTATGATGTTCCTCAAACTATCTTAATTCTTGTAGTTACAGGAGTGATATTGGTGAAAATCAAATGCAAAATGTAATTGTGTGAGTTGCTGAATTACAATGACACTCTTGCTAGGTTTCTCACGTGAAAATGGAAAAGAATGGAATTCTGAAACTTGCAGTGGGGACTTCTGGTTGGACCTAAGTGAAACTGACAATCTTGAACCCACATGCCATTCTGAGACTCCCTCATCAGGGAAAGTAGCTTGCTTTCTGGTGTTCAAAGAGGCTAGTCTTTTCTGCCTGAAAAATTGGTGATAATCACACTTGAAAAGATGCTTTGGAAGGGGATGCTTACTGTCCTAAAGATATACCACAACCTTCCCTGTTGCCACACTTAATTTTCAAAGATAAGGTGATTCTGTCAACTAGTAAAGACTCCAAATAAGAATGTGCTTCCTCATAGAGATCTTTCAAAGTTGCTAATTGATCACAGAGTCTCTAGGAATGAAATAGATAGCCTAATAGATTATTTCTTGATCTATACGATGGGAAAAACTCTAAGTCTGGTATCCAAAAACCTAACTTGAGTTACCACAGTCTCTCACCCAGTTTCAAGATATGTCAGTTCACAGACTCAAGGTCCTTGATTGAAAGGGAAGCCAGTTGCCACTGAGGAAGGATTCTGCATCATTGCCGTAAGGATACACATAAATCTTCCTTCAAGCCTTTTCCAACTGGACCAGCAGCATTCCTTTAGAAAAATTCCTTTAGAAAACACTCTTTTAGAAAACTCACAAGCTTACATGTTTGAATAACTGGAGGGCAGAGTTCAGGGCAACCATAGGCACTGGAAAATAAGGAAAATATCCTGGAAATAAGACAACCAGAGAAAGGATATCTCCAAATTTGTTTGTAAAATTTACGTAAGTCCTTGGCTGATTTATGCCCAGGGCAGACTCAAGCAAAAGTTGACAGAATTAAAAAAAGATAATGCCATAATCATAGTTAGAAATTTTAACAACCCTCTCTCAGCAACTGATAGAACAATTAGAAAAAAAATCAGTAAAGATCTAGAAGATCTGAACAATATTATCAACTGCCTTGACCTAACTGATATTCAACAAGAGTAGAATACACATTCTTACAACTGCACAGAATATGTTCACCAAGATAGAGCAATTGCTGGGATATAAAAGAAAGCCTCAATAAACTGAAAAGAATCAAAATCTTACAAAGCATGTAAATAAGTAACTATGTAAGTAAGCATAGTACCTGGGACATTTTTGTTACTTAATAACAAAAATCTGTTGATTGAGTTAATTTATGCATAAACAGATCATGGATCTTGGTTTTGAAAATAACCTCTTAACCATAAGACACAGTATATTGTGTTTCAACACAAACTGCAGGTGACTTGGTAATAGCAACCATGTAGTGGATGCTGTGATGTGATGCCAAGATCCTTCTTCTGGAATGAAGGCCTTACTCCTTCTGCTGCTATAAGTGCTACTAGCATCAAGCTCTCAGCTGTCAGCTACCTAAATGGAGGGATTATTTCAGGTGCAATGAGTATCCTTGTTCAAGGTCACAATCTTTACTGGGGCTGCAACACCCAGTAACTATTTGAAGTATAGATATAAAGACCTGAACCATTCATCCTGTCTTGGAATAAGGGCCATCCAGCTTCAGAACCCCCTGCAGAGTTGACTGAGGCCTTCATTTAGACTGTGTGAGAGCTCACCTTCTCTCACTGCACAATCCTTCTTCCTTCTGTTTCCTTCTTCAGTGTGGACGCTGAGAGCACTTAATAAATCTTAATAAATCTTCTGAGCACTCAGTTTCATTTATTCCCAGAGAAACAACTTGCAACAAGCCCTTAGAGAGGAGTGCTAATTAGATTTAGCATATCTCCCTGTGATGGTTTTCCATTTTCCTTGCTGTTGTATCTTCTTTTTTAGTTGTTATAAATTCTTTGTTGGTACTCTAGATTCTTGAAGTTTCCAAAGAATCAGTTTTAGACTGCTGCCATAACAAATTATCACATTAATATTAGTGGGTTAAAACAATATACATTTATTATCTCACAGTTGTATAGGTCAGAAGTCTGTTTGGGCTCAACCATTTTCTTTGCTTTAGGTCTCACAAGGTCAAAATCAAGGTGTCAGCAGGTCTGGTCTTATTTTTTTTTTTAACATCTTTATTGGGGTATAATTGCTTTACAATGGTGTGTTAGTTTCTGCTTTATAACAAAGTGAATCAGTTATACATATACATATGTTCCCATATCTCTTCCCTCTTGCGTCTCCCTCCCTCAGCAGGTCTGGTCTTTTATCTGGAAGCTATGAGAAAGAATCCAAGTCCAAGCTCATTTAGGTTGTTGGCAGAATTCAGTTTTTCATGGGTGTAGGGCTGAGGATTTGCTTCCCTGCTGGCTGTCAACTGGGAGCCTCTCCGTAAGTCCACCCACATTTTTCATCACATTGCTTCTCCATCTTCAAACCAACAAGGGCACATTTAGTCCTTACAGTCTGACTTTTGCTATAGCTCTTCTGATGTCAGCCGGAGAAAGTTCTCTGCTCTTTTTTTTTTTTTTTTTTTTTGCGGTACGCGGGGCTCTCACTGTGTGGCCTCTCCCGTTGCGGAGCACAGGCTCCGGACGCGCAGGCTCAGCAGCCATGGCTCACGGGCCCAGCCGCTCCGCGGCATATGGGATCTTCCCGGACCGGGTCACGAACCCATGTCCCCTGCATCGGCAGGCGGATTCTCAACCACTGCGCCACCAGGGAAGCCCAAGTTCTCTGCTTTTAAGGACTCATGTGATTAGACTGGGCCCATTGGAATAATCTAGGATAATATCCTTATTTCAAGATGTAACCTTAACAACACCTGAAAAATCTTTTGCATGTAATTTAATATATTTGCGGGTTGTATGGATTAAGGCATTGACATCTTTGGGGTGCCATGATTTGGCCTGCCACATGGGTTTAGTTGTTTACAATTTACCTCTAAAACAATGCATATCTTGCAACTGTTTATTGGTTTCCAGAACTTCCATGTTTTTCCCCTTTGCTAAGGAATATGGCAAAGAAATAAAGCCAAACTACTAACCAAATGTCAAAATAAAAATATTTTCCAAAAGGTGATGACTTAGAAATCTCAATGCTATACAGGCTTTGGGTCAGGGGGATTACTGAAGGATTTACTGCAGCAAAACAAACACACAAACAAAAATGAATGCAAGAAAAAGAAAGATAAAGATAAAAAATAGTTGGGTTATCCCAGGAATGCAACAAAAAGGAATAATAGCTTGACAACTATGTATTAAGCCTATAAAACAATCAAACTAAACTGGAAGTCAGATTGACATGAAAGGAATATCTTCCAAAAGTGCACAATATCAAATACTATAACTACAAAGCTCTGGATGATCTTAGTAATGAATATAAAGACATGTTTCTTTTGACATATAAAAAAATAAAGAAAATTAATTGCAGCCTCCAGAAAATTCCAGGAAAGAAAAATATTCTGCAAGAAATAATTTTCTAAATATGTAGCAAAATAAAATATAGTATGATTTTGAGCAATGGATGGAAATGTAGGGAAAAAATAATTGATCCCAGCGTTTGGAATATTCTACTTTGAGCAACAGAATTTTAGTAATCTAAATACATTTCCATAAATATAACTTCATTCCATGGTAGAGTGAACAATGTGTGTTACAATATCATAGCATATAATATTATATATATAAAGTTTTGAATTCTTATAATATATCTACATATCTATAAGACTATATACACATATGTCTAATTGCACTTTAAAACTTTTAATAAAAGTTAAATATGTTACTGTTTGTTATGTGTCTTTATTGAAAGATTGGGAGAATTCTAATAGGGTGCTGAAATTAATAAACTTTAATAAAATTAATAAATTGGAAATGAATTATTTGGCTTATTTTTAGCATCAGAATCAGGAATGTAGAGGAAGAAAATGTATGGAATAACTTAAGGAATCTATTTAGTAATAATTCTGGTAGGGGGTTTTGCTTCAAAAGCTTCAGATTTCTAGTTTGAAACCTCAGTTAGGGGAATAAAAGTTTTTTGGTTTAATTTAGAAAGTGTTGATAAAATTAACATAACATTATTTTATGGATCAAAAGCCCACGGCCTTATCAGTATCAGATTCAGAAATGAGTGGAAACAGTTTATATATAAACTTTCATTGGATGATAATACTTACCCCTTGGAATACGAATGTATAGGATGAGGAAGGTCAAGAAAATTTCAACGTCATTCACTTCAGCAGAATTTGAAGTTTGGACACTGATCATGTTGGTGAATGAGATAAACACTAGCATCTGAAAAAAAGAAAAGGAAATTCAATTGACTGGACATGTGCCCACTTGAAGTGTATTCAAAATTAAACCATTCACTTAATTACACTGTAGGTATTCAGAACATTAACCACTTTGTCTTCTTTTTGCTTCCAACTTCTTTTGCTTCCAACTGATGCCACAGTCTGTTGCTACAATGGTATGTTCACATAAATCAGTGTAATGTTATCTTTTAACACAAAAAACATTGATGGTACATACCATGTGAAACTTTGACATCTCAATATTTCTTTTTTTGTCCTTTTAAAGTGATAAACATTTTTAAGATTTTTCCAAAAAAAGTTTATATAGGTTCTTGCTAGCTAAAGACAATTCAGAACAGTTGTCTATTGATGTCTTACTTTCCCAACTCATTTTTATTTAAAAATGCTCTAACCATTAGCTTTCCAAAAATCTCTAAAACAAGCACAAGAGCAAGGTGCTGAGCTGAAAAAAAAAACACCGAGGTAGTGTTTCTTTTTACTTTCCCTCTCCCTCTCTCTCTCTCTCTCTCTCTCTCTCTTTTTTTTCGGTGTGCTTTTATTTAGCACCCTGGGAAAATATGGTCATATAATTTTCTATTCCCTCCATTTTTCTCCAAAGAAAGAAATCATTTCAGTGGACACTGATAGTCGATATATAAAAAATATATATAGACAAAATATATTCTAAGAATATCCCTTCTTTCCTTCCTTCTCACCTCATGAATTTTTTTTCTTCTTCCAAAATTCTAGGATAAGTACCATGAACTCTTTTGTCCTTTTGATTAACTGAGTTAGGTTGAAGCCAATTTTTGTGTTTCCATTTATATGATTATATGAAACACCATTATATGAAACACTACTTTTCCTGGAGCATATGCAGAGAAATCCTCCAGGAAAAGGAAATACAAAGAATGGGGCCATAGAAAATGGAGAGAGGAGATGTAGAGGAGAGATAGAGAAAGAGGTAATTACATGGAGCATGAAAAAGCTAGTTTAAAATTTGTAAAGCAAAGACTAATGGGTATGTGAGTTAGAGATGAAGAGTGATAGTTTATCTTTCTAAGAGATAATATGCCTTTTGTTGACATACACAGGTTATCCAGAACTGCTGTGAATATCCACTTAAATAAAGGTCCATACCAGATCCCCTTCCTCCCTCAACCATGAATTTTTTGTGGCTACATTTGAAGTTTATTTTTAAACTATTTGCCTCCAGGGCTTCCCTGCTGGTGCAGTGGTTGAGAGTCTGCCTGCCAATGCAGGGGACACGGGTTCGTGCCCCAGTCCGGGAAGATCCCACATGCCGCGGAGTGGCTAGGCCCGTGAGCCATGGCCACTGAGCCTGCGCATCCGGAGCCTGTGCTCCGCAATGGGAGAGACCAAAACAGTGAGAGGCCCACGTACCGCAAAAAATAAATAAAATAAAATAAACTATTTGCCCCCAAATGAGTTTATCCATTAAAATATTTATCCTTAAAAGTGTTCAAAGAAAAGATATAGATGATTAAAATTTTATCAAATTATATGATATGTAAATTCTTTAAAGTTTTTTTATATACCATTAAACTGTCCCCAAATAAGTTGGTCTTTTAAGTGTTTAACATTTAAAGTGTTAAAAGAAAAAAAATGATTAAAAATTCAAGTTACTCAAATTATAGGATATATTATTTCAAAAACATATTAATGCTTTTGGTACTCTGTATCCTTCAGGAAGCATATCTGAACAGATTTCTCCCTTTAATATTTACACACGTGCACAGAGACTGTTTTCTACAAAAAAGAAGAGGATGTAAATTTGCTTTAAACATAGTCACAGTCATAGTCATTCTTTTGCTTTAAACATGATGGTGTCATGAGACTTATGCAGTATACCATAGGGGTAATAGTGCACATGACTAGAAGCTTTCAGAATGTCTGGTGGGAGGCATCTAGCTGGGGAAGTCTCTGCCTGGTGCTTTGTAGGTCTGGTGAAACTGGTCTGACTCCCCTCCCTCTCTTTTCAGTGCCTAATATTCTCAGGGCCTCTTTAAAGGTCCTGCATGCCCCAGCCAACTTCTATTGCTCAGGAATGTCTTTTGTTCTCTGTTCTATTTGTCTGTATTTGATCTTATTCTATCAATGTTAGAAAGACTACATTCACCTTTAGTTTTGTTGGTGCTTCCAGGAGCCTCAGTTGCTGCCATGTGAGATGACTTCCTGAGAATATTTTTACTTCTTCTGCTTCAGCAGAGAAAAAGTTTTCCTGATCTTGGGCTGTGCAGTTTAGCTGGTCAAAAAATGCTCTATAGGGACTTCCCTGGTGGTGCCAATGCAGGGGACATGGGTTCGAGCCCTGGTCCGGGAAGATCCCACATGACATGGAGCATCTAAGCCCGTGAGCCACAACTACTGAGCCTGTGCTGTAGAGCCTGCAAGCCACAACTACTGAGCCCGTGTGCCACAACTACTGAAGCCCGCGTGCCTAGAGCCCGTGCTCGGCAACAAGAGAAGCCACCACAATGAGAACACTGTGCACTGCAATGAAGAGTAGCCCCATGAAAGTCAACCATGAGAGTGAGATACACATGCCCTGGAAGTTAAGTAGCTGTTGTTTGATAGAATGGGAACTGATTGTGAATCATCAGACAAAGAAAACACTAGTCTTGGTAGGTGGTTTTGAATTTTTCCAAACCTTGTAGCAAATATTTAGAAGTTCATATTTGGAACAAAAAGAAGTTGAAAGCCACTGTAGCTTTCTAAGAGAGGGAATGATGTTATCCAAACAACATTTATGGAAGATTATTCCAGCAGCTGTGTTGGACTTCTTTAGTTGCCTTTCAGTTTATTGCCTGATTGCAAGTAGCATTTCAAAATATGGCAGAAACATTTGAGAAGTTGATCTAAAATGTCTCTTCTGTAAAAAGCCATAACATACTGGTAAAGTATATTGTGTATATATATATTATTTTAAGACAAACTAATATTAAACATTCAGATAATGTGATTATAATCTATGTATCTCAGAACAGAGAAGTAATCCAGGTGGTATTTCTGCAAGAGCTCTTACTAAATTACATGTATAGTAAGTAAACTCTCAATATGCTCCAAACATTGAGAAGCTGCCTGATATAGACCTCTTCTCCATTTTCAAAAGGAATTAATTTCCATGTATTCATTTAGAGGGAAATATCAATACCAGAGGAGTAACTTTGCTTTATGTGAGTCTTCCAGTTCTGAGTCTGGATAGACATGCAATTTATAGAGGCCCGTTTGGTTAAATGTATTCACACCTTTAAAAATGTTCAGAGTTATTTGTTACAGAGTGAATTGTGTACTCTCAAAAATACAAAAGTTGATGTTCTAACTTCCACTACCTCAGAATGTGACTGTATTTGGAGATAGAATTTTTAGAGAGGGTTTAAGTTAAAATGAAGTAATTAAAGTGGGCCCTAATCCAATATGAATGGTGTCCTTATAAGAAAAAGAAATTTGGACACAGACACAGGGAGAAGACAATGTGAAGATACAGGGAGAAGATGGCCTTCTATCAACAATCCAAGGAGAGAGGCCTAGGACAGATCCTTCTCTCATGGCCCTCAGAAGGAGCAACCCTGTTTACACTTTGGTATCAGACTTTCAGCCTCCCAAACTGTGATATAATACATTTATGTTGTTTAAGAAACCCAATCGGTATTATTTTGTTATAGAAGTCCTAGAAAACTAATAAAATAATATAACTAATCCCAATTCTAAGTTTTCTCAATAAATAAGAAGGAATTCAGGCAGATTTGTGTGCAACAAAATCTACTACAATGATATTTGCAATACTGAAAAATGAAATCAACTCATTTGTTCAACAATAGAGGGATAGGTTTATAATTTCTGATATATATAAAGTAATTAAAATTACATTTTAAAAGAATGCTAATGACATAGGAAAATGATCATGAAAAATGTTAAATGAAAAATCAGTCAATAATATTATTTACACAAAGATCCTACTTTAATAAAAATATGTTTTTTGTTTAGACAAAAGAGTAGAAATAAATCTATCAAAATGTAATACGCTAATTGACATTGTCCTTTGGTGATATTTATTTTCTTCTCTTTATTTTTCTGTATCTTTTGTGTATCTACATTGAAAAATTTATTATTTTTTTTCTTTTTGGCTGCATTGGGTCTTTGTTGCTGTGCATGGGCTTTCTCTAGTTGTGGTAAGCGGGGGCTACTCTTCGTTGAGGTGTGTGGGCTTCTCACTGCGGTGGCCTCTCTTGTGGAGCATGGGCTCTAGGTGAGCAGGTTTCAGTAGTTGTGGCACACAGGCTCAGTAGTTGTGGCTTGCGGGCTCTACAGCACAGGCTCAGTATTTTTGGCACACGGGCTTAGATGCTCCATGTCATGTGGGATCTTCCCAGACCAGGGATCGAACCTGTGTCCCCTGCATTGGCAGGCGGATTCTTAACCAGTGTGCCACCAGGGAAGTCCGAAAAAATATTTTTGACATTATAAGATGTTCTTATTTAGATAAAATAAACAGAAATGGAATGAAGTTAATAGACCTAAGTTTTAATTTTAATAATAATAACACATTTTTACCCTTTTAGTGTAGGTTTGCATGTGTCTGTGTTTATGTAAGCATTTGTAAAATAACAACGGCTTCTATTTTTATTTTCAGTAGGTCATCTCTATTGGATTCAAAGTTTATGTGATGGAGGAAAATACCTTTTAGGACACTAGCACCAATTAAGATTGAAGTAATTACTATTGCTCTATCTTAAAGTTCAGTGAAACTCTCTCTTGACATCTACAATCTTTGACCCCATAGAGGGGATTTTAAATTTCAGACTCTGTACTGTTCAGTTTTAGAATTCCCATTTGTCTCTTTTTTTTAAATTTATTTTTTGGCTGTGTTGGGTCTTTGTTGCTGCGCATGGGCTTTCTCTAGTTGCGGTGAGCGGGAGCTACTCTTCGTTGCAGTGCATGAGCTTCTCGTTGTGGTGGCTTCTTTTATTGAGGTGCGTGGGCTCTAGGTGTGTGGGCTTCAGCAATTGCACCACGAGGGCTCAGTAGTTGTGGCCTGTGGGCTCTAGCTCACAGGCTCAGTAGTTGTGGCGCATGGTCTTAGTTGCTCTGTGGCATGTGGGATTGAACGTGCCACAGAGGGATGTTCTGTGGGGATCAAACCCATGTCCCCTGCATTGGCAGGTGGATTCTTAACCACTGTGCCACCAGGGAAGTCCAAGAATTCCCATTTCTTGTAGTTTCTATTTTTCAGCTGAGATTCTTCATCCATTCACTTATGATCAAATTTTCCTTTAAATTCTTGAACCAATTAAAAATAGCTGCTTCAAAATTATTGTTTACTGATTCCAGTGTTTGATTCACCTTGTACTCTGGTTCTGTTGACTAGTTTTGCTGTTCACTTTTGGTCACTTAAAAAATATCTACTATTTTTTTAAAATAACAATGTTCCACATTGTGGCTGATACGTTGTAGAAACTGGATTCTGTTGTCTTCCACTGAA
This sequence comes from Lagenorhynchus albirostris, assembly GCF_949774975.1. Classification (NCBI taxonomy): domain Eukaryota; kingdom Metazoa; phylum Chordata; class Mammalia; order Artiodactyla; family Delphinidae; genus Lagenorhynchus; species Lagenorhynchus albirostris. The sequence goes on along the minus strand of NC_083095.1, from coordinate 69,389,356 downwards.
GAGGGAACTCTAGCAGTTTACATGGATGACTGTAAAGAGGAGAAAGGGGAATATGCAGACCTCTTATTCCTAATTTTGAGTAATGTTAGACCCAGAGTTTGAGTTGACATAAATATGTGGAAACTTAAACTTTCAGCAAGTTTCCCCTTTTAGAATGGAGACTTCAGAGGAGTATGTAATAAATGGAATCCTGGCTTAGAGGTCAACTCACAGTGTTTCCACTATGTTTGTGGATCCCTCCAGTACTCATTTTCTGAGTCTCTGAATGTATAATTTGAATTAATATACTTGCAGTTGGAGTAATCAACGTATTTGTTCTTTGGCCTGTGGGGCAAGTGCTGTCACAGTGGAGAAGGCCAAGTGAAAACCTCTGAAACATTCCATGCCCTCCAGTTCTCCCCACCAACATAAAATTAAAAACAATATCATACTCTGTGGGATATGGTAGAGATTAATGCAATATTTAAAGACCTAAAAGATGCAGGTGTGGTTGTCCCTATAAGTCTATTTAATTAGTCAGGCTGGCCCTTACAGAAACTGGATGGGTACTAGAGAATGACTGAAGATGATTGCAGATACTGTGCTGGAGTTGGTATCATTGTTAGAACAGATTAACAATGCCTAAATATATGGTATGGTATGTGGTTAAAAATTTAGCAAATGCATTCTTTGCTCCTCTAATTTGCAAAGAAAATCATACATAGCTTGCATTCACACATTATGGACAACAGTATTGATTTACAGTGTTACCTCAGTGTTACATTAATTCTTCCACCTACTGTCATCATATAGTCCAAAATTATCTGGATTATATTGACATCTCACAGAACATCATGCTGATAAATTACATCAGTGACATCATACTGATTGGTCCAGACAAACAAGAGATGGCTAATAACATGAGACTTTGGTAAGACACTTATGTTCCAGAGGGTGAGATATAAACCCCATGAAGATTCAGGGACCATGCCAGTGAAGATTTCAGGTATACAGTGGCCAGGAAAAAGCCACAATTCCCCTCCAGGGAGAAAAATTCCTTAATCTTGCCCCCCTTACCACAAAGTAGGAAGCACATTACCTATTATTTTTCTTCGGTTCTGTAGGCAATAAATTCCACATATAGGTGTACTTCTCTGGTGTATATACTGGGTGACACAAAATGCCGCCAACTTTGAGTGAGGTCTGGAGCATTAAATACCTAAATGTAACACCCAAAACCGTAAAACACCTAGAAGAGAACATAGGCAGAACACTGTTTCACATAAATTGTAGCAATATTTTTCTTGGATCAGTATCCTAAAGTTAAATAAACAAAAGCATAAATAAACAAATGGAAACGAATTAAACGTAAAAGCTTTTACACAGCAAAGGAAACCATCAACAAGATGAAAAATGACCTACTGAATGGGAGAAAATATTTGCAAATGATATGACTTATAAGGGGTTAATATCCAAAATATATAAACAGCTCATACAACTCAACATCAAAAATACAAACAATACCAATTAAAATGGGCAGAAGACCTGAATAGACATTTCTCCAAAGAAGATATACAGATTGCCAACAAACACATGCAAGGATGCTCAACATCACTAATCATTAGAGAAATGCAAATCAAAGCTACAATGAGGTATCACCTCACACCAGTCAAAATGGTTATCATCAAAAAATCTACAAACAATAAATGCTGGAGAGGGTGTGGAGAAAAAGGAACCCTTCTACACTGTTGGTGAGAATGTAAATTGATACAGCCACTATGGAGAACAGTATGGAGGTTCCTTAAAAAACTAAAAATAGAACTACCATAGGACCCAGCAATACCACTACTGGGCATATACCCTGAGAAAACCATAATTCAAAAAGAGTCATGTACCATAATGTTCATTGCAGCTCTATTTACAATAGACAGGTCATGGAAGTAACCTAAATGCCCATCAATAGACGAATGGATAAAGAAGATGTGGCACATATTACTGTAATGAGTAATAATGGAATATTACTCAGCCATAAAAAGAAACAAAATTGAGTTATTTATAGTGAGGTGGGTGGACCTGAAGACTGTCATACAGAGTGAAGTAAGTCAGAAAGAGAAAAAGAAATACCATATGCTAACACATATGTATGGGATCTAAAGGGAAAAAATGGTTCTGAAGAACTTAGGGGCAGGACAGGAATAAAGACGCAGATGTAGAGAATGGACTTGAGGACACGGGGAAGGGGAAGTGTAAGCTGGGACGAAGTGAGAGAGTGGCATGGACATATATACTACCAAATGTAAAATAGATAGCTAGTGGGAAGCAGCCGCCTAGCACAGGGAGATCAGCTCAGCGCTTTGTGACCACCTAGAGGGGTGGGATAGGGAGGGTGGGAGGGAGACAGAGGGAGGGGATATGGGGATATATGTATATATATAGCTGATTCACTTTGTTATACAGCAGAAACACAACATTGTATAGCAATTATACTCCAATAAAGATGTTAAAAAAAACCCACACAATGAGATAGCATCTCACACCTGTGAGAGTGGCTATCATTAAAAAGAACACAAATAACAAATGTTGGCAAGGATGTGGAGAAAAGGGAACCCTCCTACACTGTTGGTTGGAATGTAAATTGATGTAGTCACTATGAAAAACAGGATGAAGTTTTCTTAAAAAACTAAAAATGGAACTACCATATGATCCAGCAATTCCACTCCTGAGTATATATCTGGAAAAAATCAAAGCACTAATTTAAAAAGATACATTCTCCCTAGGGTCATAGCAGCACTATTTACAGTAGCCAAGACATGGAAACAACCCAAGTGCCCATCAACAAATGATTGGATTAAGAAGGTGTAGCATATATATACACAATGGAATACCACTTAGCCATAGCAAAGAATGAAATTTTGCCATTTGCAACAACATGGATAGACTTGGATGGTATTATGTTAAGTGACATAAGTCAGATAGCAAAAGAAAAATATTATATGATATCACTTATATGTGGAATCTAAAAAATCAAACAAACTAGTGAATATAACAGAAAAGAAACAGACTCACAGGCATAAGAACAACCTAGTGGTTACCAGTAGGGAGAGGGAAGTGTGGAGGAGCGAGATAGGGGTAGGGGATTAAGAGGTACAAACTATGCTGTATAAAATAAATAAGCTACAAGGATATATTGTACAACATAGGGAATATAGCCAAAATATTATATCTTTTATAATAACTATAAATGGAATATAATCTTTAAAAATTGTGGATCATTATGTTGTACACCTGTAACTTTTATAATATTATTTATCAAATATACTTCAATAAAAAAGAATGAAATAATTAGTACATCATATTCTGCTCCTTTTTAAAAAAATTTATTATGTTACTAGGAATCATTTATGGTGATTTTTGTAGTTATTCATTTGTTTTCACTGCTGTGTAATTTCTATTGTGAACTTAACACTATTTACTTTCCATTCTCCTGTTGATGGACATTGGTGGATTCATAATTTTCATCAGTTCTGGAGAAGTCTCAGATACTATGTTTACAAAAGTACCTCTCATCCATTCTCTCTTTTTTTCTAGTATTTCAATGAAATACATGATGTAGTTCTAATTCTGTCTCTATATTTGGATCCTATCATTCATATTTTTCATCTTTTTGTTCTCTGTACTGAATTCTAGATAATTTCTTAAGATCTATCTTTTCACTCATTAACTTCACTTTGGCTTAGTTTAATCTGCCTTTAAACATGCCCTTTTGGTTTTTAACTTCAAAATTATATTCTCTATCACTAAAATTTCAACTTCGTCCCCTTTCAAATCTTTGTCCATGTTTTTGTTACTCTTCTGCATTTTTGAGATTGCCCATTCTATTTTATTAAACATTTCATTAGTTGAAATTTTATATTTTGATTCTCAGAATGTCAGTATCTGAAATCCTTGGGAATAAATCTGTTTTTTGAGGTTTCTACTGATTCATGTACGATGGCTTATTTTTTTACATGCTTGGAGATACTTGATTAAGAGGTCATATTTCATCTTAATTTGTGAGAACCTTGGACACCTCTATGCAAACATAACATGTTGTAAGCATTCAGCTTCTCCTATTAGAGCAGATTACACTTCTTTCTTTCTACGGTTGAAGCCTAATTTCCTTAAAAGTACCAACCTTGTCTTTTTTCCTTCACTAAGTAAGCATTTAATTATTTAGGAGGGGATTAACAGCCTAAGATCACTTCAGGGTTTTTCTAGAGTCTCTTTCTAATACAAGAGTCTGAGTTTCAGACCCCCTTTCTCGTAGTTAGCTCCTGATGGTAAGGAGACTATCAACCTGAAACTACTTAAGCTTCTAGAGCCCCTAGCTAGTGCAAGAGCCTGGGGCTCAGCTCTTCTTCCTTGAAGCTTACTTGAGACTTTCCTGATGAGAGTGCTAATACTGGCATTTACCTTCAGGGAAGCTTCAAGGTTCTGATTTGCTTGCTGCCTGCTGACTCTACTCCAGGTTCAGCAAACAGATATTTTCCCCTGTAGGGGGTGCCCTTAGTATTTCCCTTATTTCCTGTGACCTCAGCAATGCATAGAAAACTGTTCTATCAAATATTTGGTTGTTCTATAGCAGGAAGGTCCTTTGGACTATTTTGGGTCATAATGCAGTACATGGACTTGACATGTGCATTTGTATTTTTCATTATTTATTTTTTTTCAAAAAGAACACAAATACTTTATTAAATCAGGATAAGAGACCAGATGTCCCAATTTGTTTTACATTATTTCATTGAATTTTTGCCATTTTTATTATTGTTATTCTTGATATACAATATTATATTAGTTTCAGGTGTACAACACAGTGATTTGATATTTTTATCATTATGAAATAATCACCACAGTAAGTCCAGTTACCATCTGTCACCATACAAAATTGCCACAATATTATTGACTTTATTGCCTACGCTGTACATTTTATCCTTGTGATATATTTATCTCATGTCTGGAAGTTTGTAACTCTTGAACTCCTTCGCCTATTTTCTCCATTCCCCCGACCCCCCTTCTCTCTGGAAACCACCAGTTTGTTCTATCTATGAGTCTGTTTCTGTTTTGTTGAAATGTGCATTTTTGTGTTTTTTTTTGTTTTTTTCTTTGAAATGTGCATTTTTAATAAGCTCTTCCCCATACTCTACTTATGCACACCAAAGTATGAGAATCAGTGTTACAGACTAGGCATGGAAATGAATGGCATGTTCAGCAATGGTGAGTGTTCTGGTCTGACTGAACCCAAGTCTATAAGAGGACATACTAAACTAAAAATGTTGATTAGATTCAGAGGCTTGAAGGACTTTAAATGCAATTCTAAAGAGTTTGGAATTTTTCTGGCTATGGAAAGTAATAGAAGTGTTTTAAACAGAATAATTTAAAACTGAGGAAGAATTGACAAGACTTTGTACCTAATTGCACATGAGAGGTGTAGGAGAAGTCAAAGGTCATAGATGTATGATTCCAAGGTCATACAAAGAAGCTATTATTGAGATTCTCTTGTGCTTGGCCTATGTTCAACATTTCATTTGCCATGATTTGATTATCTTGGGGAGAATTTTGTAATTTTCTCCTTCTCTCTGTCTGTCTGTCTGTCTGTCTCTATATATTTATCTATATCTATATTATATAGAGTGAGTTATTCAAGTTCAAGACATCTGAGATCTTCACCATATTTTCTGACAAATTCTGCAACAAGATTACATTTATGTTCACTGTCTCAGCCAGCATAAAGTGTTTTTGTGAACATACATAGTCAGGTGCATATTTACTTTTTTTAAGAGCATTTTTAAGCTTACAGAAAAGCCACTCACAAAGTTTAGAGAGCCTCAGATACCCATCCCAGCCCAAGCCCCACCCCTGGTCTTCTCTTAACATCATACGCTGTGTTGTTAAAACTGACGAACCAGGAGACAGGATCAAGATGGCAAAGTTGGAAGATCCTGCGCTTACTTCCCATTTGAGCACACCAAAATTATAACTACTTACAGAGCAACTATCTCTGAGAGCAACCTGAAGACTAGCAGAAAAGCTTTTCTACAACTAAAGATATAAAGAAGGTGTCACAACAGCTGGGTAGGAGGGGGCAGAGATGAGGTCTGGTCAGGACCCACACCTACGGTCAATTATCTTTGACAAATGAGGCAAGAATATACAATGGAGAAAAGACAGTCTCTCCAGCAAGTGGTGTTGGGAAAGCTGGGCAGCCTCATGTAAATCAGTGAAATTAGAATACTTCCTCACACCATGTACAAATATAAACTCAAAATAGTTTAAAGACCTAAATATAAGACACAACACCATAAAATTCCTAGAAGAGAACATAGGCAAAACATTCTCAGACACAATCCATAGCAAAATTTTCTTAGATCAGGCAAAAGAATAAAAGAAATAATAGCAAAAGAAATAAAAGCAAAAAATAAACTAATGGAACCTAATCAAATTTAAAAGCTTTTGCACAGCAAAGGAAACCATCAACAAAATGAAAAGACAACCTACAGAATAGGAGAAAATGTTTGCAAATAAGGAGACCAACAGGGGGTCAAGTTTCAAAATATACAAACAGCTTATACAACTCACTATAAAAAAAGGAAACAACCCAATCAAAAAATGGGCAGAAGACCTAAATAGACATTTCCCCAAAGAAGACACACAGATGGCCAACAGGCAAATGAAAGATGTTCAACATTGCTAATTATCAGAGAAATGCACATCAAAACCACAATGTGGTACCACTTCACACCAGTCAGAATGGCTATCATCATAAAGTCTACAAATAATAAATGCTGGAGAGGGTGTGAAGGAAAGGGATCCCTCCTATACTGTTGGTGAGAATGTATAATAAACTGGTGTGGCCACTATGGAAAACAGTATGGAGGTTCCTTAAAAAATTAAATATAGGGCTTCCCTGGTGGTGCAGTGGTTGAGAGTCCGCCTGCTGATGCAAGGGACACGGGTCGTGCCCCGGTCCGGGAGGATCCCTCATGCCGCGGAGCGGCTGGGCCCATGAGCCATGGCTGCTGAGCCTGCATGTCCAGAGCCTGTGCTCCTCAACAGGAGAGGCCACAACAATGAGAGGCCCGCATACCGCAAAAAAAACCCCAAAAAACAAAAAACCTAAATATAGAGCTACCATATGATCCTGCACTGCTGGGTATATATACGAAGAAAAGGAAAACACTAATTTGAAAAAGATACATGCACCCCAATGTTCATAGCAGCACTATTTACAATAGCCAAGATATGGAAGCAACCTAAGTGTCCATCAACTGATGAATAGATAAAAAAGAAGTGGTATATATAGACAATGGAATGTTCCTCAGCCATAAAAGAATGAAATATTGTCTTTTGTGGCAATGTGGGTGGACCTAGAGAATATAATACTAAGAGAAGTCAGACAAAGACAAATACTATATATCATCACTTACATGTGGAATCTAAAAAATAATACAGATGAATCTATATACAAAACAGAAACAGACTCAAAGACATAGAAAACAAACTTATGGTTACCAGAGGTAATGGGAGGAAGGGGGGATAAATTAGGAGTATGGGATTAACAGACATAAACTACTATATATAAAATAAACAACAAGATTTTACTGTAAAACACAGGGAACAATATTCAGTAACTTGTAAAATCCTAAAATAAAAATAATCTGAATTATATATATGTGTGTCATATATATACATATACAATGTATATATGTGCATATATATATAAAACAATCACTTTGCTGTACACCTGAAACTAACACAACATTGTAAGTCAACTATACTTCAGTAAAAAAAAAGAAAGTGGCTACACTAAACAACAGATTTACTTTTATGTACGTATGTATGTATCCTTCTGTTTTATTGAGGTATAATTGACATGCAGCACTGTATAAGTTTCAGGTGTACCACATGATTCAGTTAGATACATCATGAAATGATTACCACAATATGTTTAGTGAACATTCATCATCTCATATGGATACAAAATTAAAGAAATAGAAAACAAATTTCTTTGTGATGAGAACTCTTAGGATTTACTGTCCTAACAATTTCCCTGTATGACACACAGCAGTGTTAGTTATATTCATCATGTTGTACATCACATCCCTAGTACTTATTTATCTTATAACTTGAAGTTTGTACTTTTGACTGCCTTCATTTAATTTCTCCTTCTCAAACCCCCACATCTGGTAACCATAAATCTGATCTCTTTTTCTGTGAGTTTGTTTTTGAAGTACAATTGACCTACAAAACTATGTTAATTTCTGTTACAAAACATAGTATTTTTTTGTATCCAAAATATATATATTTTTTAAAATTCCCAAATCTCAACAGTAATAAAACAAATAAACCAAATTTTTTAAATGGCAAAACATAAGAACAGACATTTCACCAAAGAAGATATATCGCTGGCAAATAAGCTCATGAAAAGATGCTCAACATAACCAGCCATTAGCTATTTGGGAAATGCAAATTAAAATCACAATGAGATACAACCTCACACCTATCAGAATAGCTTAAATGTTTTAAAATGTCAATTCCAGTCTGGCAAGAACACAGGGTAACTGGAACTCTAATACTTGTTTTTTTTTCTAGTTTTTCTATTTATTTTTTTAAACATCTTTATTGGAGTATAATTGCTTTACAATGGTGTGTTAGTCTCTGCTGTATAACAAAGTGAATCAGCTATACATATACATATATCCCCATAACTCCTCTCTCTTGCGTCTCCCTCCCACCCTCCCTATCCCATCCCTCCAAGTGGTCACAAAGCACTGAGCTGATCTCCCTGTGCTATGCAGCTGCTTCTCACTAGCTATCTATTTTACATTTGGTAGTGTATATATGTCCATGTCACTCTCTCACTTCGTCCCAGCTTACCCTTCCCCCTCCCCATGTCCTCAAATAGATTCTCTACATCTGCCTCTTTATTCCTGTCCTGCCCCTAGGTTCTTCAGAACCATTTTTTTTTAAGATCCCCTACATATGTGTTAGCATATGGTATTTGTTTTTCTCTTTCTGACTTACTTCACTCTGTATGACAGTCTCCAGGTCCACCCACCTCACTGTAAATAACTCAATTTCGTTTATTTTTATGGCTGAGTAATATTCCTTTGTATATATGTGCCATGTCTTCTTTATCCATTCATCTGTCGATGGACACTAGGCTGCTTCCATGTCCTGGCTATTGTAAATAGAGCTGCAATGAACATTGTGGTACATGACTTTTTGAATTATGGTTTTCTCAGGGTATATGCTCAGTAGTGGGATTGCTAGGTCCTATGGTAGTTTTATTTTTAGTTTTTTAAGGAACCTCCATAGTGTTCTCCATAATGGCTGTATCAGTTTACATTCTCACCAACAGTGCAGAACACCCTCTCCAGCATTTATTGTTTGTAGATGTTTTGATGATGGCCATTTTGACTGGTGTGAGGTGATACCTCATTGTAGTTTTGATTTGCATTTCTCTTATGATTAGTGATGTTGAGCATCCTTGCATGTGTTTGTTGGCAATCTGTATACCTTCTTTGGAGAAATGTCTATTCAGGTCTTCTGCCCATTTTTGGATTGGGTTGTTTGTTTTTTTGATATTGAGCTGCATGAGCTGCTTGTACATTTTGGAGATTAATTCTTTGTCAATTGCTTCATTTGCAAATATTTTCTCCCATTCTGAGGGTTGTCTTTTCTTCTTGTTTATGGTTTCCTTTGCTGTGCGAAAGCTTTTAAGTTTCATTAGGTCCGTTTGTTTATTTTTGTTTTTATTTCCATTTCTCTAGGAGGTGGGTTAAAAAGGATCTTGCTGTGATTTATGTCATAGAGTGTTCTGCCTATGTTTTCCTCTAAGAGCTTTATAGTGTCTGGCCTTACTTTTAGGTCTTTAATACATTTTGAGTTTATTTTTGTGTATGGTTTTAGGGAGTGTTCTAATTTCATTCTTTTACATGTAGCTGTCCAGTTTTCCCAGCACCACTTATTGAAGAGGCTGTCTTTTCTCCATTGTATATTCTTGCCTCCTTTATCAAAAATAAGGTGACCATATGTGCATGGAAAACATAGTATTTTGATATTTCTATACATTTCAAAATGATCACCACAATAAGTCTAATACGATATGTCACAAAAGAAAAATATTACATATTTATTGACTACATTCCCCACACTGTACATTTCATACCAGTGACTCATTTATTTTGCAATGGGAAGTTTGTATCTGTTAATCTCCATCACCCATTTCTTTTCTCCATGCACTCCCCTCCCCTTTGGCAACAACTTGTTTGTTCTCTGTATCTATCACTCTGTTTCTGTTTTGTTATGTTTGTTCATTTGTTTTTTAGATTACACATATAATGAAATCATACAGTATTTTTCTTTCTTTGTTTGACTTATTTCACTTAGCATAATATCCTCTAGGTTCATCCATGTTGTTCCAAATGGCAAGATTTCATTATTTTTTATGACTAAGTTTTCATTGTCTATGTATACCACATTTTCTCTATCCATTTATTTATTTGATAGGCACTTGGGTTGCTTCCATATCTTGGCTATTATAAATAATGCTGCAGTGAAATAGGGGTGCATATCTCTTTTCTAATTAGTGCTTTTATTTTCTTTGGATAAATACCCAGGAGTGGAATTGCTGGATCATATGGTGGTTCTAGTTTTAATTTTTTGAGGAATTTCCATACTGTTTTCCAGACTGGCTGCACCAATTTACATTTCTATTTATTATTATTATTTTGGTGGAGCTGCGCAGCATGTGGGATCTTAGTTTCCAGACTGGGAATCGAACCCACGCCCCCCGCGGTGGAAGCACAGTCTTAACCACTGGACCGCCACAGAGTTCCCTTTTTTCCACAACCTTGCCAACACTTGTTATTTGCTATCTTTTTGGTAGTTGCCATTCTGATAAGTATGAGGTGATATCTCATTGTGGTTTTGATTTGCATTTCCATGATGTTTAGTGATGTTGAGCATCTTTTCATGTGCCTGTTGGCATGAAACAACAGATTTTCAATGTAGATGAAACAGTGTTCTATTAGAAGGAGATGCCATCTAGGACTTTCATAACTAGAGAGGACAGGTCAATGCTTGGCTTCAAAGCTTCAAAGGACAGGCTGACTCTGTCCTTTTTAGGGGCTAATGGAGCTGGTGAGTTTAAGTTGAAGCCAATGCTCACTTACCATTCCCCAAATCCTAGGCCCCTTAAGAATTATGCTAAGTCTACTGTGCCTGTGCTCTGTAAACGGAACAACAAAGCCTGGATGACAGCACATCTATTTACAACATGGTTTACTGAATATTTTAAGCCCACTGTTGAGAACTGCTTCTCAGAAAAAAAGAATCCTTTCAAAACATTACTGCTCAATGACAATGCACCTGGTTACTCAATAGCACTGATGGAGATGTACAATGAAATTAACGTTTTTTTTCATGCCTGCTAAAACAGCATCTACACTACAGCTCATGGATCAAGGATTAATTTTGACTTTCAAGTCTTACTATTGGAGAAGGGCCATAACTGGCACAGACTGATTTCTCTGATGGATCTGGGCAATGTAAATTGAAAACCTTCTGTAAAGGATTGACCATTTTGCATATTATTAAGAACATTCATAATTTATGGGAAGAGGTCAAAATATTAACATTAACAGGAATTTGGAAGAAGTTGATTCTAATCCTCATGGATGACTTTGAAGGGTTCAAGACTTCACTGGAGGAAGTAATGCAGATGTGGCAGAAATAGCAAGAGAAGTGGAATTAGAACTGGAATCTGAAGATGTGACTGAATTACTGCAATCTCATAATAAAACTTAAACAGATGAGGGGCTGCTGCTTATGGATGAAGAAAGAAAGTGGTTTCTTGAGAAAGAATCTATGTCTGGTGAAGATGCTGTGATGATTGTTGAAATGATAACAAATGATTTAGAATATTACATAAATTAACTTAGTTGATAAAGCAGAGGTAGGGTTTGAGAGATTGACTCCAATGTTGAAAGAAGTTCTACTGTGAGTAAAATACTGTCAAACAGCACTGCCTACTGCCGATAAACTGTTCATGAGAGGAAGGGTCAACTGATGCAGCAAACTTCACTGTTGTCTTATTTTAAGAAACTGCCATGGCCACCCCAATCTTCAGCAGCACCCTGCTCAGTCAGCAGCCATGAACATAAAAGGAAGACCCTCTACCAGCAAAAAGATTATGACTCAAGGCTCAGATTATGGTTAGCATTTTTTTTTTAGCAATAAAGTAGTTTTAAATTAAGATAGGTCCATTTTTTAGACATAAAGCTATTGCACACTTAATAGACTATAGTATAGTGTGCACATAACTCATATGCACTGGGAAACCAAAAAAGTTCATGTGATTTGCTTCTATTTTGATATTTGCTTTATCGCAGTGATCTAGAATTGAACTCACAATATCTCTGAGGCATGTCTGTATAGAGATTAACTGATATAACATACGTAAACCTCCAAGCAAGTACCTGTGCTTGTGAACTACTACACTAATTCTGCTAATGACAAAAATTGTAACAGAGTTTATCAGAGAAAACCTGTTAAATCTGCTTTAACAAATTTCTCTCTAAACTCAGAGCTGGAAGAAGTCTACAGAAAATTGAATAAAAATTATTAGACTCATGTCTGCAAATCCAGGAGAAAAGCTGCCACAGAGTTATGCGGTTTGTTCACTGTAATGTAGTCTTCATGTGGCCCATTTTACCTGTATGTTAAATAAATGCCATTTGAGACCTGATCAAGTTTTTGTATTTAGCTTACTAAAGCGGGAACCTAGCCCAGCTGGCATTCTGGGACTCCTTCCATCTTTGGTTTGACTTGATGATTCAGTGAAGTACTTGCTGTTCTTGCATCAGAAGTAGCAGTGTTAATTCTTTTTTGCCAAATACTTTCACATAGCTCAGGCTGAGATCCCTGGATGATTGCTTATCGCACAGTCACTGAAGCAGCTGGTGGAAAAGTCCATGTTGATCCCTTTGAGGCCTATGCCTTTGGAAAACATTCTGAGTTGTTCTACATTTCAGAGGAGCAAGTGACATGGTACAAAACTACCAAGGATTCTCCTTTTAGTCTTCACTGGCTGGTAGGAACTCCATGGATAGTTCTTTGGCATCCTAAACTTAGGTTGATCATATAATTTTTCATCCAGGGAACATTCTTTTGAGAATGAAAGGGAGGCATAGTTAATAATTAAGTTGGGACAATAGATGTAAATTGGGACTGTCCTGAGTAAATTGGGTTGTATAGTCATCCTACTAGACTCTACAGTCTCTGATCCTGTTATTCTTTTTTAGTTCCGTTCCCAAACCTGAATAGCCCCATTTCTCTGCCTTCTGTGTACTGTGTACGAATGTCCCAGGACATCCTATAACTAATTTTGTTTTCCTCCTACAGTATTACTATTCCTACTGCAAAAAAAATGTTACTATTTCTCCTTGGTTCTCATCAGTTAGTCCCAAACTTGCCTCATGTCAAAGACAATGCTGTGGACATCTTCCAAAGCCATCCTAATCATTTATTCATTCCACAAGTATTTACTGAGTGCCTATTCTGAAGCAGGAGCTGTTCTATGTGCAGGGAAACAAGAACACATATGACATAATGTGCCTGCCTAATGGAGCTTATATTCTACTGGACAGACACAATACACAATAAATTAAAAGATACATATTTTAGATAGTGAAAGTTACAGTGAAAAAAAAATAGAATAGGGATGGTGCCTGGGTGAAAGGAGATCACTTTAGATAGACTGTACTCTGAAGACCTCTGAGACCTGAAAGATAAGGAGCCAGATATATGGATGTAGTTATCTAGAGGGAAGAGTATTGTAGGAAGGACAAACAGTAAGTGTAAACACATTCAAGTAGGAATGATCTTAATGGCTACAGAAAGTATATGAAGTATAAGCATATAAAGTACAAGAAAAAAAGAAAGTATATAAAGTATAAGGAGTGTGTCAATGTGAAGAGAATGAGTGGAAGAGTGCTGAGGGGTTAGATCATTTATGGCCAGGTAGGCCGGTCATGATACAGAATCTGAGGTTTTAATTCTAATTGTAGTGGAAAGCTTGTCAGCAGTTTTAAGCATGTGAGCAGAATAATCTGACTTATATTCTTTAAAAGATCACTCTGGTTTATCAGAAGAGACTACATTGTAAGGGATAAGAGTTCAGGGCGATCAGGTAAATTACTATTGTAATAAACCCAATAACAGAGGTTGGAGGTTTGAACTAGGGTGGTAGTAGTGAAGATGGTAACAAATGGCTAAATGCAGGAGTATTTTGGATGTAATGCTTATAGGAATTGCTACAAGTGATGAGGAAAGGAAGAAAAAATGGTTCCTATATTTATAGTTTGGGTGAATGGGGTCCCAGTTAACTAAGATGGAGAAAGTGTGTGTGTGTGTGTGTGTGTGCGCATGTGTGCGTGCACATGGGCGCATGCTAGAGGGAATTTCAGGCCCATGGTATTTCCCCTTCTTAGTTCTAGAGTTTCACACTATGAATCATTGAACAGAAAGAAAGAAGGAACCTGGACCACTGATGGCATTTTGGAGCTTGATTCACAGCTCTCATGACTGAAACTGTTTCTAGCTGATGCATGTGCTTTCAAGATCATTTGCCAACTGACCCACTCCAGCACTTCCGTAAACTAGCCCATTTTTATTCTTCTATGTGGCATCTTTAGTGCAGGCAAAAACACAAGTCTTTGGTTCTCTAAAGATTTTAGGTATGCTTCTGCTCCTGAGCCTTGGCACATGCCATTGTTGCTAACCTCTCTGTCTCCATCACTAGATGGAGAGATCATGGGGGCAGGCACGCCTCTGAGTCTTCTGCAAGTCAATAAAGTCCAGAGCATAGTGCCTTGCATACAGAAGGCACTAAAAACTAGAAGGCACTATGCTTGTCAAATGACGTTTAATTCTCCTCTGGTGAGCTTATTAAGTCCCTCCCCTTTCCATTCAATAGTTCTTAATTACTTTAAAACCTGGCTTAAAACGAATTTTTTCCATGATGAATCCCACCTGATTATGACCATGCCTCCACTTGGCCTTTTCGTGGTAGTTATGTAACTCTGGTTAATAAAAGTGTCCATCTAAGTCTTCTTGATGAACGTCCTAGTTTTCTAATACATATTAAAATGCTCTGTGGAGAGGAATCCTGTACCCTACACTCATTTTTTGACTATTCCCATACAAAACCTGATATAATGTTCTGTTATACCATAAGAGCTTAATAAATATTGTTGGCTAAACCTTGGAAATTCACTTGGGCCAATCTTCTCCCTGATGTAATAATTTCCACCCAAAGGAACAGCTTCCTGTAAGAAGAATCAATTAGTCAGATAACGATATTTTAAATTTCCAAACAAATAGCTCAACAAAAATGACAATCTGTGATTTGGGAATAAAGAAGTAGTTTCAGTCTAAGTGCCATATCTATGGTATTATTGTTGGTTATAATGAGGTAAAGTATCTGTATACTCTATGTAAATATTTATTATTTTCTTGTTATTTTAGCTTTACAATTCCCCAGGATATATCACCTACACTGATGACACCTATATTAATTGGGATGTTTATTTTTTGCATGGAGACTAAAATAATTACATAGAGTCATGTGTTTGATATTCAGGTGTAAAAGAATTTACAAACTAGTGGACAACTGAGAACAAGCTGAGAAAGCACAAATCATTCACTTTGTTCACTGTGGGCACAATTACACTATGATCTGCAATACTCTTTTCATATACAATTGATCATTAACTTATTTTAACTTTCTGAAGTTGCTTGAACTAAGGGTAGCTACAGATTTCAGTACATTACAATATGTATCTAATTCACTAGTTTGGACATTTTTGAATGAAAAAGATGTAGTATAATGCAGAATAAAGGAAATTGAGGGAACAAAGCATAATCTCCACTTAACAAAAATCTAAAGGTTAAATAGATGAGAACTCAAGATTTGAATTCGTTTCCCAGAACAGTGCTTTATTACCAAAATAAACTTGAGACCACCACTTAACTGCAAAGAAAAATCAACAAAGACATTAGATAGTCATTAATCATCCTAAATAAACAGTACTTTTTAAGTGTCTGATTGACACTGTTGGCACAGATTCTGTCCTTAGAAATATGCCTCAGATTTCTATCATAGACCTACTTTACTTAATTCAATGCTTGACTACTCTAGGATTTAATATGAGAACAGAAATTGGTAGAAAAATTTTTCAGAGTTTGTTTTAACAAATTATGTCTGTCTTAGTCTCTTGGTATAGATTTCCATGGTAAATATAAGGCCATGCTGTTTACTTCGCCACAGAATCGAAACTTTATATTTTTTACATGCAATTTCTAACGAATGATATGGGTTTACTAGCACTCTCTCATAAATCTATAGCAATCATGCCTTTTATAGCATTTTTCTTGTATCTATAATATTTTCATGTTTACTAATGTTTCATAGGATACTATACAGACTTACCAAAAAAAAGATAATTCTTAAAATTTCACCTTTTTCTAAGATATATAATCTTTTTAATTTATAGGAGTAAAGCAACATCCAATTATAGCATGCCAGACACTGTCTACTGTTTTTTTTTTAACATCTTTATTGGAGTATAATTGCTTTACAATGGTGTGTTAGTTTGTGCTTTATAACAAAATGAATCAGCTATACCTATACATATATCCCCATATCTTCTTATTCATCTAATTTCCCATTAGAAGGCACAATAAATATTGTTTGTGCAACAATTTGTAATTGCAACATGTTGACCTGAAAAACTGATCATCATTGCCATAAGTGACAAGAATTTGTATACTCTATTAAGATATCATGCATTGGCAATTTATGTCTTGAAAGCCTCAGTTTATTCAATTTAATGAACATTTACTGAATGCTAAATACGTATTTAGTGTTGGTTAAAAGTTAAATGAGACATTTACCCTGTCTTAAGGATCCTACAATCTAGCCAATAAAACATAAATCTCCACATATGTGTTTACCAGCCTTGGAATTCATAAACCTTTGGCATGAAATATTAAGATGTGATCTAAAGTCAAAAGGGTATTGAGATCTAATATTGGCTTAGCCACCTATTTTTGTCCAAGGAGTAACCCTCAGTTTTTTCTATGTGATAAAAATAAAATTTGTTTTCAAAAACCTTAAAAAGCTAATTAAGATGTACACGTTCTTTTTTTTAAATTTATTTCTTCTTGAAGTAACATTAGTTTATTACATTATATTTCATGTGTACAACATTCTATTTCAACTTCTGTACACACTACAGTGTATTCACCACCCAAAATTTAGTTTCCATCTATCCCCTTTTGCACCCTCACCCTTTACCCTCTGGCAGCTACTACTCTGTTCTAATGTATGAGTCTCATTTGTTCTCAATGTATTGAATATATAAGGATAGGGTTCAATATCAAATAACAAGTACTGAGCTCACTGAAAAAAAGATGTTATTGATAAACAAATTATTCATATCATCATGTATGCAAGTCATTGTTATATGCCTTATGTTACTATTTTAATATATACAAGTTAAGTAATAGATGCAATAATATGCAAATTACTGCTATCCACAATAGAAGGGTAAAACACTGTCTAGCATTAAGCAGAAATTATTTTCATTGAATTAAGGTCGTAGGGAAAACCTCACTAAAATGTTGACAAATGCTTTAAGCTTCTAAAAAAAGTAGAAACAGAAATAATTGGGCTGCCATTATTTATGTAAATGAGATATGATAGGAAGGCACAGGGGATGAAAAACAACAGGAAATGCAACTTTATCAATCAAAATATCCATGATATATTCTTTTTAGCGCATAACATGGGCTTTTATTATATGAACAAAATTGAGTGCAAATTTTGTAGCTATTCAGTAAAAATAAGTGGCTGCCATTGCAACATATGCATTGCATAGCACATGTGTTACTTCTCAATTAAAAGTGCCATGAAATGCTTACAAGCGCTTACAATGTTTTAAGGGGACACATGTTTGAAAGAAATGACCATTTTAACAATTACTTGTTGTTGTCATGTCACGCAAATGTCTTTTTCCTTAACTTTATTTCAAATCCCATAGTTGAATTTGTTGATGGAAAACAAGAAGCAAGAGGTTCTGCTTGTGGAAATAGAAAGGAGTGTACATGAGGGGCAGGGTGTGTTTTGCTTGGCAGTTCTTGGGCTACAATTTTGTTTTTGTTTTTAGTGCTGGAGGGCAGCAAATTGGCAGGTGTAAATAAGGCTCTAGCTAGATTCATACTGTATTTACAGTCAGTTATTATGGATTAAAATGTCTGTGATGTATAGGGAATTAGCACTCAACTTCTATTAAGAATGGAAGCTTAATGTCTAATTTCAAACATTCTCTGAATATACTTCTTCTGTCTAATCTTGCATTAATTTCCACCAACTTTTTATAAAGTGTACACAAATGGACTATTAGGAATCCTTCTGTTTGTGTCTTATTATGTACTTGCATTAAAGTTTGAAATTTTGAATATAAATTTTTGTATCTAAATTTTTAATGTAGCATGTAATTTGCCATAACCAAAAATTGGTAGGTAAGGAATATTACTCTACAACTGAATTGAGAAAGAGAGAGAGGGAGAGATTGACTTAGAGAGAGATTTAGAGACAGAGATTCCTCAATTCAAAAGATTACTTTTTATGGTATCCATACAGCATATTGTTATAGCTTTGTTAATTTTTGAAAATAGCAAATAGCTATTTGCCTATCTACTTTGATGTAAAACAGAATCATTTTATAACATAGTTTGCACTTTACTAGGATTTGCATTTACCACATGTTAAATCATGTCCCAGAAACACAGCAACCACTAGCAGATAGAGCCTAATGTCACATGATTATACAAAACACAAAGGTTATAATGTTTGTAAGGATAATTGCTTTTTTAATAAGGAATTTCCATTTTAAGGAAAGTAGAATAGCTTTATAAGAAATTTAGATCGGGCCACATTTCTACAACACACTGATCTGTAGCAACTTTTTTGAAAGCTCCTGGCAACATGAACTTCCCATGTCTCTATATTTGCTCTGTGCATGCAGACAAAGAGCCAAGATCATCTTGACTTCGAGGAGGAACAGTGGAAAAAGATGATAAGAGAGTGGTATGAAATAAATAATAAATAAATAAGTGACTGTTGAATAAAACAATTAGTTTTGCCCCAGGCTTCTGCAATAGCTTATGAATTCTTACCGGCATTAGTTTACAGCTGGAACTTCAGGATATAATAGGAGATTGAATCTTATACAGGCAATGAAACAGATGATCAAATTCACAGGGGATTGTGTCAGGCTTTTTCCAGTACTAAAGAAACATATTAATCCTTGTCACTGTTTTCAGAAACGCTGTGACAGAAATAAACCTGTACTGTAACTTGGCCCTTTTAATGAGCTTCTGGAGTGTGGGCTTTCCACTCAGCACCTGAAAAACACAACAAAACACCTTTTATATTAAAGATGTGAGGTTTGCTGCTGGCTAAATTTGTACACATAAGTCTATAAACCAGCGCTCAGCCAGCTGGGAAGCAAGAAAGCAAATTCAGATTCTGCCATGAACTTCACAGACCAATTATCTACTTGGAATCATGGGAGTTTAACAAACAAATACCAGCCCCTGCTGAGCCTTTTCAGGCCAGCAGCTTATGGGTGATTCAGTTGCATCCAAGGCTTTTAGACTGATCAATTCTTAATCACAAAGCACAAAAATTATTCTCAGACTCATGTCAGTTTCTTTGGACACGTTTGTTAACAATCTGCTTCAAATCATTTTTTTAAAAGAAACGGCAGACACTGTTTTTATTGACTCCCCACTTGTAAAATGTTTATAGCTTGTTAATTTATATTTACCCCTTTACTTTTGCCTGCAAATCAACATCACTTAGCACAGTTTGGTTACACTTTGTCCAAAGGAAATTACAGAAGCCTGCTATGGGGCTAAAATGAAGGAAAGCTGCGGAAAATCAATATACTGCTGATTAAACAGATCGTAGCAAATTCACGGCTCTATGCTACAGCATGGAGACATCAGTGTGATGCCTATCTAGCAGTTAATGTGCTTTCAGTCAGGTGAAGAAAATTTCAGAATAAGGCAAAATCACCCAGAAAAGAAGAACTACCTTACACAAGAATGTATGTGCTTACATGAAACCTACATTTTGTGTAAGGTAGTAGTTCACTTAGGGAATAAGGGTGTGTTTGTTTTACAAAATAAAGCAGTTTAGTGTCTTTAGTATGACATTTACCCTTTGTATTATGAAAGGAACTAATGGCATTGCAAGATACCACCTATTTTCTGCCACAAGTCAAGTTTGCTTGTTTCATTTTATGGATTTCTTTTTAGGTTTATCAACATTTTCTTCTATAATTTCCATTTGGCAATAATCATAATGACTGAAAGGTACATTATTTGTAGAGGAGGTCCAAAAGTAATAATGATATCCAATGGTATGTCTGAAGCAATTCAGAAAGGATAACGTAATTTCCAATTTTAGAGTAGAAGAATGTACATGTACATGAAATAAACTACTTATAAAAAATGCAGTTTTTACATATTTTTTAAGTAGTGGGAATGGAGAATATGAACACCGCACAGTTATAAAGAACAACATTTGTTTGTAAATCATAGATAAAAGCAACATTTGGGTTACAGGGAAGATTTGAGATATCGCAACTAAAGCAAAGGTACTCTGAGTTAAAGCATAAACTTTCATTTCCATGCTACCCAGTTTGTGGAATTCTGCAAACTGAATACTTTGAGGACTGTAGGAAAATACATATCCTTAAGACTTGTTAAGAAGTGGTAACTCCTTTAATCCAACTTGAAGAACTGCACTGCACTGTATTGCATGTGAATTAAGGAAATGAGAAGCAAACAAAAGTTTAAATACAATCTTTCTGGAAAAGCGTAATTAGAAGAAATTTTGTTTCAACCTTTTGTTAAGCTTTTTATTTGACATACACATTTATCTATTTAGATTACTGTAATGCTATACCAAGAATCTTTGTTTTTTTAACTTGATACACCAGGGTAAAGTTTGAGGCTCTACTCACCATTGTTCACTCAAGATAACTATAGCTTTGATATGTTATAGTATTCTGGCAGATAAATTTCAATAGCAAATCCTTATACTAGAAAATATACTTGAGAAAATTATGTTCTATACACAAAAGCCAACTTAAGTTTCAATCTCTGTTGTTTTTAATTCTCTCTTTTTCAAAATATCAAAGTCTTCCAAATGGTAACATGGTTAAGTTCTTTGCCAAATTCCATGTGTTAAAATGAAGGTGTTTTTGAGTCATCAAAGCTTATAAAAAGACCTTTAACAAGTAAACAGCTTTCCTCTTTTTTAAAAAACTGGAAGATGTGGTATAAGAAAACACATTCATGGACACCATATGTGAACCAAGTTTCATCCCAAGATTTTGAGATTTTTGAGAATTCCTAGAAAATGACGGATTTAAATTCATACTGAATTTTACTGAAGAGGCTCACTCATTAACACTATTTTCATACTGATATATATATATACACTTATACGTATGTATAAAACTCAAGGTGTTATGCTTTGATCATTCTGTCTAAAAAATCTCTGATAATCTTGTTTAGGAAAAAAAAGGTCTTCAATAGTTCAGGAATATGAAAAATAGTCATTACTTCAATATCTCTAATTTAGTGTAAATATTAACTTCCCTTTCTTGTACTGTGGTAAACTATCAACTTTTTTCCTATGTAAAGTTCAAAAAAATGAGGTCATTTCTAGTTAATTAAATATGATTTTGTGACATTTTGAGAGCAAAGCAGTGGATATTAATGGAAAGAACAAGTATAGTAGAAAACATAGAAAAATACCTGTATTTGAAATACTTATCGGTTTGCCAAGTTAATTTGCTCCCAAGTAAGTATCTTAAAATATTTCTTTTCTTTGTAGCATTGAACGAAAACTAAACTGAAGTGAAAAATTAGAATATAAGGAGATAATGGAAGAAGACTGAATAACACAAATATAAACTTCTGAACAAAAATTATTTTGTAAGTCTCACAACTTATGTAGACATTTTCACATTTTCATAGTTCCAGTAAGTTAACAATGGCTGTTTGTAAACATGCTTTATTTAAAATCCATATACCGTATGAATCTGAGAGTTGGCAGGGATGTGAATACCCTTTGGTAGAAACACAATTTTTCTTATTAATACATGGTAATTTATCACCATTAAGTATATGATCCCTCTGGGAAAAAATGGATGCACATTGCTCTCTAGCTATAATTTTAATGTTCATGATATTAATCTTTAATTAAATTACAGTTATTTTAGAAATGTATATCCTTAATTAAATTATACCATGCACATAAAGAAGAAACAACTATGGTATGATTAAAACATATTTAAAATGTACTACTGAATTTTGAATGCTGTCTGTCATCTGCGAAGTATGACTAGGCTTCAGAAATGACTAGAAAGTCAACTGAAAAATTGCCAAGTAAAACTGTTTGGTTCTTTACAGAACTGTGCATTAAAATTTTGGACAGTTTCTCTATTAAATCTAAATATACTTAGTATATACAGTATTACATTTCTAAATTAATTGCCATACTCCCATTTGTTAAAGAATTTCACTCCATGTGAAAAGCAAAGTCTCACTAGATGTGAATTTTACACTGTGCTAGATCAATCCCAATACCAGTAAATGGATATTATTAAACAGCATGGGGTAGTGCAAACTGGGAAAGAAAACTTGTAGTGTGCTGCCTTTGAGCAGACCTGGCTTGCATGCTGTGACAGGGCAATTGTCGACATGCTTTTTCATGCCAATCTGCAGCTTTTTCAACTCTAGATGCTATGGCAACCAGGGTTTAACAGACTAAGCAGCTAACAAGCTTCCCTGATGGAATTGTCTGGTTGTGTGATTGCCTTGTCTTAGGGAAAATATAAAATAGAATGAAGACGCTTGTGGACATTTGTCAAACTGATTATAATTTGGACAGTTGAATCATAATTGTCTGTTGTGTGCCGTACAGTAGTGACATATGCTATTTTCCACATTCCTTGCAGTGCATACTATTGCATTCCTGCATAGGCTACGTTTCCCTTGGGAACAATGGGTCCTGGTTGCTGTGGGTTTGGTGCAACATGGCAGTCCACATCTCACACCAGATCATCTGGGAAAGAAAAGAACAGTGAACAGTTCTAATTTTTTCCTCTTTGAAAAGGTTTGTGTTTGACTTGAACTATATTTGTGTGAAATATAATGAACATAAGTTGATGTGAAAAGATACTTCTCTTTTATAAAATGTTCATGTTCATAGGGTAAGTTGTAGATCAAAATATGCAAGTGAATTAATTTGTTATTTATGACTGGGCATAATTTTAGTTCTTTGGGAATATTGATTTTTTAAATTTGCAACCACTTAAACATGTATTTGTGTCACCAATCATATGCATAATTTAAAACACTGAGAAAATAATCAAGCTTCTCTGATGGAATGGTCTTGTTTTAATACTGCCTTGTCCTATTGAAAATGAATAGAAGATATTCTCCTTATTGTTTTCAATGATTAAAAGCCTACTAATAAAATTTCTATCTCTTTAAACAGTCAAAGGCATTGTATTTTCAAGATCATCTGATACCAAATCTCTGCTTTTTCTTGACGGGGGTACATCTTTTCAAAAATTAAAATGATTAGAGTGAACATTTCAGATAAAATGTGAATTATCATAAAACAAAATCTAGGTTTCAATTTCATAGATAGACATCTTAAATAAAATGAACTATTTTTCTAGACAACCTCACTGATTATTTTATAGAATATTGTGAAATAGATTATTCTGTACTTTAAAAATATCAATGTTATGTCTTTAGGATAAACATTGGATGAACTTTTCAGTAGGCACTGAACTAGTTGAGGTTTGTTAAATATAAGTTGATAGGAAGATTTTGGTGAGTCTACAGAAAGGTGCAAATGATTATGATAACACATTCATTTCGGCCATATCTCACCAACCACAGAGTTCTACTGTATTTCTGTTTTGCTTTTTTTAATTTAAATTTTGAAATACTTCAAACTGATGCTGTGGTTTCAGACACCAAGGACTTCAGAAAAAGTGTGGTTCCTCCCTCCTCTTCATTTCAGTAGAATGGGCAGCAATCCAAGTTGCCTCTTAAAAAAACTTGAAAGTCACATACGATGACTTATGTCTAGATGGTGCAATTCCTAGAATGGGTCCATTTCTAGTTTGAGACACTGATTATTTTTCTTAAGCAGAAAGATCTCAGAGTGAGAACACCTTCTTCTGTGATAAGCAGTGCACACAAGAAGGACGAGAAATGAAATTGGGAACATTTTGCTCTCTTCATAAAGAACCTACTCCAGACTAACATGTAAAAAATATTTTTTGCAGAGTTATACTGTACTAAAATTAATAAGGTAAGAATTACTTCCATAAAAGCTTTATTTTATATGAGCAGTAATCATTTTTCACAAAATAGCTTTTATTCACTGGGCTACCAGGTCTTCCCCTTAATTTTATCTTAGTTTTGAAATTAGCCTCCTTTGTTAGTCACCTCTGTGCCTGTCACTTTCCTGTTGTCAGCTACTGTTGCACTAGAGAGAGACCTCTGTTCCACTTATTTTCCTGAAGAATATAACTTCTTTCCTATCCAACAGGGAGCTTACTTGAGTCACAGGCTAAATAAATATCATTTGAATTAAGAAAAATCATATATTTTCAGTAGAATGGATAAGAATTTTGACTCTACTTTTTCTTTTCTTTTGAATATCAAAGATTCTGATTTCATTTTATTTTTTTTTTCTGTTTTTTTTTTTGGTCGACCTGCGCGGCTTGCGGGATCTTAGTTCCTCGACCAGAGATTGAACCTGCACCCCGGCAGTGGAAGCATGGAGTCCTAACCAGTGGACCGCCAGGGAATTCCCTTGAGTTTACTTTTGAATTCATTGAAACTTCTTTTTATTCAATAGATTCAAACTTAGAGTGTGATAGTACCTACTTTGGAGTTTAAAGAATTCTGCCTGAAAGCAAAGTAATTCTTTCCATCACTACAGACCAGAGGTGACAGTCAGGGTGCTTTATGTTAGTTCAATGACTAACATAGGATTAGGATAAGGAAATTACAGTTTAAGGTATAAGGAAACTACAGTTTCCTTAGGATAAGGAAATTATAGTTTAAGGTATAAGTGTTTTCCTTCCTGTTTATGAAATAAAGGCATATGAAGAAATGGTATACAAATTTCAGCAAAGTCAAGAGGTCAACCTTCTCTTGTGAAACATTTTATATCTATAAAATGTGCTTTACACTCATTATCTGGAGTTATTATTACCTACCACCTAAAACAGGCAAAGATTGATATGCCCATTTTAAAGTTTAGAATAAAAAACAAAAAAACTTGAGTTTATGGATTCACTGAAAAGGCTGTCTAATTACTAAAAGAGGCAAAGATGAATCTTCACCTCTCTACTTTTAAAAATTGCCTTTTTAATTCCTTTTCTCTTTGCTGAGAATTATAATACTTCATCAGTTCTGTAATAATGAGGTCAGTTCTCCATTTTGAAAGGCACCAGAAGACTACACCATCCACACAATCTCTTGTGGTAGTTTTACAGTGAAAACTTTTTTTCCGTTAAAAATCAGAGCATTCCCTGGTGGTCCAGTGGTTAGGACTCCGTGCTTCCACTGCATGGGGCACAGTTCGATCCCTGGTCAGGGGATTAAGATTCTGCATGGTGTGGCCAAGAAAAAAAAATCATTTTTCTATTAAACTACGGCACTAAATTACTTCATTTACAATGAAAACATTGTACAGAAGTCATTAACATTTTAGTACAAATTAATTCCAACCATATCATCTTGGTAATACTGCCAAAGTTCCACTTGGAGTTGGGCAGAGGACTATCTCTGACTCCCCACTCTACCGTAGACTTCTGTGCAAAATCCACATTCTAAGGGACAGTCAGGGTGGGAATGGTGGAGAAAGGAAGCAATAATGGTGGTGTGACACCCTCCTCAAGTGGCTTATGAGTACCTGACTTCTGTGAAGTGAGCAGAGATGAAAAATAGAAGTAAAATTTGTTCCTGGAAACAAGTGAAACTCCTCCTTGAGAATGTCAGAAGGGGAATTTTGAGAAAAAGATGAAGTGTACAATAAAATGTACATGTGCTGAGACCTAGCAACAATCTGAGTGTTTTTGTAAATGGGACCACTCTCATAGTCACAGGCTAGTGATATTTGGATATTGACAAATTTTTCCCATAAGGCATAGTTGGACTGGGGTGATATTCACTTAGATTACTAGACCTCTGTCAATCAGGAGAGGCTACCACTATATCATGGAAAGTTGCGACTTTTAAAATTTCTCTGCTTAAGTTCCATATTTTTTCAGTAATAAATCAGTGCATATTTTAAGCTGATTTTTGTTTTTGTGAAAATTCTCGGTTGAATCAAGCTTTCAAAATATACGGTGTGGAGAAAAGTTAGTGTTATTTTCCTAGATTTTGAAGTAAGTTTTCTTGGCTACACTATGCCAACTTAGCCCCATGGCAATTTCTCTCAAATTCAGGAATTTCAACTCTTCCTTGTTGAGGGGTTTAGTATATCACTGGAAATAAGTAATTGGGTAAAGAATCTTGTGAGAATGCTGGTCACTGATTAGCACATGGAAGACAGAGGGCTGCAGAGGCAGGGAGCATCATGATCACTCTAGGACACCACCACAAAAGTAGTTACAAGTCTGTCTTTCTTTTCTTTTCTTTTCTTTTTTTTTCTGACTGCGCCACAGAGCTTGTGGGATTCTAGTTCTCCGACCAGGGATTGAACCTGGGCCCTCAGCAGTGACAGTGTGGAGGCCTAACCACTGGACCAACAGGGAATTCCCTACAAGTCCTTCTTTTTCCCTCAAGGCACTCTGTTCAGCTTGGCCTCAAAATGATTAACAATTATACATCTTCATCCAGATTCAAAAATATTGAAACAGCTTTTGACCTTTCTAGCTCTGAAATTTACCTACATACAACATTTGGGTTCTTTCTGAGATTCTTCTCTCTGCCAAGTGACTAAGGGTTAAAAATAAAATCTTTCCTTGTCATTCTTAAAATAATGCACAAAATCCAAACAGGAAAATATCTTAAAACGTCACCTGGAATTAATGGCAGTATTTTCTTTTGTTTTTAACTTTCAAAACTTTTTTTCTCTGAAAAACAAAAGCAAATGAATGTAATAATTATAATAGTAATAATCATAATCATATTAATGAAAATAGCTAACATTTATTTAGAACTTACTATATTCCAGGTTTTCATCTAATTACTTTAATATATTAACTAATCTTCCCAAAACCTTATGAGGAAGGTACTATTATTTCTGTGATATAGATAATGAAACTGAGGCCCAGAGAAGGTTACTGATTTGCCTAAAGTCCTACATTTAGTGAGTGTGGAACCAGTGTTTTAATGCAGCCTATGTGACTCCAGTATCAGAGCTCTTAACTCTCAGGAATCTTCTTTGGTAATTCAAAAGTTGTATTCTAATCCTAGGTATTGATGAATTGATTTTATTAGTTTCACTGATTATGAATATTACACTTGATGAAGATGGCAAAGTTTATCTCCCAACATCATCTGATTGTACGTCCTTGATACTTACGTATAACACTTCGCAGAGTTCTAAACAGAATGAAGGTTAAGAAATTCAATCCTAAAACCATATCAATATAATTCTATTTGTGTGGCATGGAGTGATAATACCATTCTTTGAGTATCCACCATGTTCTTGGTACTGTGCTAGGTGCTTTAGTGATACATCAATACTATGAAGGAGGTATTGGTATCCCTATTTGCACATAAGAAAACTGAGGCATAAAGAAACTTTCACACAAAACTAGTAACTAGAAATGAGTTTCTAACCAAGGTATATCTGGATACATATCTTTTTACTAAGGTTTACTATTATTAAACCTAAATAAGTACTTTATATTGTAGAATTCAAGAATTGTGGAAATGAGAATCTAAACTTTTCTCCAATCTTATTAGTGGTAAAGACAAAGGAAGAGGTTATGCCACTAGTGACATCATAGAGATAGTATAGATTCAGCTTTTAAAAAGTTATTTGGGAATGTAAATGGTGTTTTTCAGCACTTCTGGTCATAGTGATCTATTTTTAGCCTGTAGCAGGGGTGACAATTTACATATAATGCATTAAATAAAAGTACCTTCCTTTATTATGTAATGATCTTGTTTTGAAGCCAAAGCCCTGCTGATGAGAGAAATAAATTTTAGTTTGTTAATTTCATCCCTTCCAGATTAAAACAGTTGTCATGGTGGTAAAATATGTCCACATATTCTTTGATATTTCTCCCTTCAAATGGTGGAGCCTGATTCTGTTCCCCTGAATGTGGGCTTACCTAGTGACTTACTTTTAAAGAAAAGAATATGGTGGAATTGATAATGTGTAACTTCTGAGATTAGAACATAAAGGTATTTTAGCTTCCTCTTTGCTCTTTCTCTGGTGCCACTCAGTCTAGGGGAAGCCAAGTACCCTGCCATGAGGACACTCAAAAAGCCCACAGAGAGACCCATGTGGCAAGGAACTGAGGCCTTTAGCCAATAGCTAGTGAGGAAGTGAGGCCTCCTGCCAACAGCCATGTGAGTGAGCTTGGAAGCAGACTCTGAAGCCCCGATCAAGACTTCAGATGACAGAAGCTTTGGCTGACATTTTGTTTGCAATCTTATGTGAGACACACCCAGCTAAGCAGTTCCTGAATTAATGAGCCACAGGCATTTTGAGATAATAAATGTTTGTTGTTTTAAGCCACTAAGTTTTTGGGTAATTTACTACACAGTAATACATAATTAATATAATAGTCTCTGTAAGGTAACATTCAGTGAAATTTAAATTCAAACTCCCTGATAAAATTAGCTTCTCCTCAAATTCCAAATTCCTCCAAGAGTCTCTCCTTCCCCATCTCCCATCCAAGATGGAAGCTTTCCAGAGGAAACTTATGATGAATGTATTTTATACCATTCTCTAGGTCCTGCTCCCTCTGCTGGGAGGACCCTCATTTCACCCAGACATTTTTTTTCTTCAATCGAGTCCACTGAGAACTGATCTCATTTGAACATTATTCTGGAATCTACTCCTTCTGACTGTGAACTTGGTTGTAGTTTCTGGTCATGAAACACTTGCACCTTTCAGTTTTTGCCATGGACCCAGTCCTACTTTGATCTACTTGTATTCTCAGCAGTTGAGCCTGTGGATATCCTACACATCAGGTATGGGCCGCGAGGAATCTGATGCTCTACCACCACAGATTGTTCCTATCCTGTTAAGCTCTTGAGGCACCACTCTCAGTGCCCTGTTTGCTGTGGAGTTTGTCTAAGATTATTGAAGTTTTCTTGTCTTATCTCGAGGATATAGAAACAAATTCTTTCACTGGAAATCTCTTAAAAATTTCTTTATTATACTTGTGAAATATTGGAAACAGCCTAAATACCCACACATAAGAAAGTAGTTGAATAAACTATGGTATCTCTACACAATGGAGTACCGTGCATCTGTAAATAAGAATGAGAAAGACATTTTCAGGATATATTGTTCTGTGGAAAAAGCAAAGTGCAAAAAGTATTTATAGTATGGGACCATTTAAGCAAGAAGGAAGAATAAGAGAATATACATGTATTTGTTCATTTGTGGAAAAGACTTATAGTAAGGATCAAACAGAAACTAAAGAGACTGGTTACATACAGGAATGAGTGGAAAAGGGGTAGAAATAAAGAAGCAATGGGAACATGGTATAGGATTGAGGGAGAAGTAATACTTTTGTGAGGATACGTTTTTTATAGCTCTTACTCTAAGGATCATGATATTGTTTTATATACCTCTCAAATAAATAAATGATTAAATAACCCAGGAGGTAAGGAGAACTCAAAGCGGAAACACAGTAACAAGTGAACCTAATTTTATTATAAATGAATAAAATAACCACACTGATGAGGGTGGGGATAAAAGAACCAACATAAGTAACTTTAGAAAGCAATATGTTGACTAAATATAGTAAATCTAAAGACAAACAAAAAACAAGTTTTCCAAAAACGTTGTACTCTGTGTTTAGTAAATTTGTTTCTAACATGGGTGTAAGTTAGCAATTCTAAAACTATTTTATATTCATATTAGGTTTGAACAAAAACCAAATATATTGTTAATGAGTGCCATTTTTCTCATCGTCAGAGGAAGAGGTTACAAATGAAAATAAGAGTAAAATGAATTCTGATCATGTTAAATTGGAATAAAACATATCAGTATGACTAGTAGTTTTATATATATATATATAAAATATATATATATATGCACACAAGATGGATAGATACAGAAATAAATAGTTGTGTGTATTCATGTGTTATTACACGTACATCTATTTCCTAGCTTTATTCTCTGACAGGGCCTAGAAACAGTGACTTCCCAGTAACAATAAGCACACTTAACATTTAGATCTTGGAATTTAAATGTCATTCCAGTAAAAGGAACCAGGACTCCTTGGAGAAATAGCCGGTGCTGGAAAGGACCAGGGCAGGAAAAATACAAGATAAGACCGGAATGTCTTAAGGAACAGAAAGTATACAAGTATCCGCAAAATGATGGAGGCATCTCAAAAATTCACCACGAAAACCAAGTTTAAAATGCTCCCAACGACCAAAGTTGGGCCAATTAGAGAACAACCCAAATAATGCTAGTTTGAATTACAACCCCTAGATTAAAAATAATCATGGATGACTATACAGAAATAAATCTGTAAATGGAAAAGTAAATAAAGAGAGTACTCTCCTTTACAGGAGAATATAAATTAATAAATCTACAAGGAATAAGGGAAATGGAAAATCACCATTAAACAAACACCACGGTAATATTTTTTGCGTGTGTTTTGCGGTTTGCGGGCCTCTCACTGTGTGGCCTCTCCCGTTGCAGAGCACAGGCTCTGGACGCGCAGGCTCAGTGGTCATGGCTCACGGGCCCAGCCGCTCTGCGGCATGTGGGATCTTCCCGGACAGGGGCACGAACCCGTGTCCCCTGCATCGGCGGGCAGACTCTCAACCACTGTGCCACCAGGGAAGCCCTATTTTCTTTTTTTTTTTAACATCTTTATTGGAGTATAATTGTTTTACAATGTTGTGTTACTTTCTGCTGTATAACAAAGTTAATCAGCTATATGTATACCTATATCCCCGTATCCCCTCCCTCTTGCGCCTCCCTTCCACCCTCCCTATCCCACCCCTCTAGGTGGTCCCAAAGCACCGAGCTGATCTTGTGCTATGCAGCTGCTTCCCACTAGCTATCTATTTTACATTTGGTAGTGTATATATGTCCATGCCACTCTCTCACTTCGTCCCAGCTTACCCTTCCCCCTCCCCGTGCCCTCAAGTCCATTCTCTATGTCTGTGTCTTTATTCCTGCTCTATCCCTAGGTTCTTCAGAACCATTTTTTTTTTTTAGATTCCGTATATATGTGTTAGCACATGGTATTTGTTTTTCTCTTTCTGACTTACTTCACTCTGTATGACAGACTCTAGGTCCATCCACTTCACTACAAATAGTTCAATTTTGTTTCTTTTTATGGCTGAGTAATATTCCATTGTATATATGTGCCACATCTTCTTTATCCATTCATCTGCCAACGGACATTCAGGTTTCTTCCATGTCCTGGCTATTGTAAATAGTGCTGCAATGAACATTGTGGTACATGACTCTTTTTTTTTTTTTTTCGGTATGCGGGCCTCTCACTGTTGTGGCCTCTCCCGTTGCGGAGCACAGGCTCCGGACGCACAGGCTCAGCGGCCATGGCTCACGGGCCCAGCCGCTCTGCGGCATGTGGGATCTTCCCGGACCGGGCCACGAACCCGTGTCCCCTGCATCGGCAGGCGGACTCTCAACTACTGCGCCACCAGGGAAGCCCCTACATGACTCTTTTTGAATTACAGTTTTCTCAGGGTATATGCCCAGTACTGGGATTACTGGGTCATATGGTAGTTCTAATTTTCATTTTTTAAGGAACCTCCATACTGTTCTCCATAGTGGTTGTATTAATTTACATTCCCACCAACAATGCAGGAGGGTTCCCTTTTCTCCACACCCTCTCCAGCATTTATTGTTTGTAGATTTTTTGATGATGGCCATTCTGACCAGTGTGAGGTGATACCTCATTGAAACACCACAGTAATATTTGTGAAATCTATCTACCTATATACATATTGCTCAAACCATCAGTGGATTCTAAA
This sequence comes from Lagenorhynchus albirostris, assembly GCF_949774975.1. Classification (NCBI taxonomy): domain Eukaryota; kingdom Metazoa; phylum Chordata; class Mammalia; order Artiodactyla; family Delphinidae; genus Lagenorhynchus; species Lagenorhynchus albirostris. Next base: position 69,357,010 of record NC_083095.1, on the reverse strand, counting down.
ATTAATGAGTGATGAGAAATAGGATATTTACATAATCTTAAAGTATTTCCACACAAAATACTTATTAATTACAAAGGGGGAAATATTAACATTGAAAGGAGAAGCCTGACAGACACCATTTAGCCATGTGATCAGAGTTAACATTACCAGTAATAGGATATAATGCCATCATATATTCCACTATATGATGTACTGAGAAGGACATAACCTCACTTCTGTTTTTTGTCAAAAAATAGTAACAAGTATCTAATTATGAGAAAGCACTGGACAAACACAAATTGAGGGATGTTCTAAAAAATAACTGGCATGAACTCTTCAAAAGTGTCAAGAACATGAAATAATGAGGAACTATCACAGATTGAAGAACCCCCCAAAACAACTAAATGCAATATGGGATCTTGGATTGAAACTTGGACCAGATAAAAAGGATATTAGCAGAAAAACTGGCAAATTTCTAATAAGGCCTGCATATTAGTTAATAATATGGCATCAATGTTAATTTCTTGTTTTTTTTTAATTGAACTATAGTTGACTTACAATATTTATTAGTTTTAGGTGTACAACATAGTGATTTGATATTTTTATAGATTATACTCCATATAGAGTAATTGCAAAGTACTGGCTATATTCCCTGTGCTATACAAATATATCCTTGTAACTTATTTATTTCATACCTGGTAGTTTGCACCTCTTAATTCCCTTCACTTATTTTGGCCCCCCCCCAGCCCCTCCCCTCTGGTAACCACTAGCTTGTTATCTGTATCTGTCTGTTTCTCTTTTGCTATATTTGTTCATTTGTTTTATTTTTTAGTTTCCACATATAAAATTTCTTGGTTTTAATAACTGAACTATGGTTATATAAGATGCAAAATTGTGGGAAACTGGGTGAAAGGTAAACAAGAATTCTTTGTATAATTTGTGCAACTTTTCTGGAAGTCTGAATTCAATAAAAAAAAAATCTTTCAAAAAACTTCACAGTTTACCCTAGTGAATTTGTCTCATCTAAGATAATCCAAGTGTTTTGAGAGACTATTTCAACATGTATCAAGGTTAGCTAGTTCCAGTGGTCTGAAAAACATTATCAATTGAAGTTAACAATGATTTCTGACTACCACAAGTAAAATTAATGTTCAGGCCAAATTGAAATAAATACTCCTTGTGACTCAATACACACACACACACACACACACACACACACACACACCCTCTGTTATGTACCACTCCTGGCTCACCTGCTCTCTGGGGAATGGGGGAATGGTAAGAAAGTACACTCATGATTGACTTCACACATTTTCCTTCATTCTTTTTTTCTTTCTTGGCTTTTTCTCCTGGAGATAGAGGGCCTTCTTATTTCTCCATCTGACAGAAACTGCCTTGGTTCCTACCCTTCTTCTTCCTTACATGACATTCACTTTATCCTTTACTCGGATGAAGTAGCAAAAGTGTTGCATGGAAAGAAACTCATAAATGAGTACCTCTCAAGGTGCACTGAGAAGTATTTAAAAATATTACCTCTGGAAGATCTACAGACTGCTCTATACATTTTAATACCTGATGATCTTCCCAAGTTAGTTCCCTGAAGTTTAATTTTATCTGCCTGGTTATACTGTTATGTCCCTGAGGGCCAGGTTGATCTCTTACACATCATTTGTATCCCCATAGCATGTAAAAAACACCAACTAGTCAGTGTATACTCTGCTGATTGTTTGAAGTAGATTAATCACAAATCACTTTGAGTAGAGTACTAAAGAAGTGTGGGATAGTGATCTATGAAGAGCAAAGCCCATGATTCTCCTTCCTACTTGTTTTTGTAAGGTTAGTCAATCCTATAAAAAAAGTGTGCCCACAGCCAACCTTAAGTCTGCCACTTTGCCCTTCTGTACTATAAATGTTCTCAGCTATGGAAAATCATCATATGCTCCTTCTACTTAAATATCATACATATCATAAATAACTTTGAAATTTTCTATGGGAATATGATAAATAAAATGTTACAATTTGAGAGCATATGATTGAAAAAGCTATTCATGATCTGAACCTTCATGTTTCAAGAAATTCTTGGAGAAAACACTATTGCTATTGTAAGAATCCTAGCTCCATCCTTTGAAAGGTGAGGAGTTTAAAGAAAGTTTTATTTAAATCTAAGATAGGATCAAAAGATGAGTGTGGACAAACGGAGTAATATGTGTGAAGATTTAATAGTTGAATATAACTCATGCAATATTAGAGTTTGTTGAGAAATCAAAGACTTAGAGTCAAATGTACAGGCATTTGGTACAGGTACAGGAAAGAGTGAATTCTGAAAATCTTGTTTACTTTGAAAATAACATGATTTAATTTTCTAATTTTTATGTGCATTTAACCATAATTTTTAACCAGTGATTTTTTTGTATATGCTAAGATGCTAAGAATGGACTTGCATTCTTTACAAGATTATATTTTTCAATGTTATTGAAAATTTTATATTTATACAGAACAAAAATGGTAAACAGATTTAATTCATTGGAAAAAAGAGGATATCTTGTCTTGAAGATATCTGTTGCTTTCACAAGCAGTCTTGAGTATATAGCTATTTTTTATAAAAGCTTTTCTGTCGTTTTTCACTATTACATTACATATGGGCAATAGTGATTTTCTCAATTTTTCTTATTTTCGAGTTGCAAATTACTGTAAAAGTACAACTTTTAGATAATTTAATTTAGGATGAGTAGTTGCAAGTGAGATTTTTTTTTATATCTTAAAAGACAAAAAATTTAGTAATTTCTTAGGAACTTCTCTTGCCCAATCATGCGTGGTGATGCATGAGAAAAATAACAACAACAACAACATATTTTGGCATTACTAGGTATTGTTCATGTATGAGAATAGCAATACTAATCCCAGAACTATTATCAGGTGCTCCTTCAACTGAGAGACACAGTCCCTCTATCTTACATCTCTGGTAGACATTGAATAATTTTTTTTTCTTGTTAAATGATACAATAGAAACATTTAACCATTATAAACATCATTACTTACAAAGAAGGAAAAAATCTGCCATTACTATGTTAACAGACTTAAACTTAGGAAGAGATGGTTTGTTACTTACCATGTTGAAGAAACAGTATATGGTAGAGTTATGATTAAACTAAAATAAGGAAATGTGTTGAGAGAGGCTAAGCAATCTTCCAAAGGTGACACACAGTAAAAATGCTAGACTAAGATTTGAATCCAAGCATTCTAGCTCTAGAGTGCATGCTGAAATATTAACACCTTGTAAGGTGTTATGTAAGATAAAGTCATTCTAGGCTTTTCTAGATACCCTCATCGAGTTATTGATATTATTTACAGGAGGTCTGAGCTTGTGCTACTGTGGTGTGAGGGCCAACTTAAATCTGTGGGTCAATTCGAACAAGGTAGATCATTTATTTCTAACAAGTTGCATTCACATCAAGAAGAGACACTTTCCCATCAGTGGACAATAGCTATAGTGCAGCTGTTCAAAGTGGCAGTTTCAGTGAAATGGGTCTGAGATGGGCTGGGCAGTGACTCTTAGCAAACTCCAGAGGTGCAGGATCATGTTGACTTTAGTGTATAGGATATCCCAGAAATCAGAATAGTCTGTATTTTTCCGTAGATTTGGGTCTGCGTGTTTTAGACTAGACCAATCAAAACAATGGGAAATCTTAGGAGGACATTTCAGGTATGCTCATTCTGGACCAATTTCTTGGAAATAGCATGGTATCTAGAGTCATACTCAAAATGTAGAACATCATGCTATTGCCTCCTTTAAGTAATTTCCCTGTTTAGTCATATTTTGCTCTTCAGGGTTTCTTGCCGAAAGTGGTTGATGTGTGTCTGAATAATACAAACAACTTCAAAAAGTAATTTGTTTATATTAATAATTCATCCTATGCAGGTGTGTATGAGAAGTTGGCAAAGAAAACTAAGTTAGCAACAAGTTTTTAAATTTAGTGATTCAGCAACATGATAAATATCTATTGAAATTCTTTGTCATATGCTTAAAAATCTACTGTAGAATCCTCCTGTGGGGTAGTCTCATCTCCAGGTACTGTGTCCAGGTTTAATTTAGGATATGAACTCAGGTTCATTGCCCTGCAGGCCAAATATCTGATCTCTTTTGAGAGCAGCATCAGAAAGTCTTCACATTTGGTTAAACATAGATAGTGCCAATGGAGGATGGCCATGTAATGGTGTGACGAGGAAAGTGGAAACCTACTCAAGATCAAGTCAAGAGATTTTATTACGAACACACTTCAAAGACTGCATGCTGGGGTGTCTGAAATATCTCAGAGCCCAGTAATAAAAGATGATGGAAAGTCTTAGGCTGCTTCCTTGTTTGTGAAAACTGGGGCTTGCCAAATTTCATACTCCCGCCCTTGTGGCATCCTCTCCAAATAAATAAGTTTTTCTTTGTTTCTATATTCACTCATTCAGAGGTAATTCAGTACCACTGTCATTAAATACATTCTTGCTAAAAATTAGGGAGATAGATGTGCATTTTGAGGCTGAGTTTCAAAAATGATTGAGCTTAATGGTACTTTGAAAGTGGAACTTCAATTAAAATGTTATTCTTTCAGTACCAAGAATTATTTATATTTTTTATTCAGTTATGTTATATATAACATGTTATATTCAAGACTAGTTAATAATAAACATATTAGCCAAGCCCACAGTAAATAAATATTTGATAATTTAAGTAAGTCTGTTATTAGTTTGATGATATATGAAGGTAAAAGGAAAGAAGCATCTAATATATTACCTTCATCTTCTATATTTGCATTGTAGATATGAGTCTTTCATATTATTAATATGAATAATTTTATTAAAGATATAGGTTTGTAAGTGACATGTAAGTATATAATAGAATAATTTTAATAGAAATATTTATATTTCTCAATTAATGTTGACAAGAAGTGGCTGTTTGATTTCTAAGTCAGAGTCAAGTGTATTCTTTTCAAGAACTATTCTCTATATGTACACTGAGAAAAGAGCTTGATATTTAAAATGTGAATTTAAAAAATAGCTAATGTAGGATTGAAATAGTTAATAGAATCAGACCAGTTCAGTCAATCAGTCAGTAAACAAACGCCTATGGTGCACCCACTATGTTCCAGGCAGGGTGTGTGATGACAGGAATGAGCAATCTGTGAGAGACATCTTCCCTACCTCTGTGGAGCTGGTAGTATAGACTGTCTGGCAATTTGATCTATTTTACTATATGCACCTTCTAGTAGGAGTTAAATAAGGATATGTATGTCTTACAGTACACAACTGTTTAATAATAGCTTGTATTGCATACTGCAACAGTAGTTGAGACTTTTTGAATTACACTTTTCTTTAGGTATGTTGGTGCCATGAAAAAGGCTGAAATTATGCAAACTTCTCGTTTTATAATTTTGAGACAATGGCAGTATTAAAACATACATGTAACATGCTACAGAAAATTAAATGTGTGAACATGAATTACATCATTTGAAAATTCAACTTGTACTTGATTTTCCAGGGTAGCTGGTGTCCAATGAGCCCATGCGATATCAATTCGCTCAGTGATAGAGAAGAAGATGGTAATCGTGTACCAGGGGAATTTAGGTTGTGTTTTGATGATGTGGTCAATCACTTGGCCTTTGTGAACATTCATGGAATAACTGGTTTTATTTAATGAGTCCATTTATGAAAATAACCACTGTTGCACATTGGTGCTTATCAAAAGTATTTTTTTCCTTGAAGAGACTGCACATGTATAGCATCGAACTACCAATTAATATAATTTGTTTAGAGCTATTTTTCTTTCTGTATCATCAAAGCATTAGTTATCAAAGGTGAACGGTAAAATATCCAGCCAAAAAAGCGTTGTGTGGCTATCCCAACAACTTAAATAAAGGGAGTAAGAGAGAACACATGTGTTACAATTATCCAGATTTTTCCTTTAACTGAAGCTTTTAAACTAAGACTGATAGAAAACAGTGTTTAGGAAGAAATAATGCATACTGATTTATATAAAATGCTGTTCATGGTATTTCTCTTTTTGTATTAGCTTTAATGAATAGATATGCCTTTTTATTTTGTGGTACCCTACCATTAAATGATACCATCATTTTTTTTTTCTGCCTAAATAAATTCAAATTCTTGTCACCTACTATCTGTACAGGAAGATTTGAGACATTATTCCTAATTGAGATTTTCACTGAATATCTTTTAAAGATAAATTTGTTTTATTCTTTCACCCACTATTTAAAAGGATTTTCACATTTTTATCTTCTAAAGGAATTGTCAATGAGAAACTAAAACTGCATAGACTATACATTAAAATCACTTTAGTTTTTAAGCTGTCATGAACTGTTTCAAAAAATGCTAAGTTGCTATTGTTTAATGTCTGTCATTTTATAATGCTTTAGAAGTTATCTATCCTGTAAAATTATTAACTGATGCTAAAATTGCCTTGTAAGTATTAGGACAATAGCAATTTTGTAACAGCTGGGACACTGCCAATGTAAGATAAGTACATTTTGCTCTGTAGATTCATAAAGTGCTTTGAAATGGTTTGTAACTGATGGATGGATGCATTTTCTAAGTGTAGAAAGCAATATTTTGTAGAAGGAAATGGCTTGAAAGCTGACACACATGCATGCAAATGCCATTCTCTTCAGTAAGTAATTTGCTTTTTCCTTCAAAAGCATAAATGGCATAGTTAGACACATTATTTTGTATATTGCACATAACAATACAAGATGCACAAAAACAGCAAGTACAAAACATTTCATATTGATAGAAGAACCCATGGCTGTGGTATATGATTAGCATAAATCTATACACACTGAAGTAATGCCTTCAGGATTAAAAAGTGAAACTGAAAGAAATAGGAAAGTCCTACCAAACTTCAGGAAATGACAATATTTATTATCCTTTCCCTCTTTTAATTTTGCTACTTGATTAGAATGCTGTATCATTTTAAATGGATATATTTTCCTTGAAACACTAAACATTAGTCATGGTCCCAGGAAAGTGTTACAAAGCTCTCATATTGTTCTACATACTTGTTTAGGATGGTTAACATCTTTCAGCTTTCAAAACATAAAAGGCAACACTATATTTTCCTGTATGACAAGTGTTCATATGGGACTAGTTTTTGTCAAGTTAAAATTGTTCTGCGACCCGAATTGGATGTCTGGAATTTTTAAAAAATATAGTTACTGTTGTATCCTAAGCACCTAGAGCAGACTGGCAGAGAGTGTATAACCAAAAAATATGAGTCAAGTTTGAATTGAATTGTTTTTCAGAGACACTTGATTTAAAACCACTCTTAGCAACTCTGTATTTGTTAAAGAACTTGAGCTTTGGAGCCAAGTTGGTTGGGTTTGGGTCCTGGTATCAACATTAACAGTTCTGTGAACTTAGGCCAGCCTTTTAACTTTGCTAAACTTCAGTTTCCTACTATATAGAATGAAGAACATAACATCCACTTCTTAGGGTCGTTATGAGGACCAAATCTATATAAAGTGCTTTTGCACAGTATCAGGCACTTAGCCCTTGATACATTATGGTCTTTATTATTGCCATACCTCCACCATTATCCACATTATTATTTGGTTTGCTGTATCAATACAGAGTTATCTCAGTTCCTTAAAATGTCCTCAGTTTCCTCTCTGACTTGGACAATTTCTGTGAAAATCACTTAACATTAACTCCACTCGTTAATGAGAGCTTTATTCAGTTAGAGAGGAAACCATACCCTCAATCTTTAACGTTTTAATTTAGTGAGGCAATTCTTTTTCCTCTGATACATATTTCATTCAACACGTTCAAAGGAAATGTAGAACTGAGTAAAATCTACTGGTTGGGTAATATTTTGGATGAATGTAAGGCAAAACTTCCAATTTGTATTTTGGATATGTTTTCTCAGAGATCAGATATTAGAACATCTGGACCTCTTTGGATTGGTCAGTAGAAGACATTATACAAAATGAACTAATTGATTAACAGACGTGTAATGTACTGAAATTTTCTACCTTTTCAAAAGATGCATTCATTACTTACCTGGAAGACTTTGTCACAAAGATATGCCAGAGGAATGCTTTTAGACCAAAGTGTTTTTACTTCTGAGTTACTTCCACACTTGAGGAAACCTTTGATGGGGTTTCTTCATTGGAAAGATGCCTATGGTAAGAATAGAAAAAAAATTGGTCCTTTATTTGAAAATCTTACAAATTCTGAAGATTTCTAATTTAATGGATTTTTATGAAACATATAGCTTATTAAATAGCTACAATATTTCATGTATAAATAATTTGTCTTTTATTTTATTCATACAATTTCTTGTTTTACTTTTTTATGGCTTTAACTCTTGGTGGGAATTCTGTGTTTTTATATATAGTTTTAGTTAGAGCTGTGACACTTGGTGTTTATGACATCACATGTGTTTATTATAATCGTTCTCCCCCAAATCCTCTGTGCATAAAAATGACACGAGGTCATCTTCTTAACTAACTTTATAACAGATGGGGTCATATAAATTTCATTATCATGAGCCCAAATGTCAAAGGCAAAGGCATTCATGACAGCCCTAAATATAGTCCTAGAGATGGGGCCTCATCCTACTTTTTCTGTCTTTGATATGGACCCACTGAGGAATAATGTGCTTTTCTGTTGGTCTTCTTTCTCTCTCTTTACAAATTTATCCAACAGAGAAAGATTACATTCCCCTCACAGTAGCTCTTTAGATTTGTCATCTCAAAAGTCTGTCACTTACAGCCTGGGTTCCTCAGGTATTTATTTATTCATTGTACCAAGCCATAGGCAGGCTTTTGGCATAGTTGTCCAATTACTGATACCCTTAAAGCTCTATGATCTTGTGGATAAGCCTACTAGAACAACTTAAATTTGTTCACACCTTTTCTCTACCTTGGAGTCCATGAACTGGAAGTGCCTTTGGGATAACCTATAAATATGCAACATAAACCCTTAACTAATGCTTACATAAAACCTTTCATTGCCATGTGAGTAAGTGTTGGAATGATGTTTAATGACAGATAATCTAGCGGGATAAGTGAGTTTTGTGTTCTGTCATCCCTTGTCTTTATGTCATATGACTTAACACCACTTTTGTGTATGGATCAATGACTCTGCTAAGCGGGACAGAAAGATAAATATTGTTCTACATGTTGTTCATGTGATCTTAATTATCACAGATTTGCAGAGGTCTACAAACTGACCCTGCTCTGTATTTATTTCCAGAAAAAATAACTTTAAGTAATACAGTGCCACCAACCTGCTATTTTTACTCAAAAATATATCTTGAAGATCCTTTATTAGGGCACAGATTTGTTGCACAGTGTTTCATAGCGTGGATAGGTGATAACTTACTTGCCACACTGCTATTGATAGACATTTAAGTTATTTACAGTTTTGTGCTATAAAGAGTGCTTGCAATGAACATCCTCATACATGTCCCCTTGTGTACATGTGTGGCTTTTTATTTAGGATGGATTAAAAGAAAGTTTACTGGTTCATATAGATTCTGCCAAATTGACCTTATGTGGGTCCTAATCCAGTGAATGCAGTCCTCCTAAGAAGAGGGAAATTTGGACTGAGACACAGAAAGAATGCCATGTGATTCCAGAGGTAGAGAACTGGAGTAATATATCTACAGGGAATGCCAAGGATTGCAACCACCAGAAGCTAGGGAGAGGCAAGGAAGGATCATCTTCCTCTAGAGCCTTTGGAGACAGCATGGACCTGACAACATCTTGATTTTGGACTTCTAGTCTCTAGAATTGTGAGACAATAAATATCTGTTGCTTTGAGCCATCTAAGATGGTGGTAATTTGTTATGGCAGTCCTAGTAAACTAATACAATGGTCATTATTTCTGGATAGAATTATATTGCAGTCCAAAGCCCAAGAGAGAACATATTAGGTACTAGCAATAGTTTGTGTTCTCCATTTTGTTTCTATGTAAGTGAGATCATAAAAGATGTGTGTGTGAATAACGAGACTAAAATGTGAATTCTGACACACACAAATGTCAATTAGACCAGAAACTTGGAAGTAAGGAAATTTCAAGAAAAAAATTTATTTCACAAGGTAAATGTCAAAAGAACTTCAACATTCAAAGTATAAAAAATATATTAGGAAAAATCTGTAAACTGAGGTCAGGAATGTATCTGATCCCTAGAAATGAAGGTTAGTTGTCATATTTTTTAAAAGTGAGTATTATAAGTTCTAAAGCTAATAAGGATTTTGTACGCAACGTGACAAAGAGAGTATGTCTGTTATTTGTAGATCTTTATTGACATTTTAAAAATCACTGAAGCTGTGCTTTACCTTCAATTGACTGTTTTAAAAGATTATTATATTTTTCACTGAATCATTAAGGTCTAAAAAGCTGCCATGGGCCATTCTTTAATTACGTGTCATAAATGCAATTCTACTGTTACTTAAGTAAAGAATTATACTGTCTTATGACCGACAATGTCAATTTAAAGAAGCATCACTCTCTCACTGGTTACTAGAGTACGTTAGTAGCTATCAACAAGAAAGTAAATAGTAGGGAATTTATTAGTTATTTATTTTCAGAGCACAGAGAATATTGCAATTTTTTGTGATCATATATAACCACCTTGGATAATCCTGTCCCTTTCTAACTATAAAATTTTCATGTTTAGTATCATTTCTATTTCCCTAAAAATTCATGTGAGATGGACCACAATTGTACTTTGCTTCAGGTACTTTTAACTTTCTCTTCACAATTCATCTCAGCCATAAAACTCATTAATCAAATTAGATGGGAGAAGACAAGTTTCCCATGGGTTGATCTTAACTTGTATTCATGATGATTAATCATTGCATAACAGGGTGAGGTCACTGGAAACATGTCATTCTCATAGTTACCATTTAAGTTCAAAGGGAGGAGTATTAACAGCGATAGTCTAGCAAGAAGACCTTTAAAAATGGTTCAACAGTAAGAAGCCCCTAAATTTTCTTTACAATGTATCAGTGAATAACAGTTTACTTTCTTCCTTAGGATTTTTAGCTATTTTTTTCTACCGAGATATTTATCACTTTTAGATGCTTTCATAAAAGTTTTACATACATGTATGTAGTTTATTAGAACAGTTTTTACATAATTTCATAGGAAGAAGTTTTACTATAAAAGTGATTCTGGTCCATGTTATCTTACATTACTATCTTACATTTGTGTAGCACTAACAAATTTCAAAGTGCTAATTACTCTATTCTCAATTTTTCTTTTTTCTTTTTGTGGAGAGGTCTGAGAGTAAATTCATAGATGAGAAATAATTCTGAATAGACATGAGATTGACCACAGTCTGAATTACTTAACATTTCTTTTTTTAAAAAATATTTTTGCGGTACGCGGGCCTCTCACTGCCGTGGGCCCTCCCGCTGCGGAGCACAGGCTCCGGACGCGCAGGCTCAGCGGCCATGGCTCACGGGCCCAGCCGCTCCGCGGCATGTGGGATCCTCCCGGACTGGGGCACGAACCCGTGTCCCCTGCATCGGCAGACAGACTCTCAACCACTGCGCCACCAGGAAAGTCCCTACTTAACATTTCTGGCACAATACAATAAATAATAAATCAAAAGCTACAAATGATGTACTTCACATCCATGCATTTCACTATATGTAAGCTGAACTACAATTTTTAAAAACCTACATATGACGATTTAACAATTATCTATTCTTAACAAAAATTGGATATGCAAAAAGAGATTAAAATTCCTAAATATTATCATTTATTAAGCATTCCCATTAAATACTTTAAAAAATGATGGTCTGATTTCCTTGCAGCGTATGTCATTCTGAAATAATAAATTGAGTCATTTGCTTGCAAAATAGCAATTACTGTGATTATTTTCATGGTGAGATTCAGGAATATAAGGACCTTTGTGATGTGGTACTTAACACCTCTCTAACTTCATTTTTAATGCCCTCTTTTGTGCTCCCATGTTACCAATTACATTCTTACATTCATTTATTCTTTTATTCTTCCTACATCATCACATGTCTTAACATCACAAAGGAACCTTCTATGCAATAACCTTGCCTACCAACACTCACCTTCTAGGCACTCTCCATTCCCACAACTCTACTGAGATTGCAGCCCAACACTCTCTTTCTTGTCGCATTCAGGGGGATCCTTCTCATTCTGTACCTTGTTTTATCCCTCAGCAGAATTCAATGGGAATGGCTTCTCCCTCCTTTGAAAAATATTCATCCCTACTGTGACAACACTTTGTCCTGATTTTCCTTCTGTCCACTCCTTCTCATTCTTTTTTACTAGCTCCTCTACCTCTTCTGTCAGTTTTGGGTGACTTATACTTCCCAGTCGTCTGATAGCTTTATCTTGGGACCTCTCTTATCTATTCATGGACTTTGGAGACAGATACCCTGTGTTCAAATTCCAGACTTAGCACTTACTAGCTGTGTGACTTTGGGCAAGTCTCTTCTTCTTTTTGTGTTTCAGTTTTGTCATCTCTAAAATGGGAGTAATAACAGTACCTACTTCATAGAGCTACTGTATTTAGTGAGATAATATAAACAAAATGCTTACAATAGTGCCTGGCACTTAATACTATCTCCATGTTGATAACAACCAAATTTATATTTATATTAAACATTGCACGTGGATTTCCAACAAATATTTTAACTGCTAATTTGATATTTCCACTTGTATGTCTAAAAAGCATGTCAAAATTTACATGTACAAAATGAAAATCTTGATATCTTTCTTTCAAAACAATTTCACTCCCTGTTTTGACCTTACCATCATCAGTTCAATTGCTCAAGTAAAAAACCTTGGAGTAATTCTTCATTCTTTACTTTCTCTTACTTTCACATTCATTCCATCAGCAATTCCTATTTGTTCTACCCGAGTAAATAGTTTAAACCCATCCACTTTTCTGAATCTCCATTGCAATCAGCCTAGTCAGGGAGATCATCACTTCTCATCTGGTGTTATGGACTAGCAAGTCCTCCTGTCCCTCTCTTGCTCTTTTGCAATTCATCTTTATCTATCTGCTCAAATAATCCCTCTGAAACATAAACTATGTTACATAACTTCATGCTGAGCGCACGGTAGCCTTTCAATAAATATTTGTTGAATGAATGAATAGGTATGATATTAATTGGGTGGCATAGAACCTTAGCAGTTTAAGAAAAGAAGATATTGTCTTAAGTTTATGAGCTTACTGTGAATTAAAAGAACAGGGTATTATGAGAGAGAATAACTAGGAAGTGATAGATACACAATACGTAAAACCAGATGGCTAAGGATGTCTACACTGTGTAGGTGTATTTTAAATTGACACTGGTAGACTGAGAAGGAGCTACTATGGTGACGACTGTGTGCAAAGAATTCCAGGCAGAGGATCCCTGGAAAGAAAAAGCTCTTGCCTGTTTCATAAAACTCAGATGGCCTGTGTGTCTAGAGCTTTAAAGGTAGCTGGGAAATTAAGCAGCGAACAGATCTTATTAGACCTTCATCTGATAATGGGTGGTGATTTTTTATTAGCTATAATGAGACGACTGGACAGTTTTAAGCAGGGGCATTATATAACCCAATTTATGTTTGCAAAGATAAGGACAGACTTCTTAGTGGAAGGACTGGAAGGAAATTGTGAAAACAAGGATGCTATTGAAGAAGGCCAGCAGAGAGGATAGTTGCAGTGGAGATACATTGTGGGGATAAAATCAGGTACCAAGATGATTTACTGATGAATGGCCATGGAGAATGGGGGAAAGGAAGCAATTAGGATGATTGCCTTTGGCTTGAGCTCCTGGGTGGATACTGATGCCAGTTTATGAACTGGGTGGTGAGACGTTATAGATTCGACCCTGGAGTTTAAAAGGGAGGTTTGCATTAGAGATATAAATTTGAAAATAATCAAACGCCATCATTTTGATGGCACTTATGACCAAGGGAATAATTGCAATGTTCTAGAAAAAAAATATGGAGAAAAATGAAGGGAGGAACTCTGGTTTTTCAAGTTTGACAGAAAGAAGAGGGCTATCAAGGGTGTCACCACATTTGCCATATTATTTTTCTACATCTATTTCTTGCACAGTAACTCCTCCACAATCTGTCTGGCAAGCTTCTATTCATCATCTGTAACATAACACTACCTCTATTTAACCAACATTTATCAAGCAATTATTAAATACCAAATGTACTTTAATATATGTATTGAATGCATTATTCCATTAACCCACATTATAACAGCTTTGAGGTAGATATACTATTTTACAGATGAGAAACCTAAAGTAACTTACAACTGATTACCAATGGAACTGGGAGTTGAGCCCAGACTGTTAGCAGTTATAGCCTATAGATGTAATTTCTACACTGTATTGTTTCATATATATCTAGTATTTTCCTTTCACGGTATACTATATTTTACATATACATATAAGTATAACAAATAAAAGTAATCAGGAAGCTAAACAGAAATTTAAATTATATTTTTTTGTCTTTCTCCTTTACTAAAATATGAGCAAGTTGAAAGTAGAATTCATGGATTACTAAATTTGACCGCTTCCAGGCCAACCATAGTGTCTGATGTACAGCAGACCTAAACAAATACTTGTATGATTAAATGAATATAGGTCCTCGATTTTGAGAGCCAATTATTATAAACTTTTAAGTTCTACTTATATCTTGTTTGTATATCTATATATTCACTTGCTCAGTGTTAAAGGCAGAATCCAGTTTTCATAAGTAGAATTTTGAATCTAAGCTCTCAGTGAGTTTATTAGACCTAAGCTTTGCTGTGTGCATCTTCTCCCTACCAAAATTACTTTTCCCAAGATTACATCACCAAAATATCATGCTGGTTGTTTATTGAATTATTTTATGTAATTTGTTCTAAGTTGTTATTTCATGCAATTTGTTCAAGCCTATCTCTTTTTTTCTGGATTCCCCACCATTTTGAAGTAGTCTTCTATTACTAAGAATTTAATTTCATGCTGCTCTCAAGTATCTTGAATGGAGACCAAAATGTGTGTGACTTCTGGAATGGTAAAATACTAATTTTGTATAATTCACCAAAGATAACTGTGTTAAATGTTCTTTGCTGTAAAAATGCAGTAGGAAAAAGATAAAGAAATACTCTTTTAAAGTAATATTAATTCAGCAAACTACCTTTTATTGTTAGAATTATGAAAGAATATAGCTTAAAATTGACTAGAATTGAATTAAAAGATAAATTGTCTCTATTTTAACAATGCCTGGGTTTTGCTTCAGAAAAGCTGACATCATTAAAATGTTTCACTTTTTCAGGCAGTTTCCAGTTTCTGTTATTAAGAAGCTTTCATTGCTTTGACACACTTTAAAAAATGCATACTGTTTTTGAAAATAATTGAAAAACACTCTAAAACAGAATGTTTCCATGCAATACAATATCACACAATCACCAGGCTGTACCTATTATTTCAAATGTATAGAGCAAGAACTTTTTCCACTTTATTTGCAGGACAGTTTTTCTTTCCTCCCCTTCCCCAGGTATTCGAAGATCTAAACTGGGATTCACACTTAGAAGGCTATTTTTGGATACAGGGAGAAATCTTTCAAGGCAATTTTATACTCTTTCAAATGGCTTTGATTTGGAAATAAATTTTAAGTTGAATAATCTCCTTATTTTTACCTAGTGTCCATTTTTGATACCTGAGAATATCTATTTGGCAGTCAAACTTCCACATAATCATTCATTCAAAAAACAAATCAACCATAACTTAACCATTTTCTGAGGACACTTTGTACCTGGCAGGAGGTGAGTTACTCCAGATTTTATGTAGTCTCTAAATAACTACACCTCAGCCATTTCTATCACTGGGGATATTGGAAGTCATTAAGTGATTTTACATTTTGCAGTTTAATGTGATTAATTTTTTATCCCACCATGTTGACTCTTTGCTTATCTTTAAACTAACTCTCCTATGCAATGCATAGAGGGCAAATGCCTCTATATTTATGGGTTGCTATCCCAGCTCCTTCATTTCTTTCACTTTTGTAGAACCTATTTCTCATCCTCACTATGAACTTCAGCTTCTCCATTTGCACAATCTGTTGCTCTACTTTTGCTTATCTGGAAACTTTATTATTATCAACTATTCAACAAAACTCAGCATTATAGAGTCTATTATCTCTTCTACCTACTTTATATGTTCAGAATTCTTATTATTACCAACATTATCTCAAATAATATCCACCTTCCATGTGTTATACTCCATGTCCAAGGTAGACAGCTGTATTTAAGAATATTATTAACCATATACATAAAGTCTACTACAATGCATATTAGCTAATTTCATCATGATCCACATCAACACAATAACATTTTTATTTCTCAGAAAGTTTTTTATTCCCCATTAAATTTTCCACCACAGTGAACTCAGAAGTTTGTATAACCTTTAAAACCCAAACTTATTCTCGTCATACATAGACTACAAAGTATTTCATCTCCTATTTTTAAAATAAAAGGCACTTGAAGTATATTCTGCCCTATACTATCCTCCATTCACTAATTAGTAATTATTTTTATGTCTCCTTCTTTGTATCCTTTTCTATTGTTGCCCTGGTAAACAGATATTTATTCTGAATCTTGTTCTCAGCCTTCCTCTCTTTTCTTTCAATGCTTGCTACCTTCTCTCTGTATTTTCTCTATGTATAGTTATCATGCCTACATAGTCTCCAAATCACTATCTCCAGATCTAAATGTGATTCTTCAGTTATCTGCTGAATGTATTACTTATTTACTCAAAACCTTTAATTCATTAAAGCATTTAAGGCCTTCCACTATAACTTGAAGCCTATAACTTGAAGGCTATTCACATTTCACAGTAAGTAGCCCCTTTATGCCTTTGACACTCTTAGTTAAATTTAACAATTTTGTCTTTCTCTAAACGAGTCTTTTTCTTACTTTCTATTTGCTCATACAACATCTTCTCTTTTTTAAACACTGTAGTACTCTTCTGGCTCTTCAAGGGTGAGTTCATGTGCCTCCTACCTTGAATTCTTCCTGAGCAGGATGCAATACCCCTTTCCTCTGAATTTTCAATATTCTTTTAGCTTTTTCATATTTGTGATCTACTTACAATGTCAAATCTCAAGGTTTAAGTAAAGAGAGATTATCAGCTTCACTTGCTGAATTCTATTGATATTTTAGCTATTTGTGTTCAGCCTCTGAACCACTGATTCCTAGAGTCTAGAATAGGAGTTTTTTCTTACCCAAGTTTATATCCCTCCAAAGCATCTGGCACAGTGCTTTTTCATCTCCTATAGAGACATTTAATATAAATATGCAGGATACATAAATATTCAGTTTGCCGCACATGAACTTCTTAGCATTTAGATTAGAAAAATTGAACTTGTTTTCTCTCTTCTCATTCCCACTCAGTGCTCTTTCTACATCTTCCTCCAAACTTGCTGTTCTTTATTCATTCTTTTTCCTCTTAGCAATGAGAATACTGTCAAAAATACATCAACACCTATTATCCTTTCCATTAAAAAATCCTGGGTATAAATACACAGTTAATTGATTGTGTTATCCAATCCCCAAATACATTCTCAACTAACTGCTTTTCACCTACTGAGTTCTGGACAGATATGGGTTATATCTGCACTCTGTTCAGTAGAACAACATAAGGATGGAGATACTATTTCTTTAGGTGAGGGCAGTATCATAATGTTTAATTTAAAGATTTAAAGAGTTTTGGTGAATGATGCCTTTAAACCAATAAATGCTTAAGAAATGTGGAGTTACCATTATAGGCTACAGTATCAATGAGGCAATGGGAAAATTCCCATAGAGAACAATAATCACAAAGTTTACTACAGGCTTGAAAGAAAGTAATGATATAAGAAAGGACACAAAGAAATGAAAAGATATAGCATTTCTGGTTGAAATGGATATAGTAATAAATCTTCAGAGGAGGAATATTTAGGTCTCATACTGACAGAAATATATGTCTCCAAAGAAAGTGTGTGGAGATGCTTTTATAATTGTGACATGTTCTGTGGAAGGTACCCTTACAAATTTCTGAAGGTTACAGGAGAGAAAATGCCAAATAAGCTGGTGTATGTACATTAGATATCAATGATGGAATAATTTTAATCTTAGATAAGTCACAAAGAAGAACTGATTTTTATGAACTTACTCTTGTATTTACCAGTAAGTATGAGCATTGCAATTATTATAAAGTTTATTTGGAATAATGCCTGGAGTCATTTATATTTCACTGAGAAATTAAAATATAATTCAGTGTACTCTTGCTGTGACAAAAACAAATTGTTCTTTATTTTTCCAACTGGATAATTTCTAGGAACTTTGATTATTTTTACATTGATATTATAACAAATATGTTTTATTTTTCTTATGACCCTCAAAGGTGAGGTTATAAAAACTGACAGCATTCTTTGGGACATTGTGCTAAGCACACAGTAGCATAGTAAATTGATGACATAGCTATTTTTAGGAGATTTTATTTCAGGTATTATATTTCCTAATACTTAAATGTTCCTAAGGTCCATTTCTTTCTCTGACCATCACTCTTGTAACATTGAAGGACACTCTGATTATTGCTATTTTGTAGACATGAATAGGGCTCCAGTATGGTACATTTAAATAAAGTCATATATCAAGGGAGTTGGAATGTTCCCTTTCTCCAGGATGAAAGTGTTTTAATGAAATGATTCAGAGTAACCTCCACTCATCATTTCACCTTGTCTGTGTAGATAAGGCCTATGTGAGAAGGTGTTCTAATGTATAAGCCCAGGGCAGTGATTAAGGAGGATAAGTCTATGTAGCATCATTTCTTGGTTCTGCCACTTACTGACTGTTAAGCCTTTTCTTATCTGCACTACTTTTCTTATTTGTACATTTGTAGTAGTGGTACCTACCTCACAGTATTGTTGTCAATGTGTTACTCAATGTGTCTGATACATTCTAGCCACTTGATATTTGTTAACCATGCTTGTTATAATCAAGAGGGAAGTTAATAAAATATTTGATTAATTCCTAATTAAAGAAATATTTATTGTGATTCTTCTTAATACCAGATGCCATTCTAGGCACTGTTCCTACCCTCAAGAAGATCATAGTTTGCAAGAAAAAAATGGCCAAGATAAAGAGTTATACCAAGGTGGAATTAAGTGCTAAATAAAATTTGCTCATCGTATTATGGCAGAACAAAGGAAATTTGACCACAAAAGCACTTACATTAATAGCAACAGGAAATAGACTACAAGATCAGAATTTCGCACAACTGACAAAAATAAATGAAAAAAAAAAGAACCAAAACATTTTTTTAAAGAGTAGTTTTGACAACTTATGTATATTTTCTTGTGAAAAAAACAGAGTAAGGGACTAAAAGTGTATAGCTTAAGTAGTAATGGCTCTGATTAGTATTAATTTATGTAATATCTATTTTTTATTTAATAAAAGTTTTTAAAGAAATTTTTATAAATACTAGGCAAGTATTTTATATTCAAATCATATACTCCACATTCATACATATAGGAGTATATGTATAGTCATATATTGTGGCAGATGGATAAAGATTATTCTGTTGAGTTTCTACCTATGGACACATAACATCATAATGCAGATTTGTTTTTACTTCTTTCAAACACCCTCAAATTCCACGGGGCAGAACAAAACTTTCAGTAGTCATTATTGTACTTTATTTATAACCATTACCACTCACACTGTTTATTTACAGAAGTGATAATAAAAGACAATACATAAATATTAGAGTAGTTAAACATTTCATATTTTTCATAATTTACATTCATTTCTCCTTTCTTGGAAAAATAAACAACGTGTCTGTTGTTTCTTAAGATCCTGGATGACTGTTGTTTCATGAACACACACATGCTGAAATAATCACTTTGATTATTTTTATATACATATATAATAAACACTATATGCATGAATATTTGCAGTCTTTATTAAACTCATTAAAAGGAGGCTAATTCAAAGATAAACAAATCACTTCTACTGGCCATTTCATTCCCTTCAAATATGACATTTGATTGGGGATCCAGCCTAATTATACCTCAATCCAAAATGAGACTCACAATTTTTGTTTTCTGGTTTATGATTGTGAAAAATGATCACAAATTTTGCCTCCCAAAAAACAGATGCCAAATGTTGTTCCAGATCCCATTGGTTATTGGTTGTATGGCTTAGTTGTTTAAACTTAATTTTGACTTTAGATTTGGGCTCAGGCTATATTTTGTGGACCCCTGCTGTAGACAACTATCTGGCAAGTTTTTAGGTTTAAAAACAATAGTAGTAATCTTTATAAATTGCAAAAAAAAGTGAAATCATTTAACAGAAAAGATAAATCATGTTTTTGATACTCATTAACTTTGTTTTTTGTGTTTTTTTTTTTTTTTTGCGGTACGCGGGCCTCTCACTGTTGTGGCCTCTCCCGTTGCGGAGCACAGGCTCTGGACACACAGGCCCAGCAGCCATGGCTCACGGGCCCAGCCGCTCCGCGGCATGTGGAATCTTCCCAGACCAGGGCACGAACCCGTGTCCCCTGCATCGGCAGGCGGACTCTCAACCACTGCGCCACCAGGGAAGCCCAGATACTCATTAACTTTGAATAAAAGAATATGATAAGAGAAAATCTTAACGTTAAGAGAAGTGGGACTATCGAGCACAAAACAGTACCCAGGAATACCGTTTTTCTTATTGAATTTAGAATAAAAATTAATTTGACAATTTAACATTAAAGTCTCACAGATTAAAGATCAGTAGAGAGACAATGGAATTCTTAAAATAAATGAGACATCTACAAGAGATAAAGGAATTATAACATTAATAAAAGAAAGATTAATGCAATAAAGTAAAATCAATTTTAATTTAGACTAAGTTTTAGGTGTTTAAATATTATATAAATATAAAAAGCTCAAAATGGGTTTTGAGGTGAATATGATAGATTCAAGATGCTAGATTCCTTATCTTTCTGGGGACAGAGTTCAAAGTTTTTTAAGTTAATAGAAATAAACTCTAAAATATTTGGAACTGCTGTCCTAAATATATAAATAGTAGGAGAACTTGAAAAATGGTAGGAAAAAATGAAATAAAGAGGGATAACAATATAAAACAATAGCTATGACGGAAGTGACATAAATGTATCTATTCCACTAAATATAAAGAGACAGTTCTCTTGGAAGAGAAAAATAATTGGCTGAATTGCAAACAAATTCCAGCAATCTTTTGCCTTTAAGGGATACTATTAAAATCAAATGGGAGAAATATTTTAGGATCATCTATTTTACCTATAAAAAATAATGGAGAGGGCTTCCCTGGTGGCGCAGTGGTTGGGAGTCCGCCTGCCGATGCAGGGGACACGGGTTCGTGCCCCGGTCCGGGAGGATCCCACGTGCCGTGGAGCGGCTGGGCCCATGAGCCATGGCCACTGAGCCTGCGCGTCTGGAGCCTGTGCTCCGCAATGGGAGAGGCCACAGCAGTGAGAGGCCCGCGTAAGGAAAAAAATAAATAAAATAAAATGGAGAGAAGGAGTTATATATAATGCTATATGGTATAGTAGATTTCATTGTTTTGAACATTAAAAGAAATCAAAAGTTGACTATATAATAGAGGTACAAATAAAAAAACCTAGCAATATTGAACTATATATTCCAAATAACAGTAACAAAAGACATAAAAGGAAAAACAAAAAACTACTAGAAGGAAACAGAAATATAATTTTTGAGATCTTTAATCCAAAATCAGTATGTCAGTTTATATAGTTGTAAATATAAGTAGAAACATTATAGAGAGCAGCAAACAAGAAAAATAAAAGCAAATAGTGGAAAATAAACCAAAACATTATGGAAAGAAACCAGACTATTTCTAAGGAATGTCTATATCGCTAAAGGACACCACTAATCACTAGGGAAATGCAAATCAAAACCACAATAAGATACCACTTTACACCCAATAGAATAGCTATTACCAAAACAAAGAAAATATCCAGTGTTGGCAAGGATGTGGAGAAAATGGACCGCTTATGCAATGCTGGTGGGAATGTAAAAAAAGTACAGCTTAGATGGAAAACAGTATGATAGTTTCTCAAAATATAAAAAAATAGAATTATCACATGATTCAGCAATTCCAATCCTGGGTACATACATACACAAAAGAATTAAAGCAGACACTCATAAAAATACACACAGAAAAAGATGCCTGTTTCATTAGGTTACTGTAGGAATAAATGAAATAATTTAATATAGTGTTTGGCACATAGAAAATGCTTTATAACAGTTAATTTATTGATATAATAGTCTTTGAAATATCTAGTCCAATATACAGTTTACACATGAAGAGAGTTTAATTAATTGAATAGCTAGTTGTTTGCATTATCAAGACTAGTTCTGTGATTATTGATCAAATGTTATTTCCACAGTATAACATGACTTAGCTATATATGAATATGAAAAGACGAAACTGTTAAAAATTTACAAAATACAACCAGAGCTTGCTAAGCTCTTTCTATTTCATGTTCTTACCCCATGTTATTCTCTCTCTTAGAAGGCCTTTTTCACATTTCTCTAGAAATCCAGACAGATTTCTATTCACCTTCCAGGTTTCAGCGTTCAAGTCGACTCAGTCAGTTTTTCTTCTTATATGTCCTTATAACAGGCTGTGATTTTCTTCTACAGCACTTAGTAAAAGCTTAATTACATAATTATTTGCCTAATTAGTTGTTTAATGTCTGTCTCACCCAAAGGTTGTAAGGCCCATTAGAACGCTTATTGTAGCAGTATGTGTAACATGATATGCTCTGAGTGAATACTGCCTAAATAAATGGATTGGGCACAATATGAACAGATTAAACCAGTCATCTTGGATTCTTTTTGGAATGAAATAAAACAAACAATGGAACTTCTCAATGCACATGAAATGCTATTCTTCCTCTTTACCTTTCTGTTCCAGCCATCCTACTTGTCTTTTAAATCTTCAAATGCATCATATTCCATTGCCTTAATGTATTCAAGTATACTGTTTTCTCCATCTGTAACCTCAACATCATCCCTGACCTGCCAAGTTCCACTCATTGTCAAGCAGACACTGGTTTTCCAGACTAGATTAAGTCTTCTTCTTATCATCCCATACTTTCTTATTTTAACATCCACAGTTGTATTTATTTAGTGTATGTCTTTTTTCCCCCACTATACTATAAGTCCAAAGGGGTTAGGGACCAAATACATCTTATTCAGTGACTCGTATTCCTAGTGCCTCATACGCTGCTTGGCACAGTTTCTGATGCATCCATTTACCTGGATGTTGAATTAAAGAATACATAAGGAGATGAGAAAGTCATCAGTTCTCAATAAAGTACCTCCTCATAAAAATTTGTAGCAAGAGGAATATAGAGACATTACAGACAAAACCATTAACATCTGAAGAGGTTAAGAGACTAGCCCTGTTAGTTATCTATTATTAACTAATAGAAATAGCTGCTACTAGTTGACAGTTAGTGAAAAAGTTTAGATTGGTCACTACATCATTTTGCACATGAACCCCAGAAGCTGCTTGTTCAAATGCACATTTCTGGCTCCTACACCTGAAGACTCTATCCAGTATGTGGGGCTCATGTACCTATTAGCCTCAAGAGGCACAGGGCCTAGGGCCCACACACTCTTAGGGGCCTATGAAAGTTTTTTAAAAAAAATCAGAAGAGGGTGGCGCAGTGGTTAAGAGTCCGCCTGCTGATGCAGGGGACACAGGTTCGTGCCCCGGTCTGGGAAGATCCGACATGCCGTGGAGCAGCTGGGCCCGTGAGCCATGGCCGCTGAGCCTGCGCGTCTGGAGCCTGTGCTCCGCCATGGGAGAGGCCACAACAGTGAGAGGCCCGTGTACCACAAAAAAAAAAAAAAAAAAAAAAAAAAAAATCAGAAGAAAAAATTATGAACTATTAGGTCAAAGAAAAAGTTTAAAATATATAAATTATATAAAATATAATATTTTATATATTAAAATATACAATATTAATATAATTATATATTAAAATATATAATATTAATATAATAATATTAATATACTTGTATTTAGACTAACACATAAGTGAAATATAAATTTTAATATTTCCTACGGAGAAAAGTGCCCACGAAGGAAAAAGTGCCTAAAGGCCACTCATGAAGTGGCCCGGTTAGTAAGACTGAGTTGGACATACTTAAGAACCTCCTGAAATGATTTTGAAGAAGGTGCCCCTTAGGACAACATTTGAGAAACTGCGCTAGATTCTTCTGCTTTAGTCCTGACCCAAATAGATTTACTGAAGAATTGTTATTTAATTTTCCAAAGGAAAAATATCCTTTTATTAAGGACATTATTTCTGTAAACAGAAAATGATGCTAGTACATAGAAAGGATATATATCTTATCTTGATCACATTTAGAAATAAAAATATTAAATCACATAAAAAGACCAATCCAAAGAAAGCCACAGGTAACTTCACTTGTAAATAGAGATATTAAAATTATAAATAACACTTTAGCTCACTTCAAAGAGTAAAATAGGTTAAATTAAACCATATGTTTTCATTATGACTGAGTAGGATTTAGTGCAGCCAAGAAATTCTGGTATAGCACAGGAGAGGTTATTAATATAATTCATCACATTAGTAGGAAAGATGGTAAAAAATTATATAATTATCTCAATAGATGATAAGAAATGCTAAAATTCTGCATCTATTCTTGATTAAAACACTAAAAACTATGTTTGGAGTATTCCTCTCTTAGCATGACAAAGTACATATTTAAAACCTGGAGCTAACATTATACTTAATGGAAAAACATTATGGTTATTGTTATTCCTTTTAAAAATAGGAATTTACGTAACAACAACCAAAACATACTGAGCCATAGTTATTCAAAAAGGAAAATAGGGCTTCCCTGGTAGCGCAGTGGTTGAGAGTCCGTCTGCCGATGCAGGGGACACGGGTTCGTGCCCCGGTCCGGGAGGATCCCACATGCCGCAAAGAGGCTAGGCCCGTGAGCCATGGCCGCTGAGCCTGCGCGTCTGGAGCCTGTGCTCCGTAACAGGAGAGGCCACAACAGTGAGAGGCTCGCGTACCACAAAAAAAAAAAAAAAAAAGGAAAATAATTGATATAAATATAGAACAATAAAATATATATATAGAGAAAAAGCTTCCTGCAAATAAAATTATTACATATTTAAACACAAGAAAATAAAAAATTATCCAAGGCAATAAAATTATAAAATAACAAGAATCTTTATAAACAACTAAATATCATGGTATACATGGAAACCAACAGTTTAGAGGCAGAAATACTGGAAGCTGGTAGCTCCACTTTTTCCTCACCCATTTCAAATTTATGGTGCATTTGTATGATGTACTTTGAACTAAATTCTGAAGCCAAGAGACAGCTAATGCATGGGCATCTCCAAATTAACAGCACACAACTCACCATC
The DNA here is from genome assembly GCF_949774975.1 of Lagenorhynchus albirostris. Lineage (NCBI taxonomy): Eukaryota > Metazoa > Chordata > Mammalia > Artiodactyla > Delphinidae > Lagenorhynchus > Lagenorhynchus albirostris. Next base: position 69,331,545 of record NC_083095.1, on the reverse strand, counting down.
TGTACATGTGCTTTGTGGAAGAAGGGTGACATTAGTTCCTCCTGAGTGCTCACTCAATCACACAAAAACACATGCATGCACATAAAACATATACATCCACTCACAAGTACACACATACACACAAACACATACATTTAAATACACATGAACACACACATATACTCATATGCTTGCACATGCACATAAAAAGATACACACACATACAAACACACACACCTGTCCTCTTTCAGAAGAAGAGCTGGCAAAGTCCAAAAGGATTAAAACCAGGATTTTCATAGAAGGTAAAGGGTGAGGTAAGTAGGGTTCATAGCCTGGTAGTCTGGCTATGGAGCTCATGTTATTAACCACAGTATTTTGGGGCCACCTCTTTATTTTAAGAGTGAGAATATCTGCCTTAAAGGGGTTTATTGAGAATTACAAGTGATAATATACGAGAAGTGATTAACACAATTCCTAGCACATACTACACACTTATTGAATATTAAAAATTGTAGTTTTATTAATACTTTTTTCCCACAAAATGTCCAAAATCATTTAGGCTGAGTTGTAGTGAAAGAAAGGGTTCCAACACGGTAGTAAAGTTAATAAGTGAAAATGTAGAGGAGCAATTCACCAAAGGGACAGAGAAGAAGGTATTGAATGTAAGATCATAATAAAGGCAGTAGCATTTGCTACATTTGATTTGAGGAGAAGGTGAATGAAGAGGACTTCAAAGATGCTGTAGAGGTACTAAAAACAAGGAAACTATGGTTCTTCAAATAGTGAGGAAAAAATTTGATAAAGTTGTTATTCAAGTGTTGAGGTTGAAGAGACAGCAGTCTATTCAAAATCAATATTATCAAAAAGAATAAAAAACATTTGATATAGTACAACTGATTCACTTTGTTATAAAGCAGAAACTAACACACCATTGTAAAGCAATTATACTCCAATAAAAATGTTAAAAAAAAGATTTGATATAGTGAAAAAAGTTCTGGACCTTGAATCAGAAGATTTGAGTTTACTGTAGAACATTTCACAAGTCATTTAACTTAAGAGTATCAATTTTCTCAAATTTAAAGTAAATAATTCTTCCTTATCTAAGAGGGTTGTTATAGGTCACAAATGATGTAATGTAGGTAAAATAATCTTAAAGTGTAAAAGCTCTTCAATGTAAGAAATTAATTACCATCCATTCATATATTTCCATAATTAGACATTTATTACCTGTTTCCCAATTGTAAATTGATGATATGGTTATATGTCTCAACAACTTGCCTAGAATCTAGTAAAAACAATAAATATTTGTCAAATGAACAAATGACTATAAAATGTAAAATAAATTTTAAAAATGGATGTTGACTTGTATCTACAGGAAATATGAAAAACTTTTATAAAATAATTAGATTTGTGGATGGATAGATGAATAAATTAGTAATTTTTATTACATGTATGCTTATTTTTCTGTTGTTGGTTTTATATTTTTCTTTCACATTCCCAGCCTAACACTTTTGCTTAACTCAAGACTCTTGATTATCAGGTTTACTCAATGTGGCATTATTTTTTATCCCAAGTGCAGTTGTATTAGCCTAATAAGAATGTTGCTGGCTCTGTTTATTACCTTGACCTGCTCATTAATGAGACTCATGTGGGTTCCAGTGTGTAATTATCCACCTTAAGGGAGTGAGGTGGTTTCCTGCCTGGAAGTCAATCTGGCTACCTGAATGAAGAGTGGCATCATTTCACCCCAGCAGTTCAATTCTACTTAGATATGATAATATAAATGACCTAATATCATGCTTATAATTTTTAGTGCATTTTATCAACATTAACTGATTTATATGTTGTTATATGTTATATGTTGTTATATGTTATTTATATGTTGTTTGCTGATGTGACCATCCAGTCACTAATGTGAAAAAGTTGCTTTTTGACAGTAAAAGCCAGGGAAGTTAGAAGACTGCACTGGAATTAGAAACTGGATGAGGACTAGTGTAAACTATCCATGATGCCGTCTTATTTAAAGGAAACTTAAAAAATTATAGGTAGTTTTTGAATTGCAGTAGAGCTCTGTTATGAAAGTGTGGGTACTAGTCATTTGTAAGGAATCCAGTATTCATTTTCTTGGGAAATCTACTTAAAATGCTGTTTAGGTACTCAGGTCCACCAAAGCACATTTACTGTTTAATGGGTTGGAATGACAGTAATAAACCTATTTCATACAAACTAATTCCAGTTATTTTATGGAAAAATATATTCCAAATTTCAACTTTGATATCAGAATATATGCCACTGAGAAAAGAAACCCATTCCATACCCCCTTAACTCCCATCCAGAGAAGAGAATTATATTCTTTTCTGGTCCCTAGAGAGTAGTAACAGTTCTAGTCAGGAGGGCAAAGGTGTCAAATACTCTAGGGCACAGGTTGGCAAACTTTTTATGTAAAAGGACAGATAGTAAATATCTTGGCTTTGTGGGCCAAGAGGCAAAATGTAGGTACTATTATGTAGGTACTCATAAACAAGAGAAAACAAACTTCCACATTTTTATTGGCAAATATTAAAATATAAATAAAAATATAGTAATAATGATTGAGTACTTTTTGTAATTCAGGTCTACTAATGAGAAGAATGGAATTCAATTTAGGATATTATTTTGCTTGATTTTCAGTTCAGTTAGTATTCCCTATCACCAAAATCAATTGCAAATATTCATCTGTTAAAGCTGATATTTGAGGAGATTTTACATGTGTCGTCTTAAAAAATATCACCCAGAGAAATTAAGGAAACAATCCCATTTACCATCGCAACAAAAAGAATAAGATACCTAGGAATAAACCTACCTAAGGGGCAAAAGACCTGTACTCAGAAAACTATAAAACACTGATGAAAGAAATCAAAGATTACACAAACAGATGGAGAAATATACCATGTTCTTGGATTAGAAGAATCAATATTGTGAAAAGGACTATACCACCCAAAGCAATCTACAGATTCAATGCAATCACTATCAAATTACCAATGGCATTCTTCACAGAATCAGAAAAAAAAAATTTACAATTTGTATGGAAACACCAAAGACCCTGAATAGCCAAAGCAATCTTGAGAAAGAAAAACGGAGCTGGAAGACTCAGGCTTCCTGACTTCAAACTATATTACAAAGCTACAGTAATCAAGACAGTATGGTACTGGCACAAAAACTGAAATATAGATCAATGGTACAGGATAGAAAGCCCAGAGATAAACCCACGCACTATGGTCACCTAGGCAAGAAGGAGGTAAGAACATACAATGGAGAAGAGACAGTCTCTTCAATAAGTGGTGCTGGGAAAACTGGACAGCTACATGTAAAAGAATGAAATTTGAACACTCCCTAACACCATACACAAAAATAAACTCAAAATGGATTAAAGACCTAAAGGTAAGACAGGATACTATAAAACTCTTAAAGGAAAACATAGGAAAAGCACTCTGACATAAACCACAGCAAGATCTTTTTTGACCCACAGCCTAGAGTAATGAAAATAAAAACAAAAATAAACAGATGGGACCTAATTAAACTTAAAAGCTTTTACACAGCAAAGGAAACCATAAAGAAGACAAAAAGATAACCCTCATAATGGGAGAAAATATTTGCAAACAAAGCAATAGACAAAGGATTAATCTCCAAAATATACAAACCGTTCATGGAGCTCAATAACAAAAAAACAAACAACCCAATCAAAAAATGGGCAGAAGACCTAAATAGACATTTCTCCAAAGAGGAAATACATAAGGCCAAGGGGCACATGAAGGGATGGTCATCATCACTAATTATTAGAGAAATGCAAATCAAAACTACAATGAGGTATCACCTCACACTGGTCAAAATGACCGTCATCAAAAAATCTACAAACAATAAATGCTGAAGAGGGTGTGGAGAAAAGGGAACCCTCTTTCACTATTGGTGGGAATGTAATTTGATACAGCCACTGTGGAGAACAGTATGGAGGTTAAAAAAACTAAAAATAGAACTACCATATGACCCAGCAATCCTACTACTGGGCATATACCCTGAAAAAAACATAATTCAAAAGGACACATGTGCCCCAATGTTCATTGCAGCACTACTTACAATAGCCAGGACATAGAAACAACCTAAATGTCCAACGACAGATGTGGCACGTGAATTGAGGTCTGAAAAATGCTACTGAAACTACAGTTGCATTCATAAAATAGGACCACTAGGGCTTCCCTGGTGGCGCAGTGGTTGAGAGTCCGCCTGCCGATGCAGGGGACGTGGGTTCGTGCCCTGGTCCGGGAGGATCCCACGTGCCGCGGAAAGGCTGGGCAACGGGAGAGGCCACGGCGGTGAGGGGCCCGCGTACCGCAAAAAATAAAAATATAAAAAAAAATAAAATAGAACCACTAAAATATTTTTTGGAAATGGATAATCTCACACCTTAACTTTTGTTATTGCAAGAAGTGTATAAAGCAGCTTGATTTACCTGTAATCCAAATAATGTTAGTTGTCCTTGAATTAATTTTACCATACTATATGTTTCTCATGTAAAAACACTGTTGGCCTTGTAATTTTAAGTTGAATTCTGTAATAAACATTACCAAATCTCCAGCAATAGCTAATTCCAAACTCATTCAGTACTCAGTAACAGTAGTTGAGGGTGGTTCTTCTCATTCAGAAAAATTACATTTTGTCCCTGACCTAAATATATATATATATATATATATATATATATATATAAAACACAATAAAACTTTACCACTGCTAAGACATGGAAGCAATATACATTCACAAAAGAAGTGTTTGTGTGGATCTAAACATACAAAACACTTGGTAAATATTTAGGAGTGAAATTTCTGGGTTGTGTAGGAAGTCTATGTTTAATTTATAAGAAACTGCCAAATTGCCTTCTAAAGTGACTGTACTGTTTTCCTTCCTCACTAGAAATGAATGAGAGTTTCTATTGCTCCACATCCTAGTCAGCATTTGTTACTGTCAATTTTTCGGATTTTAGCGGTTCTAATAGGTGTGTAGTGGAATCTCACTGTGGTTTTGATTTGCATGTGTATAATGACAGATGATGTTGAGAATCTTTTCATATGCTTATTTGCCATCCTTATATTATTTTCAGTAAAGTGTTCATATAACTTGGCATTTTAAAATTAGTTTTTATTATTAAATTTTTAAAATGTTTTATTATTGAAATTTAAAAGTTTTTATGTATTCTTGATGAAAGTCATTCATCAAGTATATCATTTGCAAATATTTTCTGTCAGTCCATGATCTGTCTTTTCATTTTTTTTCATCTGTCTTTCACAGAGCAAAAATATTTAAGCTTGATAAAGTCCAAGAGTTTTTCAATTCAATCAATTATTTTTCTTTCATGAATTGTACTTTAGGTATTGTATCTAAAACTCTATTGCCAAACTCAAGGTCACGCAGATTTTCTCCTATATCTTCTTCTAGAAATTTTAAATTTTTACATTTTAAGTTAGGTCTATGATCTATTTTGATTCAACTTTTATTTAAGTTGTTAAATATGTGTCTATGTTCATTGTTTTTGCATATTCACATCCAATTTTCCCTGCAACATTTGCTGAAAAACTATCTTTAACCACCGAATTACATTTTACCCTTTGCCAAAAATCAATTGACTATATTTTTGTGGGCTCTTTATTCTGTTCCGTTGATTTATGTGTCTATCCTTTTGCCAGTACCACACTGTTTACATTAGTGCCGCGGAAAGGCTGGGCAACGGGAGCCTTAGTGTAGCCTTTTAATAAGTCTTGAAATCAGGTAATGTGAATATTCCAATTTTGTTCTTTTTCAGAATTGTCTTGGTTGTTTTAGTTCTTTGCTTTTTACTATGAATTTTAGAATCAACTTATTGATGTCAGCAAAAAAGCTTGCTGGGATTTTGACTGGGGATTACATCGAATCAATAGACAAAATTGGGGAGAACTGCCATCTTAACAATATTGAGCCTTCCAATCTGTGCATGTGCAATATCTCTCCATTTGTTTAGATATTCTATGTTTTTTTTAATCAGTGTTTTATAGTTTTCTGTATAGTAGGTGTATACCCAAGTATTTTTTGGGTGGGTGCTATTTTAAGGGTTTTTGGTTTTTAAATTTCAGATTCTAATTGTTCCCTTCTAGCATATAAGAGTAAAATTGACCTTTCATGTTGGTCTTTATTCTGTAACCTTGCTAAATTCATTTATCATATAGTTTTGTAGCTTCTATGAGATTTTCTATATAGACAATCATATCATCTGCAAATAAGGACCATTTTATTCCTTCCTTTCTGGTTTGCATGTCTTTTATTTCTTTTCTTGCATTTTATTCTTGCTAGAACTTCCAGTATGATGTTGATGCCTTATTAATTTGTTATTTATTGATCTAATTCAATAACAAAATAACCCATACTCTAGTATGTCTTAAAAATACAACATAAGAAGTCCACCTTTCTTCTTCTGTTTCAACATAATGCATATATACTGGTAATTTTAAAAAATAGTAAAAGGTCATAGGATGGAGTATTTGTGGCACTTGAAACACTGTGGATTTATAACTGCATCACTGTGATTAGTAGTGTCCTGAGTAGCAGTGTGAAGCGATGAGAGAGCCACATGTGGTCTCTGTAGCAACTACTCAGCTCTCCTGTTGTAGCCCAAACAGCCTTAGATAATCTGAGATAAATGAGTATGGCTGTGTTCCAAGAAAACTATTTATGGACACTAAAATATGAATTTCATACAATTTTAACATATCATGTTAAAATTTTTTCAAATGATTTAAAAATGTACACACCACTCTTAGCTCTCAGACCATATTACAACAGGTGGCAGACCATATTCCACTCATAGGCTGAGGTTTGCTGATTCTTGATCTTAGTGCTATGTAAAATCTAGAGAGGGTGGAAGGAGGAGAGGAATAAATGTTTCATAAAAGGTATAAACCTAGGGCCAGGCTGATATCCTGCCATATGTTCTTCTGAGAGAGAGCAAGTCTGTGTATACTTGTGTATGTGTGTGTGTGTGTGTGTATAGATGGGTGAGTGTACTGTGTACATATTTACGTGTGGTCAAATATATGCATATTTATGTGTGTATCTAGGTGTGTGTGTTAATATGTACATATGTGTGAGTGTGTATATGTGTTTGTTTATGCATGTTTGTGTGTTTATGTGCAATGGAGTAAAAACTCAGGAACAAATCTTGTCTTTTTCCCACAAGCTGTATGAACAAATAGTTTTCTGTTGAAAATTTAGGAGTGCCTTATGTTAGCAATATCTTGACTTCAGGATCTAGTTCAAAATTATGCTTTGTTACCCTAAGAGAGTCTAGATATGTCTCTTTCAACAGCATTATTCTTTTGACCAGCTAGCCAAAAACTGAATTGTCACATAATTATTCAGACAATTACACCACATTTAGTGCCAAAATTTAAATGCCTCCAAGGCATTTCTCTATTTACTTACTCCTAGTCTTATTTAAAATCTTATATAAAAAGCTACTGCTCTTCCTGGAAGTTTATGTGACTTACTTTTGTCTTCTAGTTTCAATTTTGTTTTCTCTTTTGAATATGTTATTTAATTTTCTAAGTGTTTGGAGGCACTATGGATAAAGGAGGAAAACATCAAGTGTAAAATGTTTTTTCTCATTCTGTATGACTATATGCAGGGGATGGGGGGGAGGGTAGATAGGTCAGCACACATTTTGTTGCCAATTCCATACGTGAAATTCATGGGATACTCAGAAAATAGTATGTGCCTCAATCTACTCAGCTGGAAAGTTGGATTTCAAAAAATGGCGTGCAGAGAGAATATGGAAGGTATGGTGCCTGGCAATTGAAGTAGACTGTAGGAGATTCCCAACACATTACATCTCTCAAATGATGAACACTCCAAGTAAAATAACAAGGAGAGAAAGGTTATTATCAAACACTGCCTTAGTCAACAAGAGGGTTTCCTGCTGTCTGTGGACACAGAGGGATGAGAAAACATGAAGTCACAGTGAGTACTGTTTGCTCCAATATATTTAGAAGTAATTTTTATCATAAAATTTACTTCTATCCTACAAGCTGCCAAAATCCTCTGAAAAGGAAACAAAGCTTTGGGTAAAGGGAAGGTCCCTGAATCCATCATGTATAAATCGTCTTCTAATGATCCACTTTTCATTAATTCAACAGCTAATTATTTTCTATCTGTGGGCTAGCTTTTTTGGGGGAAACTTTTTGACTTGTTTATATAAAAATATTTTATTCTTCTATTTTTAATAAATATTCTGATTGATTTTCACCCTTTTTTGAAATTATAGCATTTTTCTTATGCTGTACTTCCAACAATACGTAACAAAAGAAGATATCAGCTTGATAAATAATGTATCAACACTTTAATCTTTCACAAGTGTTATGCCTGGCTCAGAGGACAGATTTGTACCTATAATTAAATATTTAAAAAATTGCTGTTTCCCAAACATATGTATGAGCCTGTCCTCCCCAGGACAGGGAAAGAAAGTCAGCCTTACATAAATTAAGGGTGAATATATAAATTCATATATAAAGATATAATAAATCATTATTTGCAACTCTAAATAACTATAGTGGACACTTCACATTAGATCTTATATGGGAAAGATGGAAAATATAGATGTTCTGCAGTTATGATGTTGGTGAACTGTTCTTTTTTTTTTCCTGTTACCATTTTGCTGGTCTTTTATACTGATATTTTCAGTATTATTTGATTAAGATTCAATGGATTTTGAGGTTTGGGGGGCTGTAAAAATATCAAAATAGTAAGTAAGTAACATACTAGAAATGACTTTTTTTCTTGGAAGTTTGAATTTTTTTAATAAACTTTCTGAAACCCAGCAGATCAGCTGTTTAGAAAACATTTGTTTTCTTTCTTTATTGAAGTATGATTGGCACACAACATTATAGTAGTTTCAGATGTACAACATAATGATTCAACATTTGTATACGTTGTGAAATGATCACCACAATAAGTCTAGTTACCATCTGTCACCACACAGAGTTACAATTTTTTTCTTGTGAATGAGAACTTTTAAGATTTATTTTCTTAGTAACTTTCAAATTTGCAATACAATATTATTGACTATAGTTACCATGCTGTACATTATATCCCCATGCTTTATTTATTTTATAGCTGTAAGTTTGTACCTCTTAATTCCCTTCACCTATTTCACCCACCCCCCAATCACCCACCTCTTCAGCAACCACCAATCTATTCTCTGTATCAGTGAGTTTAGTCTGGTTTAGTTAGTTTTGTTTATCAGAGTCCACATATAACTGAAATCACACGGTATTTGTCTTTCTTAGTTTAACTTATTTCTCTTAGCATAGTACCCTAAAGATCTATCCATGTTATCACAAATGGCAGGAGTTCATTCTGTTTTATGGCTGAATAGAATTCCATTGTGTATATAAATATATATATATATATATATACACACACACACATACCACAGCTTCTTACTGATGGGCACTTAGGTTGCTTCCATATCTTGGCTATGGTAAATAATGCTGCAATCAACATAGGGTGCATATATATTTACAAGTTAGTGTTTTCACTTACTTCTGATAAATACCAAGAAGTGAAATTACTGGATCACATGGTAGCTCTATTTTTAATTGTTTTGAGAAACCTCCATACTGTTTTCCATAGTGATGGAACCAATTTACATTCCAAGCAACAGTACACTAGTGTTCTCTCTCTTTTTTTTTTCTAACATCTTTATTGGAGTATAATTGCTTTACGTTGTTGTGTTAGTTTCTGCTGTACAACAAAGTTAATCAGCTATATGTATACATATATCCCCATGTCCCTTCCCTTTTGAGCCTCCCTCCCACCCCTCTAGGTTGTCACAAAGCACCGAGTTGATGTCCCTGTGCTATGCAGCAGCTTCCCACTAGCCATCCATTTTACATTTGGTAGTGTATATATGTCAATGCTGCTTTCTCACTTCATCCCAGCTTCCCCCTCCTCCGCATGTCCTCAAGTCCGTTCTCTACGTCTGCATCTTTATTCTTGCCCTGGCACTAAGTTCATCAGTACCATTTTTTTTAGATTCCATATATATGTGTTAGCATACAGTATTTGTTTTTCTCTTTCTGACTTACTACACTCTGTATGACAGACTCTAGGTCCATCCACCTCACTACAAATAACGCAATTTCATTCCTTTTTATGGCTGAGTAATATTGTATTGTATACATGTACCACATCTTCTTTATCCATTCATCTGTTGATGGACACTTAGGTTGCTTCCATGTCCTGGCTATTATAAATAGTGCTACAATGAACACTGTGGTACATGTATCTTTTTGAATTATGGTTTATCAGGATACATATGCCCAGTAGTGGGATTGCTGGGTCATATGGTAGACATACAGATTGCCAACAAACACATGAAAAGATGCTCAACATCACTAATCATTAGAGAAATGCAAACCAAAACCACAGCGGTCAGAATGGCCATCATCAAAAAATCTAGAAACAATAAATGCTGGAGAGGGTGTGGAGAAAAGGGAATCCTCTTGCACTGTTGGTGGGAATGTAAACTGATACAGCCACTATGGAGAACAGTATGGAAGTTCCTTAAAAAACTAAAAATAGGGTTCTCTTTTCTCTACATCCTAGTCAGCACTTGTTATTTCTTATGTTTTTGATAATAGCTGTTCTGGGCAGGTGTGAGGTGATATCACACTGTGGTTTTCATTTGCATTTCCCTGATGATTAGCGATCTTGAGAATCTTTAAATGTGTCTGTTAGCCTTCTGTATGTCTTCTTTGAAAAAATGTTTATTCTGATCCTCTGTCCATTTTTAAAATTGGTTGTTTTTTTTTTTTTGATGTTGAGTTGGGTGAGTTCTTTATACATTTTGGTTATTAATCCTTGATTGGACATGACTTGCAAATTTCTTTTCCTACTCAGTATGTTGTCTTTTTACTTTGTCATTACCAAGAGCAATATCAAGGAGTTTACTGTCTTTTCTTCTGGGAGTTTTGTGGTTTAAGGTCTTACATTCAAGTCTTTAATGCATTTTGAGTTAATTTTTATGTATTGTTTAAGATAGTGGTCCAGTTTTATTCTTTGCATGTGGCTGTCCAGTTTTCCCAATACCATCTATTGAATAGACTGTCTTTTGCTCAGTGTATATCCTTGCCTACTTTGTCATAAATTAATTGACCATATATACTTGGGTTTATTTCTGGGCTCTCTATTCTGTTCCATTGATCTATATGTCTTTTTATTCCAATACCATACTGTTTTGATTACTATAGCTCTGTAATATAGTTTGAAATCAGGCAACATGGTGCCTCCAGCTTTGTTTTTCTTTCTCAGTATTGCTTTGGCTTTTGGGGATCTTTTATGGTTCTACACAGGTTTTAGGATTGTTTGTTCTATTTCTGAGGAAAATGTCCTGGAATTTTGATAGAGATTGCATTGAATCTATAGATGCCTTGGGTAACATGGACATTTTTATATTAATACTTCCAATCCATGAGCATGGAATATCTTTCCATGGTTGTGTGTCTTCTTCAATTTCTTTCATCAATGTCTTATAGTTTTTAGTGTACAAGTCTTTATCCTTCTTGGTGAAATTTATTCCTAGGTATTTTATTCTTTTTGATGCAATTTTAAATGGGATTGCTTTCTTAATTTCTCTTTCTGATAGTTCATTGTTAGTGTATAGAAATGCTACAGATTTTTGTATATTGATTTTGTACCCTGCAACTTTACTGAATTCATTTATTAGTTCTAACAGCTTTTTGGTGGAGCCTTTAGGGTTATCTATATATAAATTCATGTCAACGGCATAGTTATAGTTTTACTTCTTTCTGTCCCATGTGAATGCCTTTCATTTTTTGTTTCCAGGCTAATTGCTCTGGTTAGGACTTCCAATACTATGCTAAAAAAGTGGCAGAGGGGGCATCTTTGCCTTGTTCCTAATCTTGAGGGAAAAGCTTTCAACTTTTCACTACTGAGTATAATATTAACTATGGACTTGTCATACATGGCCTTTATATGTTGAGGTATGTTCCCTCTATACCCATTTTGTTGAGAGTTTTTTTTTTATCACAAATGGATATGTTTTGTCAAATGCTTTTTTCTGCATCTATTGAGGTGATAATATGATTTTTATTCTTCAACTTTTTAATGTGGTGTATTGCAATTGATTTGCAGATGTTGAACTATCCTTGCACCCCTGAAATAAATCCCACTTGATTGTGGTATACGAGCCTTTTAATGTATTGTCACATTCTGTCTGCTAATATTTTGTTGAGGATTTCTGCATCTATTTCATCTGAGACATTGGCCTATAATTTTCTCTTTTTTTGTGGTGTCTTTGTCTAGTTTTGGTATCAGCATAACGCTGAACTCATAAAATGAGTCTGAAAGAGTTCCCTTCTCTTCTTCTTTTTGGAAGAGTTTAAGAAGGACTGGTATTCTTTGAATGTTTGGTAGAATTAACCAGTGAAGACATTTGGTCCTGAACTTTTGTTTGTTGGGATTTTTAAATTACTGTTTCAATCTCCTTACTAGTAATCAATCTATTAAGATTTTTGATTTCTTACTGAGTCAGTCTTAGAAGATTGTATATTTCTAGGATTGTATGTTTCTGGGCGGGGCCATGGAAGCAGAACTGCGGAGGCAGGGTGCTCACCCCCTCCCTCATGTTGGGCCTTGTGAGCAGTATGGTGGGTAGGGGTGAACTGTCTTTAAATGTACACAATTTACACTGACCAAAATTATTTCTATGCTAAAATTATCAGTAATATGGGTCTTCACAATTCGTGGAAAACAGATTCTGAATTGCAACTGAAGGTGGATGTTGACTTCTATTCCTATTTAAATCTGAGAGCCAATTCTGTTACAGGTCAGGTTTGCAAAGCTAAATAAAGTTAATATATGCTCCATCCAACCAAATTGTTCAAATATCTGTGATTCTATGTGCCTCAGTAGTGTATGAATATTGCACAACTCCAAGTTTTTGTCATGCTTGAGAATGAAAGAAACAGAAGCAGGAGATCCAGACAAAATCTACACAACATAATTAGCTTTTAGGTTGATTGGACATTTGCTCTTCTGAGTGAACTGTGGATAACTTACCCTACCTGTACCTAGATTGGACCTTAGTAATAAGCCTCAGTAATCTATTTCAGAAATGTGCATGACCTATGACTGCATCTCTGTGTCTGTCTCTTTAAATATCTCAGTCTGACCTGAAAAATAGAGAGTACAACAAAAATTAAATCAATATATAAATATTTAATGCTTGATCTGAGCTGAACCTAATATGAGTTTTCTTTCTGTTTACAGATACGGCCATCTTCTCTTAAACTGTTAGATTTTATCATTTGTATGACATACATCTTTTTATTTCTATACTGTGAAAACATCCATATGGATATTCATCATTGCTTTTCAGGTGTCAAAATTTGTTGATAAATATATAGTTTATAAGAAGCATATAAGTGGCAAGTAACCAACTGTGACTATTAAACTAACATGAAATTCAAATAAAAAGTATGTGTGGTCTAATAAATAATGCTAATGGCCCAGGTTCAGAGTAGAAATGAACTAGTTCTGTTGGTGAAGTCATTTTACCTAGCTATGCCTATAAGACAATAAAAAAGCAAAAAGCAAAAACTTATTGAAACCTATAAACTACATTTGGTTTTTGATAAATCAGTCCGTATCCTTTGTATTGAAATTATCTCTTCTTCCTATACATGACTGTCTCCAGTTCATGTTATGTTCAGGGAGAGTGGATTTTCATCACATATAATGGTTTAATTTGATCAATTGTGCTTCTTTCTCAATATACCATCTGTTTGAGTCAGAGTTAAATTGTACATAACTGAAACTACTCTGTCTATTTTAAACAGGAGAGGATTTAATACAGGAATTAAGTTCATACAAACTTATTGGAAAGCCTGGAGGGCAGACTCCAGTGTCATAGAAGTAAATCACCAGGCAAATCTCTACCTTTGTTATAATTAAGAATCTATGGCACTGTCATTGCAACCATAGGGTCCAGGAATGTATTAGTTTAGCTGTTGCAATCCTTAGGTTGGAAAATTATGCACTGTTGACTCCAGAGCCACGTTATACCTATATATTGGCATAGGCAAAAATGGATGTCCTGAGCCCTCTCAATATGCACAAATTAATTACGAGACACTGGGATCCTTGCAAATGTTGACTGAGAAGAATCCAGGGCCTTTATGATTGTGACGACCAACAGAAATGTAGACCTGTGATCTCCACTATATTCCTCTTTCCAAATACCACATGAATTTGACTAACTGTCCAAATCTAAACCACGTTCTGAGCCCTGTCTTCAAAAGAGACTTAGAAATGTAGATTTTGGCTTCTCAACCTCAGAAGTTTAAGTATACTAGAAAGAGGGTGAATGGTTATTGAGCAGCAATGCACAATAATTCTTGCTGTCCATCTGTTTGTCTGTTCCCTGACCATTCACGCCTATCTTCCCATACATGTTTCCCAACAGTAGCAAGAGCAACAATTGATTTCCACCCAATAAAATGCAACAATTCCTCCATACAAATAAAAACATATTTTCACTGTACCCAGGAGAAGAAACCCAAACTTCTGTTAGTCATAGAATCCTTTCTGAGGTGATTCCCATTTACATACCTTACAAAGTTATCAAAGAAAAATATACAGTACAAAATGAGAGAAATGGAGTAAAAAAAGGAAATATGTTTAAACAGAAATAAATACATAAAGAACAAGAGACTACTGCAGCCTTTTTTTCTCCAAAATGTTATAAGACCCTATTTGTGTTTATAGCATCTTTTTTCTACTTTGAATTCCATGCTTTCGTTGGCTTCAGTTGTCTGGCGTTAAATGGTGGGTGGGTTAAAGCAAACCTTCATTCCTGTTGGACCAGAGCCATTGGTAGTCATGCTTGGATTGCTGGAATCGTACATGAACTTTTTGCTTCAGGATATGGGAATATAAGGACACATCTCAAAATATCCCCTCCATTCCAGACACATACATAATCCTCGCTGACAAACTTTTTAAGAGTAGCCCTGTGTTCTCTTAAAAATCAAAACTAATCTTCCTATTCAACAGAGAAAACTCTTTTTTTCCCCCATGACTTTTAGGTCATAAGGAGCCACAGATGGCCCCATGACAGTCTCAACTTCTACTTCTAGGAACCAGTGTGTCATCTGATAGAAGCATTGCTTTTTGGATATTAAGGCCTCCAATGCAGGAAAGGTCAAAATTGTGAGAAGAATAAGGAAATTTTTATAAGAGGACTCACCCTCAAATTCCATATTATATATTCTTATCATAGGAGAAAATGTGCCAAAATGTGCCAAAATGAATGCCCTATACCTTAGCTCTCAAGACCTGTGAAGTTGATAACGTAACACTGAGACCTCTGCTAATGTTGCCACAGAGAAGTCCAATGTCATCATGACCATGCTTGTCAAAAACAAACAACCCCCCCCCCCAAGAAACCAGAAGATACAGTGGAAGCATAGCTCCACCTTGCTTCTGCCTTCAAATCTCATGTGAGTACCTCTGATTATTTGAAACCAGATCACAGCTAGACCTTATTTCAAGAAAGTCTGGAAAATATAATACAGTAGAAGGAATGTGAAATGGATGTTCCAATTAATCCTATCCACCACACCATCTAATTTTACCCCTGTAACGTTCTTTTAAATTCAGGTCATGGGCCATGGGTCGTCCAATTCCAAAAGCCAAAATTGATGAATTATTTTTCTGCTTAATTTCAAAATGGCATAAAATCTTTTTCCCCCTTCTTTTCCCAAATTTGTTTCCCATTTATTCAACTGCCTTTATTTCTTGCTTTACTCTAGATCTTTTTTTTTTTTTTTTTGCAGTACGCGGGCCTCTCACTATTGTGGCCTCTCCCGTTGCGGAGCACGGGCTCCAGATGTGCAGGCTCAGTAGTTGTGGCTCACGGGCCCAGCTGCTCCGCGGCATATGGGATCTTCCCGGACCGGGGCACGAACCCGTGTCCCCTGCATCGGCAGGCGGACTCTCAACCACTGTGCCACCAGGGAAGCCCCTACTCTAGATCTTAATTTTGCTCCTGCCAGCAAAGACTCTGTCATATTTGAATTTCTACATTTGACAACCAAGCTTTTAAGATCATTCTGTCTGCAGTGGGTCACCTCATGTTATCATGCCCCCATGGCCCTTACTTGCATCTTCCTCATTGTTCTCTATAAAAACTGTGCTTGTCCCTCAATTGATAACTTTCCAAATGAAGTTTTCCTAGGCCTACTCTCTCAGAGTTTGGCTACCTAATTCAAGGAACAATCCTTTATATTGATAATTATCTTTAGCCAAATGTCGCATATATATTCGGTTCTAATTGGTATATTTTATTAAATATTCTTGACATCTTTATTCTTGAATATTTCATTTATATTAATCTTGTCCCCTTTATGTAAGTATAATAACTTCCCCTTATTTTTTTCATTCAACAATTATTTACTCAGTGCTATCACATGCATAGTCAATTAACTGGATCTATGGGGATAGGAAAATGTATAGCCTGATAAACATAGAACAGCACTCTATGTGTAAAAGTTCTCACAGTTATTATGATTCTCTTATATTATAAAAAAAGTTGCAGTTGAATGTTGGCTACAGAGACACAAATCATACAAACCTAACTCACACACTTATAAATTATACACCACACTGCAGATTGAAGCATAAATTTAAAGAAATAAAGTGAGGTTTTATGGGTTCAAATATATTTTACTTTGCCATCCAAGTATACAACCTTGTAAATGAAAATAAATACCAAATAGGTAAGTATTAAAAAAAAAATTTCAGCTACTAACAACATTATTATACTTTACGTTGCCAGTTTCATTGTTTAGTTCTTTTGAATTCAAGGATTATTCCACAAAGGAAAAATTAGTTTTTTGGGTTTTTTTTTTGCGTTACGCGAGCCTCTCCCGCCGCGGAGCACAGGCTCCGGACGCGCAGGCTCAGCGGCCACGGCCACAGCGCACGGGCCCAGCCACTCCACGGCATGTGGGATCCTCCCGGACCAGGGCACGAACCCGTGTCCCCTGCATCGGCAGGCAGACTCTCAACCACTGCGCCACCAGGGAAGCCCAAAAATTAGTTTTTTAAAAGCACATTTAGGCAGTAATTGATTCCTTTTTTTCTCTTTCCTGCTTAGTGGGCTTCAGGAAGTCAAATCCCTTCATAAAAGGGAGAGAAAAACAAATCATATTACTTCCTTCCTAACACTGCTTCTAAAATATCTAGTAATATTTATTCCAAAATAATTTGAGTGAAAATTCTTTTTGCACATTACTATTTTCTTTATGCCTTGGTTGGTGACTGGGCCAATCTGGCTCAAGATTTTAAGAAAGAAACTGTTAGTGGTCCATATAAGATTATGTAGTCTATAAAATAATATATAATGATCAATATGACTATATATAATGTAATACTATATATACCTAAATAGCCACACACATATGCAAATATGTTATATCTATATATCTATGTATCCACACACACATGCATTAAAATGTGTAGTTTATTTGGGGAAAACACTTTGGAATGTACTAGTTGATTCCTTATTTGCTGCCCACATCTATCCAGTTCTTAAAAGGAGAAATTGCCAGTAACTTCTCTTCTCCCAGAAATTAAATGAATAATTATGTACATACTGAACTGCTTTTTTCTTACTTCTCAGTCATACTTATTCATTTAACTTATCTAGACTATAAGAAAATTTATTTTAACTTCTGCCAGGATACACATTTAGCCTATGGCTAGATACTGTTTATGTTTTAGGGGAAGTGGAATAGTAGCTGTAGATTTTCTAACTTACTTTAAAATAATTTAGGTCATAAACAGTAAGTATTCAAGCTCAATCTCATTAGAAATCCTGAAACAAAATCAGGATGGTATTAGCATATTCACACATAAATCAATTAACAACATAGAACTGTAAACCTATACTTCTATGTCTCTGCAATTGTCAATTTTTGATACAGGTAACAAGGTATAATTGGACCATTTCATAGTGTGAAGTGGTGATGTCTTCTTTTTTAGGTCCTTGTACCTGTAAAACAAAGGTGAGGTGGCAGGACTGATGAGTGCATTCACACACACTTGGTGTAAGTCTTCACACTACGTTCTATAGAGTGCTGTAATATTTGTCAATTAATATTACTGATACTTAAAAACTTTAAACATATTTTGTTTCCTCAAAATTACTTGCAGAAGTTTAGAGTCACAAATAAGAGTCACTTCTCGAGAGTCTTTGCCCATCCCTGTGTTTTAAAACTAATTTCAGAAAGGCCTAAGTACCTTAGTATATGGAGAAGGGAATGGTCTTTATGAAAATTCTTCTGAATTCTGCTCTTTCCTTCAGGTCCAGAGGCTCTGGTTCTCACCGTGGGACCACATGCCTTTCTGCAGCATTTCTTATTAGCTAGCTTATTCTGATCCTTGAGCAATGTGATCAAACTGTAGTTTAGTCTCACAAGATTCTGAACAAATTATGACTCATTTGCACATCCTCATAAAATGGATGTGTTCCAGTAACAACCCTTTATCTTCTAGAGTATCAGGATATTTCTCAATGTGCTGAGCATTAATCATCTGTGTTGGCATTACACGACTCATTGGTAAAGATGCAGCTCCTGGACCTTACCCACAGACCTATGTATCAGAACGTCTGGCAGTGGAACTTGGTGATTCTCTCATACTCCACGGTTTGATAATTACTAACAGAAAAATAAGAGGTGGTTAAAGTTTACATGATAGAATGCATTTAGATAGTGGGTGGGTATCAGTTTGAAGTTGCTGAGTTTGCTATTCATATTCTTTTGGATCTGGACTCTTGGCCCAATGGATGTGCATCTTTGACACAGTGCTCTTGGGTTTCCAAAGTCCAGGGGTTATGGTGCACCCAAGGGATCACTCACAAAATGAAAGCTGCAATAAGTGAGTCCTATTGCGATACCCCACTATCTGACAGTCAAGCTGTATCACTGCATTAAGATTAGAGTCAGACAAAAGATAAATAATATGCTGATGGGTCATGTTTGAAAAAGGAATGGACGCCAAAATAAAGAACATATTAGGAGGAATAGTGAATGTGTTAGAGTCTACATTTATAATGGGTGGCCATAACAGAGAGATGAATTATAGTAGTACTTAATTTTAGGAACACCTCTAAGTCATATTGAAAAAAAACCACTAGAGAAGATAATTTATACTTGGTTAGATAGAGAATAGGATTAACTAAATGTATTCCAGTGGGAAAAAGATAATGCTCCTCTCCAAACACAAACTATTTTCTCTCTCCTCACTTATAAGATCAAAATTCAATTAATGATGGAATTCTGGTTCTAATTAGATGATAGAATGGCAAATTTCTAACTTTTTAAAAGTGTGAAGATACTTTAATATCTATATTAATTGGATAACAAAATAATTAATATATTAATTTATAGGAAAGGTCTTGAAAGTGTAAATGGACTTCCGTTTGGTAGACAAATTGCTAAGCATGGATGTCACTTTGCAATTTATGCCCTGAATATAGAATTACAATGGC
Organism: Lagenorhynchus albirostris; assembly: GCF_949774975.1. NCBI lineage: Eukaryota > Metazoa > Chordata > Mammalia > Artiodactyla > Delphinidae > Lagenorhynchus > Lagenorhynchus albirostris. The sequence continues at coordinate 69,311,933 of NC_083095.1, read as the reverse complement.
ATTTTATTTTAATGCTCTGGTAATTAATGCTGTTAAGATGATAGAAGTACCAATAGCAGTGAATAGCAAATGAGCAAATACAATAAATAGCAAATGAATCAGTCCTGACAGAGAACTTATTAGACTGATAAAGTTATAATTTTTAGTTACTTTGAGATATTCTCTGAATTTTAAAATTTTTACTATAAGCAGCAGCCTTTGAGGTAAGTGTGCAGTATAACTGTTATTACTTTTAAAGAGCCTGAATTTTGTGGTCTACTTCTGAGACACACATTCTCAGGCTAATCAAGATCCATCTTACTCTTTAATTTTTCTTTCTTTTTTTTTTTTTTAGTGACTCACAGATTCTTTGCCCTTACTGAATCTACCTCCTCAGAGCTCAGTCTTTCAGAGTGCACAGAATAAATGAAAGTTATTGTTAATCTGCTCATAAGATGAAAATGAACATTATGCCACATTCACTTTTGTAGCCAGTTCTATATTTTGCTCCTTGATTTTAAAACTACACTTGCATTTATTTCTATGTACACAGATCATATTACCTTATTCTTGCTTTATTTTCTTATTATCTAAATTATCTCTTTTGCAATTTCTCTATTTTTTATTTGAAAAACATTTTCTTCAAACACCCTATTTGTTGAAATTATTTCTTCTTAGATTGCCTTGTCTTCATTCACTTATTTTTCATGTAGCATTTATTAACTTCATAGATATCCTACAGAAGCCAGGTCACTGCTAAGAACTAGAGATACAAAATTGTCTAGGCTCATAGTTCCTCAAGCAATATTTGCTTTATTCTTCTTTCTACCTGAATTCAACCTGAGATAGATGCTGATCTTTTGCTATAGACTCAAAAATACAGCAATTAATCTAAAACATATCATAAGTAGCTTTTTTATGGAAACGGAAGTCCTGTTGGTTGTCCCCTTTTTTTCTGCAGAACTTTTGCCCAGTGCCTCATATGCCATTTGCAGACAGTTATGACACATTTCCTCTCTATCAGCAAAGTATGTTTGAGTCACTGAAAGTTCCTCAGGCTCTAATCAATTACCCACCACATATTCTGGCAGTGCTCCTGAGACAGCCCTTCATTTCACCTACAGCCCTCTACAGAGGGCTCCACCATGCTGAGAGCTACATGCATTTTTCTGCTCCTCTCTATCATAGGAAGGACCAGCTAGGACCAAGTTGAGGAACCACTGAACCAGTTCGGGCTGGAGAGGGCCCATGAGGAAGAAGAGAAAGGATGAGGAAGGATACAACCTCTCCTCTTGCCTATGATTAGGTTCATAAAGTCACCAGGTAGACCCTGGAAATCATGCCCTTCAGGGTGCTGAGATCTGCTAGGATAAGTAATTGAAATGACTTGGCCAAACCACAGGGTATGGGTGTGCAGGGACCAAGATCTAAGGGGTAAACTTAAGGGTGGAGAAACCAGGAAAGCCAACAGTGAGACTTAGTGGGACAGAGAAGTGGGAGACAGCATAAAGGAATTCTGGTGCCAAAAACTGGAGTGTCTTCTTGCAGTCCCCCCTGCAGCCTTGCTAGTGGAGGATTAGCTCACTAAAAGAACAGTTTCTTAAAGGCCATGACCATTTTACACATTTCACCGGGGTCCCTAACACAACTTTAAACATTTCATGTTCTACTGTTAGTTATTGATTAGTAAAATTTGGTTCCATTGTCTCCCTTTCTAATCTTATGTCTTGACTGCAAAAGGCTTGAATTTGCAAGAAAAATTCTAGCCAACAAAGGCATGTATTGATTCAGTATATTTCAAATATGGTGGTTTCCAAGTTCTTTTCATATTACAGAGCATTTTGTTATAGTTACATGAGTGGGAAGTACAAAAAGCTCCAAATTGGTAAGACATTTCCACTTTTATTATCAGCATTTTCATTAAAGGAAAACATTAAATGCCTGCTCTTTTTTGAATAATTCATATTCGTTCATTTTGTATTATTAAACTTTTGCTTCTCAGATTGATTTTCATTCACAAAAGCAAATTTATATAATGGCTTGGTTGGTGATATATAGTAATTTCAAAACCACTTTTCATAAGACGTTAAAAAGAGTTAACCAACTTCCCTTTCAAAATATATTTCTCCATGTACAGACTATGTTGACATTAAATGAACATGATAGGGCAGTTTTTCATGTAATATAGTAGTACTAGACAAAACAGTGTTTTATGTAATTAGTACTATATATTAATAACTGCTGCTCATGATGTATCTTTTCATTATTAGTGTCATTGCAAGAGCAGTTTAGACAAGGCTGAAAATCCACAAGATGACATCAGTTAATACAGTGAAGACAGCTGAAAATGTAGAGCATTCATACAGGAGACAATGTATTGTAATGGAGATTTCCGTTTCATCTCTCAGCAGAGAGCAGCCACTATCTTTTGTGTTTAGATAGACATATGGATATATGAAAAATTATAGAATAGGATAGAGGACATGATAATCAAATGAGTGTTCTGACCGAATGTTCTAACCTATGAAATTATCAGTCCATAACTACATGTGCAGAACTTATGAGCGACATTATCCTGCATTATATCAGTAAGTACATTAAAGGAAATAGCTAGAAGAATAAAATTAAGAAAAAAAGATTTTTACTTAAAAAGCTTCTTTTCAGGAATGGTAGGAGTTTTTCCCTAAGCCACCTTAATTTTAAAGAAGCTACATAAACCCAGAGAATGGTTTTAAAAGTAACTAAAAGTCTCTTAAGAGGTACTCATTTTTTGAAGCTTTGCTGAGATTCATGTTAAATTTAATGTGTGCAAAGAAAAATGTAAAGAATTATTTTAATAATCTTGCCTACTTGCTCTGATTTTGACCCTTAGATTTCTTTTTTCTCTCCCTAAGTTCACATTAAAGAAATGTTAAATATTAAACTAAGAAACATTAAAAGGAACACATATTTCACTGAATGTAAACTTTACTCCTATTAAGAAAGCAATAAATCCTAGTATATACTATAACAGTAAGTATTCTCTTTTAGCTTTGTGGTAGCATAGCTTGGGTAAATTAGAATCTACTTATGTTTTAAGGTCTTACAAGAGAGTGTCACACCATTGATTGCTGGATAATGGAGAGAATATTAGCTACTCAACTGTGTTTACATTCTTTAACAAATTTATGAACATGTAATTATGCTGTATCACCCTCAAAAATTTGTTATTGGTGGATGATCTGTCCAAGTCAGCTGGACAGCAGGAAAATGTTACAAAAAAGAATACATGGATGTAAAATTAGTGGGTGGAAATTATGTAAATTAAAGTCAGTATCATTTTATAAGTATCCTTTAATCTTTCTACTTCTCTATCAACTCAAACCACAGATAAATTGGATTTATCTAGTGCTTTAGAATAACTATGCACAGGACTGACAATAAAGGTGGAATATTTTCTACACACCTGAATATTTGAGTTGGAAGCCTATACCACTCTAATGCCTGTGTAAGGATTAACCTACAAAGAACACACTTTCTAGTTCTCTCTTTTGCACATCTTTCTTTAAGCTTTGCCATTCTTTTAGTTATGCATTGGTTCATTTAATCAGCAGGTATTTTTTTGAGCTCCATGTGCCAGGCATAGGGTGAGGTACTGAGGGTGTCAGACAGATCCTTTTCCCAATATAGCTTCCATTCAGTAGGACAAGGCAGGCAAAGCAAAAGTAAGCAACTAAAGATAGTTTCAAAGAGCCATAGTGCTAAGGAGAAACAAGATAGAAGCCAGACACAGAGAGAAAAATACTGCATGATCTCACTTGTATGTAGAATCTACAAAAGTCAAATTCATAAAAGCAGAGAGTAGTACAGTGGTTACAAGGGGCGGGGAGGTGAGGGAAATGAGGAGATGTTGGTAAAGGAGTACAAAGTTGCAATTATGTAGGAAGAATAAGTTCTAGAGATATAAGGTCCAACATGGTGATTATAGTTAATAACACTGCATTATGTACTGGAAATTTACTAAGAGACTAGATCTCAAGTGCTCTCATCACACAGGGACACACACAAATAGTAACCATGGGAGGAGATGGATATGTTAATTAGCTTGACTGTAGTAATCATTTCACCATGTATATCAAAACACCATGTTGTACACCTTAAATATACATAATTTTAATCTATAAAACAGTAAGATATAAATGATTGGTATAAAATTTTTTGAGAAAAGACTTTGATGTGATACTGGGGACTAAAGAGAAATATCACATCTATAAATCTTGAAATAATGTACTCATAGCAAATATAGTAAAATAACTTTTACTATATTTACTCCTATATATTTTTTTTTTTTTGCGGTATGCAGGCCTCTCACTGCCGTGGCCTCTTCTGCCGCGGAGCACAGGCTCCGGATGTGCAAGTTCAGCCGCCACGGCTCACGGGCCCAGCCGCTCCGCAGCACGCGGGATCCTCCCGGACCAGGGCACGAACCCGCGTCCCCTGCATCTGCAGGCGGACCCTCAACCACTGCGCCACCAGGGAAGCCCTTTACTCCTATGTTTTAACGTGAAGTGAATATATCAAAATTACTCCAATAAAACCTTAGTTTGGAACTGTTTTTTTTTTTTTCTTTAAAGCTAAGCTTACATGGTTGAAAATGTTTTATTTAGGGGAAGGAGTACAGTGGGAGCTTCTTTAGATAAGATGTTAAGGGAACGTCTTTCTTAAGAGGTGACATTTAAGCTGAGAACTGAACGATGAGAAATGGCTGACCATAAGAAAGTCGCAGGGAAGGATGTTCTGGGCAGACAGAACTGCAGGTGCAGAGACATAAGACAGCAGTGAGGAGGGCCCATGCAAGGAAGCAAAACAGTTCGATGAGGCTGGAGCCAAGAGGGCTAAAAAGAAAGAGGTATAAAAAGGGAAGAGAGGCAGGCAGGTGACAAAATATCTGCAACTTTGTAGGCCATGGTCAAAGCCTGAATTCTATTTTAAAGCAGTGGAAGCTTTTATATAGTTTTAAGCAGGAGAGTGAGGCAGTCTGAGTTATAAGGACCTCTATTTTGTTAATGAAGTATGGGGTTGAGTTGGGGAGGAATGCAGATGGTTTGAGGAGGAGAATACAAAATGGTTCTTTTGGAAACTGTGGAAAATGAGCATGCTCAAGCAAAACTGAAGTCTAGCTGAGACTTATGTGTACAGGATCAAATCACTGTCATTTCAAGCACACTATGAACTGTACTGTAAAGAATAATTGTCTTGATCCTTTTGCTGACTCTTATTTTCTATAGCAGTTATTTGTACTACTTTACATTAAAATCTTTAAATGTATTTAACAATTTCTCTCCAATTTTTATAAGTTCCTTGAGGATACAGATGATGTCTTGTATGTCATCATATGCTCTGCTATCCCTAACAATGCCTTTAAATGGAAGGCATTCAATAACTATTTTGGGGAATGATTTATAGTCCAACTGACCTAGGCTCTGTATATAACACATTGCATCTAAGAAATGATAAGATCAATGCCAAAATACAAATTTCTCTTAGTGTCACCTGCAATATTTTCCTAAATAAATAGATGAATATGTATGCACAGATTGGAATGCTGTATTTGTCAGTACATTTTCAAATAAATCCGTAGCAAACTGGTTTCAGGAGGATGTTCCTCTTTGACAAACTCCAGCTTAATAACACATGTTTTGTGTTCAAACTGGAAGCTTTAAAACTCTATCTGTATTCCTTAAATAGACACTTTAATCCTTTCAGATTTACAATCTGACCAATTTCTGGACAGAAGAGATAACTAACCAACACAAGCTCAAAGAGCATATGTAGCTCTTACAGATTCATAAATTCGTGCTTTAACTTCAACACCTTTTTTCCCTCCCATATTTCATTCAGAGAAGGAGGAAAAGGGAGGGATAGGTTATCTTTGTATTTTAGAGTAATCATGGTTTCCTTAAATTGTCAGCTATTATTGACACGATGTTGCTTTTTCAAAGAGTGCAGCAAACCATTTTCTTGGACAGTATTTTTGTGAAACTTGATGTGGTGTCAGAGCATCATTGAAAGTTAGGACAGAAAGGGCCCCTGTTAAAGTCATCTAGCCCCTGCTGAATGACGAAGGATTCTAGTACGTGTGGAATGCATCCAATTAGTCTGAAAAACTACAAATTGAAAATTTTATGTGTTTTCTTCCTTCCACATATATCAAAGTTCTTATATTCTGCAGTTGGCCTTTCTGCTAAAGTGCTTTCAGTTATGTAAACTAGTGTTCTTTATCAATTTAAATCCAATATTTCTGATTATATCATTGCCAGGGAATAAAAATAATTTCCTTCCATCTGAGAAGCATTATTTTATATATTTTATGCTAACAATACATCCATCCCTCTTCCCCTTCAAATTATCTAGACTGCGTATTCAGTTCCCATGCATTCTTACATTCTATTTCCTTTCTCTCTGTTTGTAGTCTTCTTTGTTTACTGATTGGGTTATACAGCTGCACCTATTAGCATTTTGGGCCCAATTATGACTTTAATTTCATAATACTCTGTTGCTTTAGCAGGAAAATAAAATCACTGGCTTCTGATATCACATAAGGACTTCTTCCCAACAATTTCACATCTCCCTTTCCTTTTTGTTAATCCCAAACACGTTCCTGGTTTAGCATGTTTTTTTCCCCACCCCAACCCTGTTCCTCCCACGCTATCATAGATGGATAACAAGAGTAATGAAAAGGAAAGTTGAGTTAATGGAAGATCTGAAAATACCGCCCTAATTCTAGGATAGTTATTTATGGAGTAGTGGTCAAGAGGGTGGGCTCTAGAAGATAACAGACCTGAATCTGACCTCTGGCTCTGCTACTTGTTTCTTCTGCAACCTTGGCAAGTGACTAAACTTTCAAGATATTGGCTTTATTTGTGAAATGTCTGCCCACTGACTATAATTTAACATCAAGTTCTTTCCAAAGGCACGTACTACCTCTCAAGCATCTGATGTCAATTCACCTCCTCGGGTTCACCTCTCTCTTCTGCTCTCGTCCTTATGTTCTATGATACTTAACTTTTTGAACAGCGTGGTACACACAGTGCTGTCTGATGCTTTCGTGTATTACTTCACCTACTTTCTCTGCCTGGTTTCCCCTTCCATCTTTGTTTGTATAGACAAACAAAGACTCCTCCTTTAAGACTCAAGTCAGACATCATGTGCTTTAAGACACCTTCCTCCCCTGATGCCTTCCTAGATGGGCTAATTGTCCTTCCTTCATGTTCACATTGCCCCCAGTGCATCTTTCTATAATTGCACTTAACAGTTAATGTTGGAATTCCAGGTCAAATTCTAATCATCTTTCTATACCTAGTGCCAAGCTCAGAATGACCTCTACCACTTTTCCTGACATTAGGGAATTGGTAGAAATCCACTTCCTATTAAGTGACAAACAGATTAATATCAAGTCCTTCAGAGATATCCTAGGTATTTTTACCTTTTAGAGTGAAGAATAACTACACCACCATCCACCTGAGAGGGAAATCTCTGTGGCCCCTCAAGGAGATATTCTGAAAGAACTAGTGAAGAAGGTATTAGAGGTCACGAATAAATACTCTTTCTCCTTGGAATGTATACCCTACTTTGTTCATTCTTTCAACTCCACTCAGAACCTACTTACTCTGTCTTCTCATTTGCCATCCCTGATTAGCTGCTCCCTACTCTGTGCTTCCATGGTACTTTGTTCATGCCTCTATTTTAGCCTTTACCATGTTGCAGTTTAATGATCTATACACGTCTAACTTCTCCTCTGGAGTGTACCTTTCCTAGGAGCAGAGGGGGCATATCATCCTCATTTACACTTTGCAATTGTTACCATCCCTGGCACATCATAAGCACTCAGTAAATACTGAACAAATGATCCAAGTCAGCCAAGCGTTGTGTTTGGGTGAGGTGACTCAATATTACCCGCTGGTCAGGAGGAATAATAGTGTATCAAGATGCATTAAAGAGCAAATAAAAGAAAAGCTCTTCACTGTGCTGAGTGTGTTTTCAGTGCCTTCTTAAATGTCAAAGGGTGAATCAAGTTCACAGTGTTCTTGAGAATCTAAGGTAGAAAAAAAACTCTGTGCATGCCTTAGAGATGCCAGGACTCTTATTTTACCTAGTTTGAATGTAATTTTTTGTAGAGTAAATAGACTCCACTCATCTGCATATAAGACAATTTTCTGAATATACTGGACCGTCCAGCTGCTGGTGGTGATTCTCTTATGACTGTGGTGCTTGCTTTCAGGTTCTTCCCGTTTTCACTTGCATTTTTTTTAAAGTAGAATTCACCTGAAGCCAGTTTTCACACTGCAGAGCTAATTTCTATGCAAAAGTGAATGATGTTTCACATTAAATATTCCTTAGAGCATAAAGCTGACATTAAATGTATAATTTTAAGCAGTTCAAGCAGTATTCACTAAACGGTTGACACAAGAACAAGGATCACAGGAATATGTAGGTGAGAAGGGAAACGACAGGCATGCCAAGGCTTTTTCCATCACTTCACTACAGTCATATCTTCATTTATCTTGCTTTTTACATGGGGTTTAATTTTTATTTTTAAAAACTGGGTCAGATCCCTTAGGACAAGCTAAACCTAGGGATACTGAGAGTCATTAACCCTTCGAGGCCACCAGGAAGATGACGTTGTAAAAAGGGCAATAATATAATTTACTAGATGGTATCTTAATTGTCTGAAATCCAAATGATAGTTTTTAATTATAAAGGTGTAAATTTCAAAGTGACCACTTTGTGCTAAAGGTAAAGTTTACGCATCTCATTCTTAAGTAGACCTGTTAGCGAAGAGACATATTTCACACACTGCACTCTCAGGCCTGTGGAGTTCATAAGTGAGTATAACTGTAAGTATGTAGAGCTGGAGGGAATTCCACTTTTGATGGAAAAAAAGGTTAGACATCCTGTACCCAGGACAATTTTGTACCCAGGACAATTTTGGATTTAGGTCAGGCAAAGGAATTACTTATTTAAAAAGATAGTGTGAGACCGTTGACCTTTTGTTAAGTGTATTCACTGAAGAGTGTGCATTTGGCTAATTTCCCATGCAGCGAGCTATGTAAATGCACAGTGGAATGCAAAGGAAACTATGAATACTTTTAAATTCATATGTAGCACAATATATACATATATATTGTCCTTTATTTGAAGGTGATGCTGCCATTATCGTCTCTGCTATTTTCTGTGTGTTCAGATCTGGCTGTTTGATTGGCAATTCCTACTGTGTAGAGTCTGCATATGTGTCAACTAACAACTGCAGCCATTGCCTGGAGGGCTTGATTGCTGGGTTGTTCAATATTTATTAAGCACCCAGGAAGTGCTAGGTGCTGCATTGAACAGTGCAAGTGTAAGACTGCTGCCGTCCTCCAAAAATTCTATTCCAAGGTGACTAGTGGAATGCATATGCTTTTTATTTTTTATGCAAGTTGACTGGAACTATGCAATTAGGAAAGGGACCATCATTCACCAGATGTTGCTCCTCAGTAACATGGAAAGTAGGTGGCTAATGTCTTTCTCCTTCATTTGGAAGTGTTCAGGTTAGAAGGTCATGTTTGACTGAACCTATTATAATGATCTACTAAATGTGAACACCAAGGAAGAATGATGTGAAAATGTAATATCGTTAGGGCAGAAAAAGATGTGAAAACAACTCTGGGTCAGTGGACCTTTGCTTAAAGAAACCGGAGAGAAAAAAATCCAGTAATCTTTTCAAGGTTTGGTCACAGTAAGCTTTTGGGTCAAACTGAGCAACACTATCTTTGGCCACGGCTTACACTGAATTCTGATATAGTTTCTCCACATTTAACCATAGTATTTATGTTAATAATGACGTTATATAAGGTAATAATGGAAACCAGTAGACTCAAACAACAATATTTGTTTTTCAAGTTTGGGTGCATTCGTATTTCTTAAAGTATTTGACACAATTTTGTTACTAGAGTTTCCTCTTAGTAACAACAGGATTTTTAAATAACTGAAATTAGGAACTAATGTGTAGGGTAGAGGTTTAAGAAGTTAGTTGAAGTCTTATGCGGTGATATCTACAGCCAGTGTTAACCCTAGCATGCCATTGTTAAGAAAAATAAATTACTCCAATGTATAACTAAAATCACTATGATCTTAAATGTACTTCTTAAATTAAACCTGAGAACTTTTATCTTCAGCTGAGTTATTTACAAGTAGCCAATATATTAAGCTGTGAAGTGTTTTTGTAGAAAACATGGTGAAAATTTTTGTGTATATTAAAAAATAATGTGTTGCATTTTCTTTGCAACTGAAGAAAAGAGCATATTTAAGTGTAAAGTTTAGGAATTTTTGTTTTCATACTTTCAAATGACAAAGATGTCATCTATATAACCAAACTAACTGATTTTTGCATTCAAACAATTTTAAGGCATTTAATTTAAAATACTCTTAAGATCTGATAAAGAGAGTGCTAATGCAATGTCTTTTCTCTAGTCATAATTATAACAAAGTGAATGTTATATAAAGAAGAGTTGGTCAGGACATGAGTAATAATATAGTATTGACAGTCAAACTGCTCTCTCTTTTGATGATTTTAATTTTCCAGGATTTAAGTAGAGAAGTGTAAAAATGCCAACACCCACTTTGCTGCTACTCATCTAATAGCTTCTTATCTAATGGAATATGCATTAATTCTTTTACCTGACTTATCCATTATCCCCATTTTAGTATATTATATGGCCGTAACTTATCCTGTAACTGTGTGGGCAAAATTAAGAAAAAGTCAACTGTAGGTTTGCAGAAAATCCAGAACCCAATTAAAGCTGTGATACATGAGCTGCAAAGTTCACTGAAGAAAATAAAGGTGGCAAGAGGAAGAGGGGGTGACTTGAGGGGCTGTGAGTCAGTGGAGAGTCAGAAGATGGTATGGAGGAACTGGTGAAAAATAACATATTAAAAATTTGAATACAGAATGAAATCTTATAACTTAAAATGTCTTCCCCTCAGATGTACAGGGATTCCAAGCACACTACTGTTCTCAGGTAAACTATTCTTGTTTCTTGCTTCACTTGATGGTCTTGTTTCTTTCAGTCAACAATAATGAATGCAAGAATCAGTCTTAGTTCAGAGAGGCATGGGGAATCTCCATATTAGAAATCTATTGGTAGAGAATAATGTATTTTTTTCTCTCCTTTTCTTTCTCCCATCGATAAAGGACTTGATCAAAATGCTATGTGCTTACTGAAATAACCAAAGAGGGCCTTGACTTTGCTAATCATTGTAACACTATCTCTATTAAGCCCATCTTTTGGATATGATCCCCATTTTACACAGGAGGAAATAGATTATATGAAGTTTTCAAAACTATATGGACAATAAATGAAGGAACTGGAGCTAGAATCCAGGAACACAGATCTTTCAATTATTAGTGTGGAGAGCTTTTTACTGTCACTCAGCCTTTCTTTGAATTGACTTCCTTAAACACAGGAATGCTTGCCTGGGGATGTTTATTGTTTGGTCTTACCTAACAAATTGAAATATATTGAATTCAGGATTCAATAATTTTGTTTTGTACTTACCTTTTGATTGAGAAGAAAAACAGTAGAGATATTGAAGCTTGAATCTGTACAATGCCTTTTATAGTTTAATGTACTTTAAAATTATCATTCCATTAAAACCGTATACATGAGAAGCTGAATGAAAAGTGGAGAAAAACCCAGCTCTTTATTTGAATCACCCCCGATATCTAGCTGGTAACATCATGAAGATGAGAATTTTTCAGCTGTGATCAACAGAGCTGTGGGATCTCTGGACTCCCTTTAGTAGCAGCCAGAGGGGAACAGATGAGGGTATAGAGGGTGAGAGGGTGGTGGTCTGCACATTCCTCAATTCCACAAGAGCAACTCGACTTTGATTTGTTTGATATACTGGAGCTTCCCTGGCCTTATTTTGAAGAAAGAGTAGCAGGACTAAATAAATTGGTACAAAGTATTTAGATAATTTTTTTTGCAAGTTTCTGCATATCTGAAATTGAACCAATATATCACATAGTATATTTTGGAGTTATATATAGTTAAGATTTTCATGGGCTCTGTTTTGCAGAGGAGACAACGGCAGCACTGAGAAATAAAGTGCCTTTCCCTCAGTCTCATGAAGAATCAGAGGCTCAGCTGAATATAATTTTCAAGGCCAGGCATTTCTAGCTCAATGCTCTACCCATTAGAGTACACTCACTACCTCTTTGCTTTCACAGTTGTTTATATGTGGTTTTAACAGCAGTTTTCATTAATGCCTCTTAAATGATTGAAATATAGTTTTAAAAACGTGAATTGTTACAACTGCATTGTTACCTTTGTCTTTATTAGTAAAACAATCTTTTTGCTTGTTTACTCTGTTAAGTGCTAATGTAAATAACAGCTTTTATTTAGCATATTTTTGCTGTTTTTACACTTTTTTGCTACCTCTAGCCTAACCATATTTGTCTCATTCTTTTGAAAATCTTCTAATTCTAAATTAAATGGAGCTGGGATCTATTCTAAAAGGAATGGTACAGCAGTGTTCCTGTTTTTCAATTCTAATTAAAGCCTTCAACTCCCCTGCACTTATACTTCTGCGAATCCCATCGCTGCTGCACAAATGCTATTGTAGCTCATACACGAGTTATTCTAATATAATTAAAACGATCTAATATCTCACTTGTTTGCTGAGAAACTAAGTGTATTCTCTTTCGACACTCATCAGTTTAACTTCTAGATAATATCAAAGAAAAAAATGTCATCTTTATAATCTCATGGCTGATAGAATATTTATTTTTATTCTTGATACGATCATTTAAATATTTTTTTCTCTAGCACTTCCTGATTGCTTGTTTAAAATTACAATTCAGGTGTTAATAAGCTGTATCGTTCTAAGAAAAGTCACTTAATCTCCTCTAGGCTTTTGTTTCTCTAAAGGAAGACATATTAGAGAAACACTCCTTGTAGTCTAGGGTCCACGGAGGAAGCGAAGGGGGCTTCAACCTTACCAACTCCCTCCACCTGGGTTACAGTCAGTGAGAGTCCCCACTCTTTTCCAGTGAAAGCTTTTGCCCAGGCCACATCAGTACTAGAGTGGGGTTGTTTGTGCAGTTGATTTAGCTCACTCAGTGATCCCAGAAAAGTAAGTGTTCAACCATGAACACCCAGGTACTTTGGGCATAAAATTTGGTGTCTGTATCTTGGGGCCAATGGTCATTCGGGGCAAAAAAAAAGAAAAACAAAAACACCTTCATCTGCTCTGTTGATAACAAGGTCTTTAAGTAGTCACAGTTCCAGCATAACTGAAAGGTAGAAGTGTCAGTTCCTGAACATATGACTACCTCCTTTCCTTTTCATAAATGAGAAGCACCCAGATTATTAACCTGAAGTAATAGCTACAAAAAGCAAAGGTGAACCAAAGTGAAAATGCAAAGGAGATTGTTTTCCTATTCCCTCAGAAACAGTCGCAGGAACCACTTGAGGTCTGATTTCTCAGCTTCCCCTCAGGGCCTGCTATTTTGGTTCACACACAGGATCTCTCTCACAGGACAGGTGCTTGGTATCCTAAGGCTGGCATAGGAGAAGCTGGCTTTCTGTCGTTCCACTGTTGCCATTAAGGACAGGACAGCACCCCATCCCTAGTCAGAGCTTTACTGACATTCCTCCTCTTCTTCGGCTCCTGTCATTTGTTCATTTACTCACAGGAACAGTTAAAAACAAGAGAAACAGGTGTTGAACTCATCAAACTGTGCACTTTTCTTCAGTTGAATCTCATCTAGCTTCAAATGGGAACAAGACGTCCTTTCTGCTATGGATGTTCTTCTACTGCTAATTTCTAATTCTTATGATTTTCTCAGGTCTCAGCTCAATGGTATTAAAAGGCATAAAATCCCCAGTAAACTATGTCTGTTGTAAGGGCATGACCCTGTTTTCATGAAGGAGAAGAGCCTTTAGGAATAAGTACTTATTTTGTAACAGCAATTTTGACTCTCCAGAAATAAAAATAATAGAAACATAGAACTGTATACCAGGAAAGAATCAATAATTTCCCCCAATTTTTTCCCATGAACCTCATTTTCCAGCAACTGCTGTACAGTGTAATTTGATGGATACTATCAATCTTTAGTTTTCTTTCTTACTGGTCTCACAGTTTTTCATGTAGTCATTCTGGTTTTCCTATTCTTTGCATGTCTGATAACCAGAGGAGATGTATTATTTCCAAATCATGAAAATTTTAGAGCAAGCACCCTAGAGTGCTCTTTCTTATTGTCTAATTCAGTGACGTTATAGGTATTCAAATCTAATAGAAAAAGGAATAATAGGAATGACTATTAAAAAGCATATTCAAGAATGGATAATAGTAGCAATCATTTATTAAACACTAACTATGTGCAGATTCTGGATTAGGCTCACTAAGTCAATAAATATATACGGAAAACAAACTATTTTCTAGGCATTTTTTATAAACTCTTGGAATATAACAGTGAACAAAAACAGACAAAATTCTCTACTTGCATGATGTGGTAGGCAGCCTCTAAAATGGCCTGCAATGATCCTCACTTCCCTGTGCTCACCTACCTGTGCAAAACCCTTCCCTTGAATGTTGGCTGGACCTAGTGACTTACTTTTAATAGAATATGGCAAAAGTGTCACCTCAGACATTAGGTTACAAACATACTGTGGCTTCCATCTTGGAATTCTTCTTCACTCTTTTGCTTGCGCTCTTTGAGGAAAGCCAGCTACCACATTGTGAGTTGCTTTATGGGAAGGTGTGCATGGCAAGGAACTGAGGGAGGCCTGTGGTCAACAGCCAGCAAAGAACTGAGGCCTTCAGTCCAACAGTCCACAAGGAACTGAGTCCTCCTAAGAACCGTGAACCGTGCGTGAACTTGGAAATGTATTCTTCCTTGAGCAAACCTTTACAAAAGGCCATAACTGCAGCTATAAGCTTGACTGAATTCTCATGACAGACTTCAAAACACAGGCACCTAGCTAAGCTATGCCAGGAATCCTAACCCACAGAAAATGTGACAAAGTAAATGTTTGTTGTTTTAAGTCACTATGTTTTGGGGTAAGTTGGTATGGTATACAATAATGGATAATTAATTAAAGAAGAGAGAAGAGAAAATAGGTAAAGAAGAGAGATAGTACTGGAAGGGTTAAGTGAGGAACACATGGCAAATTTAAATAGCAAGGTCACAAAAGGACTCACTCACATCATAAGGTTTAAGCAAAAACCTGAAGGAAGTGGGAGGGTAAACCGTATTAATGTCTGAAGGAAGAAGTTTGCAGGAAAGAGGAACAACAAGTTCAAATGCTCTGAGGTAGAAGTAATTCTGTAATATTAGAGAATGCAAGGTTGCCAGTGTGGCTAAAAAGGAACTAGTGAGAGAGAGAGAAATGATCAAGAAATTAGATCAAAAAAATATAAGGAGAAGCCGCATATGTGTGTCTGTCTGTTTTTTTTCTTTTTCTTTTTTTGGAGAAGAGGTAGGTGAAATTTCAAGTGTTCGTGGTTCATTGTAAAGACCAGATTTTTATAAAGAGTGTACCAATTGGGGAAGCCAATCAGAAGCCTAGTTAGGCAAGGAGATACAATGTATATCAAATATAATTTAATTGACTCCTTAGAACTACCCTGAGAAGCAGATATCACTAACTATACTTTAATTGCAAGGACACAGTTGAGAATAATGAAGTGACATGCCCAAGGCTATACAGCTAATTAAAAGGAGAATCAGAATTGGAACTCATGTGCTTCTGTCTCCAAGTTGGAATCCTTATTTCAGAGTATTATCCAACATTACCTGCCCCATCCCCCATATGTAAAATACTGAAAGATATACAAACTGGAAGATAAAAAAGAAAGGACAAGTAAGAAATAGGCTGACATGGATAGGGGGCGGGATTATCTAATTATTCCATACACAACAGAAATCGTCAAGAAGTACTTCTTTGACCTCTTTTAAAGCAAGAAACATATATGAAAAGCACAGCCTATGTTAGGTGACTTATCTAAAATCACTGAAGTCAACAGAAGGACCAGAAATAGAACTCAGTTCTCTGAACTCTCAATTTCTTGTTGAACAACCAGAGAACACTCCTTTCCTATTAGTTAACCTTTATAAGGTATTTTGCTGATGAAAAGTGCTATTATTACCTTGGAGCTTTTTTGAAAAAAAACATTAAGACAAAAACATTTCTAAAACAGTTATAATTGATTATGTCACCCTTGTACTTTAAGCTTCTGAAGTTCACCAAATTACAGTGCACTAATAAATGAAGATAGTACTTCATTAAAGACTTTAGGCATTTTCTGAAATGAACTGAAATTAACAAAAGGGTAAAATGCAAATCTTCTGTAAAATTCTTTTCTACAAAACCGTTCAAAAGCTCAGGTGATTAATACAGCTGTAGATTAGTATGAATTTAAAACAACACATGAGTGAACTTTGAAATCAAACAGAGTTTTCACATATTAATTTTTATGTCCAGCCACTGTTAACTTATTACACCATAGATTTTAGCTGATAAATTTATGTCTGTGTAGGAACAGGAAAAATAATCTCTTAGCTCTGCTGGATATATCCTGTTTCTCTAAGAAAATATTATTTGTTGGATGGATACCTTTTGTTTTATTAGATAAGACCTCTGGTCAAATAATAATTCCTAGGAGGTACAGGGACTGTGTATATCTTTCAACATACACTGCTTTTAATTCATGTAAACAATACTAAAAATACCATTAGCCTCATTTAGACAAATGAGGAAACTGGGGATCACAGAAAATTATCACATAATAAATGGGAAAGCAAGGTTTTCTACCCTGATGACTTAGCCTCCTAAATCCATATATTTTAACTAAGGGCTTTAGTTAGAGAACAAGAATTCTGGGTCATTTCCTATTTATTTTGTTTCTTGTTTTTTTCTTGTGTGTGTGTGTGTGAGAGAGAGAGAGAGAGAGAGAGCGAGAGCGAGAGCGAGAGCCAGCAAAATGTTTGAATTTTAAATAATTGTTTACATCTTCTCTTTCTCAGTATAAAATATAAAGGAGAAAGCACAAGATGGTGCCTAGAGCTATCTATCTGGATTATTCACATCAGCTCCTTTCATGAAGTTTTGTTGCTGGATAGAAACCTCTCCAAAGTGACCTCCAAGAAAGCCTCCTAGGCAAATAACTTCAAGGTACCAGAAGTTGCATTCATGGCTGCAGATTTTAGCCCCAATCTTAATTGGTGGTGTTGCTTTGTTCACTTTGAAAACATTTACCCTTTAAGAATCTCCTTTTTTAGCGTTACTAATGATTAACCTACTGTATTAGTATTATGGTTGCTATTATTTTTAAAATCAAAACAAGGCTATCAACCCAAAGAGAGTGACTCATTGGTTAGCCATGATCCTTGTTGTATGCTGTTTTCTCTTCAAAGACTTCTTAGCATCCCCCAAATGAGCTTTCACTCTAGTCCTAGACACTCTTCTTAACTACATGGCTTCCATCCGAGAGGTGGCTGAATAAAAAGTAAAATCCCAAGTTAATGTTACTTTTAAAAATTAAAAACGTTAACTTTATCTATAGAGCTCAAAAACTGTTTGCTGAATGAGAAAATGGAGTAATATGACTTTAATGCAAATAAAAACATCAATTTGCTAGGAATCAAGGCTCTGTTTCCTTTGTGAAAATTTTCTCCATACACTAAGCTCAATCTCCCATCACTGGGGAAAAATAATAGAAAAGTGATGCTTTTTCATATGCTGAGACAACCATCCTCTACACGAAGGTAACTAAACTTTTAAGAAGACTGTTTAATTTGCCTGATATTATATATCATTTCAACCTCTATAATCAAATCAGAATTCCTTTTACAATGCCCTATATCAATGTCTGAAAAAAATCTCTATCTACTTACCTATCATCTATCTAACTTTGGCCCATGAAGACAATTCTTTAAAATAATCCCTAAAATTATTAGTTTAAAAAGAAGTTAAATAGTTTGAGATCATTTTTAGAACCAGCTTAAGATCACCAAAATCTTTTTGTACATATAATAAAAGAAAAAGAAGACCGCCTTTTATGGATTTGATGTACTTCAAAGCAGGTCTTTTGGAATCTCTCTCTCTATTTATAAGTAAATAAACATATATATTTATAATATAAAAAGTTATTTTTTATACAATTACACATATAATATATAATGTGTAATATATTTATGTATAAAATTATATATATTTTTATATTTACATATATGAAAACTCCTGTTATGTATATATAACATATGTGTGTTATTATTATATGTATATTTATACATACATTTATATTTATTTATATATATTGAATAAAATATATTCTACCCCTTCATGTTTTCTATTACCCAATTCCTATAATTTAATTATCCCCTGAGTACCACCTAGCTGAAAATCTTATCTCAACATAGAATACAAGAAACCTTATTTTTCAAGTAGTCAGAAAGCTTGCTAGCTTACTCCCTTCTCCATTCACTTCCATGGAGCTGAGAGAAAATCAATGTCAAAAGAGACAAGATAGCACCAGAAACTTCTTTTTCTAGCCCTATGGCGATGAACATACACGTATTCATTAATATTTATTTAGCACTTACTATGTTCCAGACCCTGTTATAGGTTTTAGTTGTAAGTTGTCTTATTGTACCATTACTTATAAAGTTATCTAAAATCTTCACCACCAACATCCTCCATCATTGACATTTATTGTGAGCAGGGTGAAATTGGGAGTAGAGTAGGCAATTTAGCTTATAAAATTAAAAAAAAAACTC
The DNA here is from genome assembly GCF_949774975.1 of Lagenorhynchus albirostris. Classification (NCBI taxonomy): domain Eukaryota; kingdom Metazoa; phylum Chordata; class Mammalia; order Artiodactyla; family Delphinidae; genus Lagenorhynchus; species Lagenorhynchus albirostris. Next base: position 69,293,155 of record NC_083095.1, on the reverse strand, counting down.
TCTCACTCTGAGTTGCGTTTGATTTGAGCCGATTTTAGATTCACATAGTATATTATAAAGCATGTGCAAAGTTATATCCTAAAATTCTGGCACTTAATAGTTTCTTCCTTCTTTTACCTTTTCTCAGAAAGGAAGGGCAATGACTACTTGAATGCCAAGTCCTGGAAAATTAACTCTCCCTGACGTTTGTGAACTTTCCCCCCAAGTTTCTTCTTAGTCTATGGCATTACTTAGATTGATTCTCACGTAGCTACAAACAGTAATCGATCTCTCTTTCTGTTTACTTCGCAAGCTTCAATTCCTGAGAAGAGCAGTCTAGGAAGCCAATAAGCCCTACTACTAGAAGAAAATGGATCCCCAAAGTATATGCTGTCTTGAATGAGTAAGGCTTAACCCAACTGCTACCACATTGGTTACATGGCAATTGTGGATGGACCTAGAGACTGTCAGACAGAGTGAAGCAAGTCAGAAAGAGAAAAACAAATATGGTATAATATCGCTTATATGTGGAATCTAGAAACATGATACAGATGGTAACTGTGGTAGGACAGCATGTAAATCCTGAAAGGTTCATACAGATGAATGTAGTACAAGGAAGAGGCAATTAATTCTGTTCCCTGAGAAGACTGTAAGAATTGTTCCTTTTGCCTGACATGTTCACCTGGTGACATCTTTCAATGTCCAACTCATATTGGCTGCTTTTACAGCCTCTCCTGGCCCTCCTTCAGACTCATTTAATAACCACTGTCTCCTCTGTGCAATCATTATTCTTTGTAAACATATTATTTATATGTCTGTTATCTCCGATGAACTGTGAACATTCTATTGAAAGAATCTTATGTTATTCAACTTTATCCAGCAGAGGTTTGTGATAGCAAGTGTGAGAAGGATGGAAAGGAGGAGGTACAGAGCACAAAGAGATGAAGAAGGGAAAGAGGAAGGAATGAAAGAATGAGAGAAGGAAGGAAAATATATTGAGATTTGGGTTTAACACTTTGTGTTATCTGTTTGCAGATCTGTTTCATCTCTATAGCCACAACAACTAATTAATCTTGGAAGAATATGTATTTCAAAAGGTCCACCTATTTCTCACTGATTCTAATTCACTGATTAAGGATTATTAGATCTCAAACAAACAAACAAACTTTCTCTTTTTTGTTCTATAATAGTCCTTATATTATGATGGATAATGCCAGCACTGAAAAATGTTAGGTAAATTTTAAAAAAGCCTTTACATTAAAAACTCACAACAACAAATTTGAAAAGTAAAAAATATTGGAATTAGTTGGAGTAAAAATGATTCCTTATGTATCTATACTGGAAATTTACATTGTAAAGTTTATTCTCCCTATTTGGATAGGAGTAAAATATTTTGATCTAACCAGAAATGATTTATCAAATAGTGGCTATAAGGAATGAACATTAATTATTGGTACAGTCATGGGGAGCATGAATCCTTGTCCTTCCATCTATCTATCCATCAACCTATTGGTAATAGATTGACTGCTTAATGGATTCTCTCCTGTTCAGGTGCCCTCATTTTGTTCCAACCTCGGAGTCTGCTTGAGCTTTTAAATCATACTTTTCTCTATCAAGCTCATTAGGTTGCCTCCCCAATCCAGTTACATCCCAATTTATAATCCAATGAAAATGCTATTCATCTAAAGCCTGAACACTAATATTGTAATGTACATTCATTCTGACATGTACCACATTCAAGATATTCACAATCCTTTTAATGCCTGTGCTAATTTTTCTACTAAAAATTTACTTTTATTGTAAAATCTACATTCTATCTATCTTTTTATTAATCAAGTATATCATTCATGAATTTACTTTTCTTCAAACTAGAATGTGTTATAATCTGTTTCTACTTAATATGTGATGATAATACAGAATGCAGCATTAGATAAAAGAATGAAATGAAGGAGAAACTTGGCAGTTATCCAGATTATTTGATTACTCTGGTCTGTATAATTTAATCTCCACAGTTTTATCTTTGTGAACTTGATTTATATGGTTCAATCATTTGCTAATTGTTAAGCAGATAATCATCCTTTATTTTAAAGCAACTGAGGTTTTCAAAGCACTGAGTTTCATTTTTATGAGGATATATTGTGATAGTTTATAATATTTAAACAGCAACAAAATCATTGAAGGTGTCATAGAAAGAATCAAAGCCCTGGGGAAGCTATTAACAATTTAGATTTTCCAATGCATGTGGGAATATTAATTCTACTTTCCTAAGATAATTTTATAGATGTGTTTAATAATATGAGAATATCTCAGCTGCCAGTGGGCATCTCTGCTGGCTGTTTTTAACCCCACCATCTGACATCATTAACACAAGCACAGGTCTTTCACAAGAAATAGTAAATTGTTCCATCAGTCAGTTTATACAGAGGTTGATTACTTTGATAAAAACAGGCTGAGTAGAAAGAGTTAACACAAAGTCCCATGGAACAGCAAACTTTCAAATTATTTAATGATTCTGAGGGGAAAAAAAAGTGATATAAATTTTAGTTTTAGAAATTTATCTGTTACACTTAAAAAAAAAAAACTTTGATTTTGCATAAGACAATTCACATCTCTGGGCCTCAACTTCCTAAGGTGTGCTGTGATTGTGTTGGTTTCTTCTGGGTCTAGAATTATTTGATATATTATATTGTATTGTATCATACCATATTATGCTATATTGACAATCCACTCATTCAGGAAATAATAAGGGCTGTCCTGAACTGTAAATGATTATACTTAAGCAAACTTTGGAATTTCATGTAAGAGCATCAACATGAATTTAACAATATTTAAATAAGCCTCATTGCCAAGACCTTTCTATAATCATCTGATCTGATCCTCTCAAAAATACTTATTAAATATATTCTGCTATTACCCACTTTATTTCGGATAAGGAAACTGCGGCATTGAGAGGTTAGATATCTTTCCCTATTTTGAATAATGAGGAGCTGTGATTTGAATTCTGGTCTGACTTCAAAGTCTTTTTACATTGTCTGCTTATTGGACCACAAGATATAGTTTGAGACAGTTTATTCCTGGAGACCACTGTCTTGAGATCCACCAACCAGGCTGCCGTCATTATGAAGGTTGGTAGAACCATCTTTTCCACAGAAGGGATCTCTTCCAGTGACCTTTGTCTAGCCTCATGGTATTGAAGTACTCTTTAATCATGAATACAAATAGGCCAGACCACAGAACAGCAGCTCCTTTTAGATTTCACAACAGACAAAATTTCAAATCAGCAGACACAGAATATGACTTTGGTGCTCTATCCTACAGAAAAGGTCAAAATAAAGAAAATACATTTTAGTTCCTATGGATAGTTTTTCAAGTTTACATTCTCTCTTTTAGAGTTTTTCATTTAAAAGCCTAAAATTATGGCTACTTTCCACTTTCAAATACCAGTGCCTTCACGTTTTGATTGCCTTGGAAATATTACACAGCTAATATTTTTAACTCCTTTGAATGTATTCTCTGCATCCCAAATATTTCCTTTCCTGGATTTTGGGTTGGGGTTACATAATAGAGTTTATAAATTACAATTGGGGAGGGGGATTAAAGCTCAGAATTAAATGAAGAAAAACATCACAAAATTTCTTATTTTTGCAATGTTTTCTGTTTTCTGTTAAATAAATTGAGGACTGTATATGGATGATCTAAATATACATGTAATTACTGCTTTAATTGTATATGTGATTGCTGCTTAACGTTGTAATACATTGTTATCATGGAACTGAGAGATTTTAATTTAAAAAGAATTTTTAAATATTAATTTTCCTTCATTTTATGGATTTTTTAAGCAACCTGTTTAAAGGAAAAAGCCACTTCTATTGTGGCATTGATATATTTGTATATATAATGATCCTTTAGATTCTATTTAATGTTCTTGCAATAGTGAAATGTTTTCAGCTGTTTAAAGGAATGTTATAATTTCCAAACTAGATTTAATAATCACCTCTCCTTTAATGTAAACACTGAGAAATAACCGTGCAGTCGTATTTTTTTCTATACCATAATGATGTTAGAAAGACAGTCATGCTCAGGTGAACTTATATATGACACATAATTAGTTATATTTTCCAACAAGGTAGTATTCTATGAAGGGTAATTTGCCACTGGACATATTTCATACTCTCTCATTTTAAAAAAGCTCATTTAAAAGTAGACATCTACCATCTGCTTTTCCCACTTCATACGAACCAAATATCTTGTAGAGCTTGTTCTATTAATGAACCTGTATATATAAATAAGTATTTGAAATAACTCCTATTTTCTTTTTTTAAAATAGCTAGTTTTCCTCCCTCAATGATAGACACTAAATTACTGGCCTAACTTCCAAGGTCAAAAGCAAGCAGAAAACCCAGCCTATGAGATCTTGCAGAGGTGGGACACAGACACTACCAGATAATAGGTTCATTTCAGTCCCTGTCCCATAGTTTATATCCTTTAAGTGATTTCCTTTCTCTAATTTACTTCATGTGTATAGTGCAAACATAAGGCTGCAACTGGATTCTGTTACCTTATCTGCCAGTCACAGGAGGGAGACTTCCCTCTTTGACTGTAATAGAAAGATGGAGGCTCTAATCACTGTTTCCATTATCCTTATTCTGTAACATTCACATTTTTCTTCTCCATTCCTGACTGCTGGCACCTTACTCTCTCTAGGAATACAGGGCTGTCCTTCCTGCTTCTGCCTTTGGCTGCTTTCCCAGTAGAAGACAGAATGAGCGCATACTCCCTGAGGAGGACCGGAGGGGACTCAGCAGGGTGCTTCCTTAGACCCTTCAACCACTGGCAGGGAGTATTCACAAAGGCATCCTGGGAACTAGCTAACATTGTATTCTGTGATGAGTACTACCTGTGCCTCTGTATTCATGCATAGCCAGCCCAGGGGAAATAATACACAAATATTAATTATCTGGAGATAATAACATGTGTACAGCTCTTGATCTGTGTGTACAACTCCCATTGATATTCCATTAAGAAAACAAAAACACGTTCACAGTTACTGTTTGCCCAACTTATTTTTAAAGAAGTGTGGGTGTCTTCTAAGAGGAAAAGTATAAAGAATCACTGCTTAATAAAATCACATGTCTGTGTATAATTTTAATAGTTGAAGTTAGACTATAGCCTTAAGTCTTTTGCATGCTATTAATGGGAAAGAGTGCTAAACTACTACTTTCTCTATGTAAGCAAAATCTAATGAGCAATTTAATGAGTCAACTTGATCATGGTTTACTTATACATTCTGGATCTGCAAAACAATCAAGAAGTAAGCAAGTGAGTTATAAGGTAATTATCCATATTATTAGAGGCCAAATCAAATGAAGAACATTTAATATACTTTTTCCAAGGTTGTGGGGTGACTGTGTTTTCTAAGTGGTGTAGATTATTTTTCATCTCTCCCAGCTTTACTTTGCAGGGATAGTCAATGGGATTTCTACATATAGTGGTGTCATATGGTTTGCCTCTGTTAGCACTGGTAGCACCTTCCCACTAGATAGGTATGTAACAGCTCCATTTCACATCTCCGCTGCAGTACAATTCCCTGCTGACACGTCTTCTTTCTCTCGAGAAGAGTGTGGCCTAGTGGTAGCAGCACACATTCTAAGAGCCAGGAAACACTGAGTTCTGACCTCAACACCAGGTTCCTCAGTGACTTAAGCTAGTCACTTCCTTATCTTTTAGGTTCTAAATCTGTAAGGGAGAGATGACAATGCAATGATAGTATGAAGAGTAATTAATGTTGGTAAAGTGTTACAGTAATTCTAAACATTATTATTATTATTTAACACAGTTGGTTCGTATAAGGAACCTCCCATGAATTCAAATATGCTCGTTGATTAGACTATAAATACACATTGTACATGTTTTCTGCAATCAGGTATATGCCAATAGTCTTACAAACTTATAAACAGACCATATTTTAAAAATTTATTGAAAGGTCACTTATTTTTAATTTGGGATAGGTTTTCTTATAGAAACAGTGTCAACAGTCATCTAGGCAAGCCTGTAATGTTATATCTGTCTTGTAATATGCATTTGAAGTAAAAATATTAGAAAATGGTTTTGGTTTTATTGTGGAGATGATAAGTTATCCTTACATTTCACATTTAATAAAAAAAGAATGAGAATAGCAAAAAGAACATGAAGATTTTTAAGAGGGTAGCCAATGACACTGGTTTAGAAATCATTCATTCAACATTTATTCCTTCATTAGTTATTTAAGAAAAATATTTGAGTATATGTCTGTGTCAGACATTATTCTAGGTACTAGGAACACAACAGTGAATAATAATAACAACAAAACACTGTACTTGAAGTGGGGAGAAGACAATAAGCAATCAAATACACATTATTTCATATGGACATAAAGTGCTATGAAAAATAACAAAGTAGGACAAGGGTTGGATGATTGAGAGTAGGGGTTGCTATTTTCCATGTGATACTCACAGAAGACCTGCAATTAGATGACATTTAATCATAAACCTGAATGAATCTGGAAAGCCAAGCATGTGAATATCTGAAGGTAGAAGATTTCCAGGCAGAGAGAAGAGCAAGTACAAAAGCCCTGAGATGAAAGTGTGTTTGGATATTCGAGGAACAGCAAAGATAGAGGCCGACGTGTCTGGAACACAGTTAATAAAGGATTTGCGGTGTTAGGCAGTGTGGACGAGATTATAGAGAGTCAGATCATGCAGAGCCTTTGGACTATAGTAAATGTTTCATATTTCATGCTGTGTAAAATGTCAAGCAAATGGAAGATTTGGAGGCTATGACTGATTATCAGCTGATTTTTTTCATTTTGGCAGTTCTTACAGGAATCAATTTTAAGGGAGTGTGATAGTCTCAATAACTGTCTCCCCCAAAAATGTCCATTTCCTAATTTCTAGAATCTCTGAATGTTACTTTATGTGGCAAAAAAAGACTTTGCAGATGTGATTAAACTAAGAATTTTGAGATGGGGAGATTATCCTGCATATTATCAGGATGGGCTGATGTAACCACAACGGTCCTCATAAGAGGAAGGCAGGAGATCAGAGTGAGTAGTAGATGGTATGAGAAGGGAAACAAGAAGTTGGAGTGATGCGAGGAAAGGGTTACGTAACAAGGAATGCAGGTGACCTCTAGAAACCACAAAAGACAAGGAAACGGATTCTCCTTCCAGAACTTCCAGAAGGAACCAGCCCTGCCAACACCTTAAAGTTAGCCCAATGAGAGTTAATTTTGGACTTCAGACCTCCAAAATTGTAGGGGAATAAACTTATGTTGCTTTAAACCACTAAGTTCATAGCCATTTGTTATAGCAGTTACAGGAAATGAATATAGGGAGCAAAAGTACAACCTGGAAGGCTAGCTGAGAGGCTGGAGTCTGGGGATGGTGATGGCCTGCACAAGAGTGATGATGGGGGATATAGCGAGAAGAGGTAAGATTAGGAATTTGTTTCCAAGGTGGTGCTGATAGGATTTGCTGATGAATTGGATATGGAATGTGCAAGGAAAAGAGGAATCAGGGATTACTTTAAAGAATTGGGTTTCAGCAACTGGTAGGATGAAATTTCCATTTGCTGAGATGGCAAAGACTGGGGAGGTCAGGAACACACATTTTTTGAGGGTCTACTAAATTCCAGATGTCACTCTAGGAATGCAGAGGTAAAGATATCCATGCCTTCACAAAATTTATAATCCAGTATAGTGTTTCTCAAGAGTGACCTCTGAAGCACTTGCATCAGAATTATCGGTGTGGACGGCAATGATTAATAACACAAATTTTTAGAACTTAACCAGAGAGAATAAATTAGAATCACTTGGGCTAGGGCCTGAGAATACGCTTTAATAACAAGTTCCTCAGAGCTTCTCATGTTCACTGAGGTTTGTGGAATACTGATTTAGTGGTTCTTTATTATTCTAATTTTATTTCAGAACATGCGGTTTGCCTTTATTAGTATGCAGGCATATCACTAGCTTTTATATTACAAAGTTGCTGTTTAGCTCACAGATGCAATAGAGTTTTTGTTTTGGTTTTTGTATGTTGGAGCAATGGAAGAAGGAAGGGAAATTAAATGATATACAACTACCTGCATGAATGATATTTCTGAGGGTGGAACTATTAGTAATGTGAGCAAAGCAGCATGATTTTGGAGGAAGGAAAGTTATGGGGAAGCTACAGAATATTTGAGTGAAATAGAACAGTTTTTACATGGGGTGATAAAAGGAGAAACATAATGTATGTTTAGGGTATATGTGTAACCTAAATATGTAAAATCTGAGTGGTTTTTTTTTTTCCCCTTCAGAGTCAATGTGCTTTTAGTCTATTGCTAAAGTGCGTACTGGCAAATGTCCCTTAGCATATTTTATCTCCACATGAACCGCCTGATACGTCAGTAGGTAGGTGGTAGTGGTAGACAACTAGATGACAGGAATGGGATTGAGGTCATAGGATTATTTATTATCCCTATTTTATAGACAAGCACACTAAAGCTAAATGTTATAATACATTTATAACATTGCCATTATTTTTAAAAATTGACCTAATATTGTGGTTTAATATAATGTACATGAAACCTACCTTTCATAAGATGACATTTTGTACATTATGCTTCTCTAAACTGAGAGCATCTCACTATTTTTTTGTGGCTTTTTTACTGGACAAGAGTATGAAACAGCATGAAAAAGTTGAAATTCAAATTTGATACATTATGTAATGATTTACTCTGGAACATCATGAAAATTTTTCTGTTTGCAGCTAATAAAAAATGAGGGCTTAAAACAGCCACTAGAAAAAATATACATTAATATTTAGCTATCATTTCCAGTGGAAAAAAATGATAAAAACAATGCATTGAGGTGGGAGATTGATTTACAGATAGGTGGTAAGAGTAGTACAAATCAACTTTGCCCCTAACTTGCTGAAAAAAATCCAATTCTCTATCTCTTTTCTTCGATGCTCCAAACTCTAAACCTGGTTCATAACCTTGATTGTTTTTTAAAGTTTACTAAGTACTTACTATATACTAACCACCATGTTAAGCAATTTATGTGGAATGGCTCACTTAATCCTCATAAAAATTTTACAGTTATAATATGACCACTTTCCTTACTATTGCTGTAGAATTCACAGTACTTGTGTCAATGCATAGTCTCACGAAATTCTCTAGGTAATTAATCTCATGGAATATTAAAGACCCAATTAATGTTTAATTAATATGAAGAGACATTCATTCAGTGATTGTACATGAAGTTGGAAGTTCTCCAACTTTATAATGTCAAATTCCAAAATTTGTGTTTGTCTGTTCATTCTTAAAGCCCAAATACATGGGACATCTCTGTGTTTTAGCTACTCATTTCCAACTTGGGTTCCCTGACATTTCTATACTTCCTGTTCTTCCACAGTAGATTTTGTGGAAGACCCTGCAGTGTAGTTATCTGTTCTGATATTTGTGACTCGTATCCTGCAAAATTCACTACAAGGTTGCTGGGAAGGAGGTCCTTATTGCCTTTTTTCATTTTCTTTAGTTATTGGTCACCCTCCCTTCTTGTTACCCAACAAAACAATATTTTTTTACATTTTCTATCATGTAATGGAGTCATCTCATATTGATATATAGATATGTTTTCAAACAAGACCACTCACAATTCTACTGAAATATGATGGTTATTCTGTGTAACCTGTTCCATTGTACACCATTCCTACAGCATAGGAATTTACAACCCTCTGCAGTACCTTTGAAATAAAATGTACTATTTAACCTATATATTCACAACTTGATATTGGAAGTGTAATCAACTTCAAAGCAGGGCTTTTTTTTGCATTCGAAGCTTTAAATTTTTAATTGTATATTCATTGCAAAACTATTCATAGCTATAAAGATATCACAGAGAGAGAGAGAGAGAATTGATATTACCTAGAAGAATCTATATTATAGCCGATTGTGTTAGTTGGGTACCTAGGCTAACTTTCTTAGACTTATGAACAAATTGGACTTATAAAAGTGCTCTCGGAATGGAACTCGTTCATGTGTAGGGGACTTACTGTATAAGGGATACAGTCTTGGTTGCTGTTGAAAGTGATTCCAAAAGAGACTGGCTTAAGAAAAAAAATACGGAAGTGTTTCAAAGGAGAACTGAAGTCACCCCTGCCCAGATCCACTCCCCAGTGTAATCACTATTAAAAGAAACACTTTTAAAATAAATCTATGGCCTCTGTATCAATCCCAGGGCAGCACAACTGCTTATTGACCAACATCCCCCACCCTTCAAAAAAAGAATATGGCTTAAACAAGATAGAATTTTATTTCTCTCCTTCCGGTAACTAGCCAGGAAAGGTATGACAATTTAATGGTATCAGGGATTCTTATTCTTTGTCTTCTTGCTCTGCTATTGCTAGGGTTTGTTCTCGTACATGTGACTGAAACGACTTCCCAAAGTATCTATAGGCAAGTGTGATGGAAAGAAGAGAGAAGAAGATGACGTATTCCTTCCCTTTAGGAGCACATCCCACATGTTGCATATATCATATTATCTTATGTTTAGTTCTTTAGAACTTTAGTAAGTTCTTATCTTACTCGCATGGTGATACATAGATGTTAAAGAGACTACACAATAAATTCTTTAGATAGATTAATCTAGGCTCAGCTAAAGCTTCTACTACTATAGAAAAAGAAAAGAACAGATACTGGCAGAATAACAATTAGTCTCAGCCACAGAGGGAATGATGAGCTTTTCTACATCAAATACCATGAGGTTTTATTGCCTTTGTGATTTCACTCTTTCCCCTACTTATAATGTCCTTTATTCACAATCCCATTTGTCAAAATTTGACTCAGTCCTTAAGGCCCAGCTTTCATCTCCCTTCTGAATAATTACCAAATATTAAATTTGTTTGTCCATATTTCCCAGCCATCTTGCAATGGTTCGGGGCATGGGGGATGGAGGGAGTTGGGAAGACTTTGATTAGTTTGAACCCATATATACGTATAAATATGTGTGTTTTGCACTTGTCACATTATACTTTTGTGTCTGAGTGGTTCCTGGGAAAATCAGTGAGCTCATCAATGGTGTCTGGTACACAGTAGAGCTCAATGAATGGTGATTGTATAGATATTTTTTTAAAACTGAGTAGAAGCAAGGAGTGGGGAGGTATCAAAGAAGATGAGACATTGAAAGTAAGAAAATATTATGCAGCAAAGTTATGGCATGATAAAATAATTTAGATGCCTATATCTTACTACAAGATATCATTACAATTTATTGGCCTCTGCATATTTTTTTGAATACTTGCAGATAAGGTTTTCGTTCTACTACTTCTGACTGCATAAAATGTACTTTTTAAGGTAGCATTTGCTTCTTCTGCAAATTTCAAAATTGCCTTTGTGTTGAAGGATTATAGCAAAATTTATCAGCCTATCTAGTGTTATAAGGATTTACTATGAAATGTATTCTAAAATGATAGACTTATTCTTTCTAATAAGACCAGAGCACATGACATAATATTCCAAATGAAAATTTGTGTATTATCCTGCCTACTACTCACCATGATCCAAGAATTTATGGGTTATCATTATCCCCATTTCACATATCAGAAAATTGAGTGGACTTTAATTCTGTAAACTAAATATTTATATTACTATGCAACCATTCAATATTTTGTTCAATTACTTATTTCATGCAATAATACATAAAGTTACTATAATATAAATTCTAACATTTGAGGTATTATTTCCACTAAGTACTGAATACATTTTAATCATTCATTTACTTTTTCTTTTTCCTCTATCAATAATAAAAATTAAAATTCTCTGTTTCGATTTATCATTTGGAGTGAAATCTGAAACTACTTTCTAAAGGAAGATCAATATATACAATGAAAAGTGCAAGACCAGTGTCTCAAAGTGTTATGCTTAAATTGTTTACCACATTGAAGTAGTTACTCAAGGGTAACCAGAAGAGCTGAAAGAAGTAACCCAAGAAGTTAAAATGATCTTTGTCACAGACATTTAAAAAGAGCAAAGACCTGTAGATTAGATCAAAACTTGTTTGAGTTTATCCACTCCATGCACGTAAGTGGGTTTTGTAACTTGTATTTACTCAGATAATGAAGTAGGAAACCCACAGTTTAAGATGATGTTTTATCAGCAACAACACAGTTGTTTAAGGCTAAAATTAAATGAAAGAATTTGGAGCTGCTTTTCAAGTCAGTCGAAGAAAGCATTTTAAGCAACTGAGATGTAATTATTTAAACATAAGCTTGCATAAAAGAGAGATAAATCAGTCATTTCATCTGGTTCCTTTTTCACTTTCAGTTAATGGCACGAGAATTGGCCTTCACCATTATTTACATCTATCCTTTCTATTCTACAAACGTATCCTAGGGTGTTGAAAAATTATTGTTTGTATTATTTCTTCAGAGAAGAAAAGAGGAGAATATTCCACTCAGTACAAGATTTATGCTTGCTGAAGGCAGCAAGAATTGCCTGTGCATATTTTAGAGAAGAATTTGGCTCCCAGCCACAAAAGTTCAAGTGACCACTTAGGACTTCTCATTGAGAACTACTGTATGCAAACACACGAGCTGTGGACTGATTCTTACTTAATTATCAGACCACCAACTTTGCCAGTGCCATTAGCTGCAATACAATCTTGCACAATGTGCAAAACCATCATGATTTTTCCTTCTGATCTCTCCGGTATGTTTCAGACCATCTATGGAAGGCTCAAAAGAAATACATGTAATTTCACACTTATGTGTCAGGTTGATGGAAAAAGTAGGCATGCTACAATGCTTTCAGAGTTACAATTCAAGAGAGAAACCCAACTGCATATTAAATTCATGGATGAACAATGGAAACTGAAAGCCATAATTTCAAGTTTTATTTCTGCAGGTATTGGCATATGACATCAAATTATTAAATCTAGCACAATACAAAAGTGAACATGAGAGATTTACATAGGAATAAGAGAGCACTGTAGAGTTTGGGAATATGTAAAACCTGTAGAATACTTTCATAATAGTAAATTTTATGAAACATAAACTGAACAATAGTTTAAATACAACCCCCACCTAATTTCTATGGTAACCTACATATGTGTAATCCTCACACAAGTGTGCAAGAAAATACTGAAATGCAGAAACAATGTGAGGTAGGAGGTAGACACTTGTTACCTTTGGTTGCTTATGCATCTGGATAGCTAATAATCCAACACAAATCCTTGTATGTATCTTTAGCGTACAAGGTTTTCTGGGTAAAAAAGGTGGTGATGGATTTTTATAACTAATACTCTGCCCAGAAATTTTCTTTACATCTCAAACTAGGAAAGTATATAAATCAATTTCCCTATAATGACAGCAGTGAAGAGAGAAAGTGTGTCACTGGAATGAAATATTTCTGCACTTTTGTAAGATGGCAGGGCAGGCACATTTGCAAGAGCAAATAGGAAAAAAAAATCTGCTACACAAATATAGTTGACAAAGACTTTAAAGCATAGATCATGGATCAGAAGGTTGAATATTGTTAAGATGGTGGTATTTCCCAAACTGATTTACAGATTCAATGCAATCCCTATCAAAATCCCAGCTGACTTCTTTGTAGAAATTGACAAGCTGATTCTAAAATTCATATGGAATTGTAAGAGATGCAGACTAGCCAAAACAATACAGATAAAGAACAAAGTATGTGGTCTCACAATTCCCAATTTCAAGACTTACTACAGAGCAATTGTAATCATGACAGTGTAGCACTGGCTCAAGGATAGATATATAAATCAATGTAACAGAATTGAGAGTTTGGAAATAAATCCATATGTCTATTGTAAACTGATTTTTGACAGGTATGCCAGGAATATTCAATAGGGAAAAAACTGTCTTTTCAACAAATGGTGTTGAGACAACTGTACATCTAAATGTGAAAGAATGAAGTTGGATCCTTACCTCACACCATATAAAAATTAACTCAAAAAAAATCAAAATCCCAAGTGTAAGAGTTAAAATGATCAAACTTTTAGGAGAAATTACAGGGGTAAATAGTCAATACCTTGACTTGGCAAAGGATTCTTAGATATGAAAAAAAAAGCATGAGCAACAAATGAAAAAAAGGATAAATTGAACTTCATCAAAATTAAAAAGTTTTGTGCTTTCAAAGGACACCACCAAGAAAGTGAAAAGACATTGCAGAAAATAGGGGAAATATCTGCAAAAAAATATTTGATAAGGGACTGTATCTAGAATATATATAAGACCCTTACAATTGAATAATAAAAGACAAAAATCCTAACAAAAATGGGCAAAGGTCTCAATAGGTACTTCTCCAAGGAATATATAAAAATGGCCAAAAGCACATGAAAGATACTCAACATCATTAGCAAGCAAGGGAAGTAAATCAAAACCACAATGAGAAACTATTTCATACCTACCAGGATAGCTAGAATCAAAAAGTCAGATATTAACTAGTGCTTATGAGAATACGGAGAAATCAGAGTTCTCAAGCTCTGTTGGCAGGAATGTAAAATGGTGCAGAAGCTTTGGATAACAGTCTAGTAGTTCCTCAAACATACATAGAGTTACCATATAACCAAGCAATTCCACTCCTAGATACAAACCCAAAAGAAATGGAAACATATATCTACACTAAAACTTATATATAAGAATGTTTATAGCAGCATTATTCATAACAGCCAAAAGATGGAAACAACCTAAATGTCCATCGACAGAAGAAATGTAATATATACATGCAGTGGAATATTTTTTAGCCATAGAAAGAAATGAAGTACTGATACATGTGCCTGTTTGGATGAACTTTGAAAACATTACCCTAAGTGAAAGATGCCCATCACAAAAGCCCACATATTATATGATTCCATTAATATGAAAGTCCAGAATTAGGAAATCTAGAGAGAAAGAAAGCAGATTAGTGGTTGCTTAGTGCTGTGGGTAGAGGTGAATGAAGACGGGATGCAGTGTGGGTAATAGTTAAAGGGGTTAGAGTTTCTTTCTGAGGTGATGAAAGTGTTCTAATTGGGGTGATGGTTACATATATCTGTGAATATACTAAAATCCACTGAATTGTATAATTTAAATGGGAGAATTATAGCAAGTGAATTATATCTCAATAAAACTTTTTTAAAAACAAGAGAGGGCTTCCCTGGTGTCACAGTGGTTAAGAATCCGTCTGCCAGTGCAGGGGACACAGGATCAAGCCCTGGTCCGGGAAGGTCCCACATGCCGTGGAGCAACTAAGTCTGTGTGCCACAACTACTGAGCCTGTGCTCTAGAGCCCGCAAGCCACAACTACTGAGCCCACCTGCCACAACTACTGAAGCCCGCGTGCCTAGAGCCTGTGCTCCACAACAAGAGAAGCCACCACAGTGAGAAGCCTGCACACTGCAATGAAGAGTAGCCCCCACTAACCGCAACTAGAGAAAGCCCGCATGCAGCAATGAAGACCCAACAGAGCCAAAAATAAATAAATAAATAAATAAATAAAAACAAGCAAACTTTGGTAGGTTTAACTCATGCTGTACATCTAACTCTAAAGCTACATAGCAACTACACAACAGATGAATAATATGAATTCTGAAAAAAAAAGACATATGGTGATGTGTCAAATCCTAAAGAACTGAATATTCAGTTCTTATAAATGAAGAAGGATATAAAATATTCAGCTTCTTTTATATTGAAACAAATTATTCTCCAATATTAAATAAATGCAGTAGGAATACTAACAGCCAACGATTAGAGTTCTATTGAGAAAAGTAATTATAAGCTGGAGGCTATCATGAATCCTTAGTTACTTATGCTGAAATTCAGGAGAGCTATCAGAGATGGCCTCTGAAATATTTCTTTCAGAAAAAATTCTCTAGAGAAGGAAAAGAAAGAGAAAAAAAGAGAGACCAGAGAGTGGGTTCAAGACAGAAAAGAAAATGTGCCTGAGATATATGTACTATGCAACCACTGAGATATTTTTTTAAAGTGGTTATTGTTGATTGTTCTAACAAAGTAGACCAGAAGACCAAGTATATGTACTGTAACTGAGGAAAAAAAATTTAAAAATTAATGCTTTCCAAGTCAATACATAAGCCTGAAAATAAAGAGATACAGTCAACACTATCAGGTTCAATGCAGTAAAAGTTACTTGTTGCCTAAAAATTTTAAGTTACTTAGTCAATGTCACCCAGAGGAATGACTGAGGTACTTCCAGGTAGGGTACTGGGTATTTTAGGGGGAGGTTCAGGTCCTATTCAGAGGACAGGACTTTATTACTAGGATAAAGGTTGGCCTATATTTAAGAGTGTGCTTTTAAAGAAGCACAGAAGTACATTTTAAAGCTCTTTACGAGTAAAACAGAGAAAGCTGAAATGCTAATATATTTTGGGTAATAATCCAAATTTATATTGGAACATGTTTTTATCTGGAGTGATACAAAGAAAAATGAAAGCAGAAAAAAACAGCTTTTAGTTTTCATTATAAAACCAATATCAAAATGTATATATAATCAAACAAAATTGGTGAAGGTTATATTGAACAGAGTGAATAGAGGTAAAAAGTCTATAAAATGTAGTATAAAGTAGTATAAAGAGATGCAGGAACGAAAGCCAATACATACTGCTCCACTATAATTTATATGATTACATTTTCTTAAGAATTTAACCTAATCCTAATTTAAATTGAGGCTGGGCAAGTGCTCAATAAATATAAATTGAATGAATGAATCTCAGTTAATATACTAGAGACGTACTCTTTATAAAAATTCCACAATCTTTCTCATTCCTTATCTTCCCTCTCTCCAGCAGTGTGTAACAGAAAGTGTGCTTGCTTTGCATCAGGCAGGCCTGGATTTAAATTTCAACACTGACTTACTAGCTCTGTGATCTTAATGATCTGATTAAAGAATTATTTCAGCATGGTTACTTGCCTACTTTCTCTCTGCTGTAAATATGACAGAGGTAGAGGTGACATGAGGATCAAGGATAAAAGGCGAGGGAAAGATGACAGGTTAGATGGAATTAGAGAGAGTAGTAAGACATGACCCTAGGTTAACTAAGAGTTCTGATGTTTGCGGGGACTCAGCTAATTCAAGTCTTCTGCAGTGCTTTATTTATGTTGACTCCATATGCTCAGGACTCCTCATTGCAGTGGTCAGTTCAGGCCTTTCCTTTCCTCCCCTCTCCACACATGAGCTCCATGGTCTTTGTTGGAATGCTTTCCTTACTTCCTGTAATCCACAGACCCTCTGGCTCACCCTTATAACGTAATATGCTAAGCCACTGTGTTAATGATCAAAAAGCTATAGGCTATCCCTCCCCACAGTTGTTATGTGGGCATATCTTAATAGTGGACATCTAGGGACAATATGTATGCCTCTGCTTTCTATCTCTGGAAATAATTTCAGATGAGGGTGATGGCAGGTTCCTGGAAGGATGAAACAGCTATTTTGCTTCTGATGGGGATTTTGCTGGCATCGCATAATCATATAATTTAAGGGCTACACTACTCTGATCTTTTTTTGGAGAATACAACATAGATGATGTTTCTATTAAAGGATCTAGAGATATGCAAACGCCAAACTTCTTGCTTGGACTTATAAACATTTCTTTTCAATCCTCTGCAGGTCAGAGACCAAGTGAAAATAGAAAGCACTGATACCACTTAGAATATGAAGAGGCACCTGTGTATGTCCTATGAATTATTTCTCCAATTTCTCTAATCAAAGCATTGTTTGATAAGAGCTAGTTGATAGTCAAGTAGCCTTTTAAATGTTACTTAAATCAAGAAAGTTGACTTGGAAAGCCCGGGTTATAACACTATTGAAGTGATTAATAGTATTATATACCTGCTCTATCAAAATCCACTTCTGTGACAAAGGGCTATTCATGTAATATCTTGTTTCACTTTTAACAAAATGCTTTAACAAAAATGCAGAATTCCAGCTTCATGTCATTTTCACATGGTGTGATGTTTTTGTTTGGGCTTTCAGTTTCCATTATTAAAAAAAAGATTTAGTAGATGGTAAACCCCAATATAATATATACACAATCTAAAAACAAGTTTCCTGAAATTGAGTTTTCTCTAAGTAAAGAAATAAAAGGAGAGTTATTCCTGTATTAATGACAAAGCAAAATTCTGATGTTCATGCAAGACTTGAAATTAGATCAAAATTACAGCTGTTAATGTAATTCCATTAGAAGTGTATGTATTTATACAATATAATTCAATTAACTTTAAAAGACAAACTGATTTTTTTTTCTAGTTTTATTTAGGGTTGTCAGATCAAATAAGGACCCAGTTAAATTAGAATCTCAGATTAAAAAGAAAATTTTTTTTAGTCTAATATTGCATAGACAAAATATGCCTGTATTTTGTGGATTATACTTATACTAATATATTTAAAATTTATCTTGCATTCATTGGTATAGCCACTATGGAAAACAGCATGAAAATTCCTCAGAAAAATAAAAGTAGAGTTGTCAAATGATCCAGCAATCCCATTCCTGGGCAAATATATGGACAAAACTATAATTTGAAAAGATACATGCACCCTTATGTTCACAGCAGCACTATTTACAATAGCCAAGACATGGAATCAACCAAAATGTCCATTGACAGATGAATGGATAAAGAAGATGTGTGTGTGTGTGTGTGTGTGTGTGTGTGTGTATCTATGTATATATAAAATGGAATACTACTCAGCCATAAAAAAGAAATAATGCCATTTGCAGTAACATGGATGGACCTAGAGATTATCATACTAAGTAAATCAGAAAGACAAGTACCATGTGACATCATTTATATGTGGAATCTAAAATATGAAATAAATGAACTTATCTACAAAACAGAAACAGACTCACAGATATAGAGAACAGACTTGTGGTTGCCAAGGGGGAGGGGTGGTGGGGGAGGAACGGATTGGGAGATTGGGATTAGCAGATGTACACTACTATATATAGAATGGATAAACAAGTCCCACTGTATAGCACAGGGAACTATATTCAGTATCTTTTTTTTTTTTTTTTTTGATTTGGTAACTTTTTTTTTTTTTTTTTACATCTTTATTGGGGTATAATTGCTTTACAATGGTGTGTTAGTTTCTGCTTTATAACAAAGTGAATCAGTCATACATAAACATATGTTCCCATATGTCTTCCCTGTTGCGTCTCCCTCCCTCCCACCCTCCCCATCCCACCCCTCCAGGCTGTCACAAAGCACCGAGCCAATATCCCTGTGCCATGCGGCTGCTTCCCACTAGCTATCTACCTTACTGCGTTTGTTAGTGTGTATATGCCCATGACTCTCTCTCGCCCTGTCACAGCTCACCCTTCCCCCTCCCCATAACCTCAAGTCCGTTCTCTAAGAGGTCTGCGTCTTTATTCCTGCTTTACCCCTAGGTTTTTCATGACATTTTTTTTTCTTAAATTTCATATATATGTGTTAGCATACGGTATTTGTCTCTCTTTTTCTGACTTACTTCACTCTGTATGGCAGACTCTAGGTCTATCCACCTCATTACAAATAGCTCAATTTCGTTTCTTTTTATGGCTGAGTAATATTCCATTGTATATATGTGCCACATCTTCTTTGTCCATTCATCCGATGACGGGCACTTAGGTTGTTTCCATCTCCGGGCTATTGTAAATAGAGCTGCAATGAACATTTTGGTACATGTCTCTTTTTGAATTATGGTTTTCTCAGGGTATATGCCCAGTAGTGGGATTGCTGGGTCATATGGTAGTTCTATTTGTAGCTTTTTAAGGAACCTCCATACTGTTCTCCACAGTGGCTGTATCAATTTACATTCCCACCAACAGTGTAAGAGGGTTCCCTTTTCTCCACACCCTCTCCAGCATTTATTGTTTCTAGATTTTTTGATGATGGCCATTCTGACTGGTGTGAGATGATATCTCATTGTAGTTTTGATTTGCATTTCTCTAATGATTAGTGATGTTGAGCATTCTTTCATGTGTTTGTTGGCAGTCTGTATATCTTCTTTGGAGAAATGTCTATTTAGGTCTTCTGCCCATTTTTGGATTGGGTTGTTTGTTTTCTTGTTATTGAGCTGCATGAGCTGCTTGTAAATTTTGGAGATTAATCCTTTGTCAAACCATAAAGGAAAAGAATATGAAGAAGAATATATGTATATGTTAACTGAATCACTGCTGTACAGCAGAAATTAACACAACATTGTAAATCAACAATACTTAATAAAATAAATTTTTAAAAATCGAAAAATAAAATTTATCTTACATTCAAATTCAATTGAGTGCCCTATATTTTATTTGGAAGATATAGTTAGTCTTGAAGCCTTTTTCCTTCCTTCTCCAGTCCAATCTATGAACAGAAAACAAATCCTAAAATAAAATTTCTCCTCTAGTTTAAATAGGTGCTTCTTTCTCCACTAATCATCATATACATATTTCTGTGCTTATGCGTATGTTCATTTTCTTCTTTCCTTTCCATTTTCTGCCATCTTTCCTTTCACTTCTTCCCTCTTCCTCTTTCCCTTCTTTCATTTCCCTACTGATAGTAATTTTATTCTTTCCTCCACTCATAAAACCTATGCCTTTTAATAGATAATTAGCTCCAGACACACATCCTCTATAGTTTTTTTTTCCCCAGATCTTTATTATGAATTCATTAATTGGGGAGAAATGTTGACCTTATTAAACTTTACCATACATTTCATTAAAAAAAGAATCCACGAGGACTTCCCTGGTGGTCCAGTGGTTAAGACTTTGCACTCCCAATGATGGGGGCCTGGGTTCAATCCTTCGTCAGGGAACTAGATCCCGCATGCCACAACTAAGAGTCCACATACCACAAGTAAAGATCCGGCATGCAGCAATGAAGATCCCACACGTGGCAACGATGATCCCGCGTGCCACAACTAAGACCTGGCACAGCCAAATATATAACTGAATATATATAAAAAAAGGAACTCACTATAAGATGTAAAGGAAATAAGGTAATTTTGAGAATTAGAAAAACCCAAACATGTATTTTAAGACCCAACCTTTAAAAAGATAAAATTAGAAACAAAATAGATCTAGCTTCTGTCAACTTATAAAATGCTATTAATGAATAAAAAGGGATAGTCAATTTCCCTTTTTATAAAAAACCATTTATTTGGGGGAAGGAGATGGATGATTATGAACTGTGAGCTTGGATTCAACCCTGCTTTAAAGCTGATTTCAAGCAGGACAAAAAAAAAGTCTCTTGATATACTCTCAAATTGCAGGAAAGGGCAGTTCACAGTATTAAGACTTTTTTGTCACTGCACCTCCTTTGTTGCTTTTGCTTGGGTGAGACCCCAGTCCTTCTTAAGTATTAAAGAGACTCTCATCCGTGTGATTCTTTCCACACACAACTTAAGGGTTACCTTGGACCTCTAACTCTTTTTCTACCTTACTTTCAAACTTAAGATGACTGTACATTTCAAACAACAAATCTGAGTCCAAACTCATGAATTCAAGCAGCCCCCTCTAACAATCCCACCTACCCCATAAATGGTAGGAAGGAGTAAAAACAGACCAAGAGAACAGTTGCTGGCTGCATCTACTACAATGAACCCAGTTTGCTCCCACATTGCTCCCGTTCAACCTCATACTTCTAGGACAGCATGCAGGTTTGGGCTGCAAGATAATTTTCTGTAGACTACCCATTTAACTTTGACTATATTGTTTCATGATTAATTTACCTGTAGCTACCAATTATCTGTAATTAGATATATGACCTAAGTAAATTATAAATGAATGAACTTATTCATATTCAGCATCAATATAATTTTTAGCCGGCATAGTACTGCAGTTTAAAAGATGAAGTTTTCCTTTTGATGGCATAGGAGTATTGCATAGGAAGTAGGTGTAATTCTTTCTGCCATGTCTGACACTAGAGTTGACCAATTTTAGTAACTTTTTGGAGCTCAAATTTATTAGAGGTTTCTGTTAGAAAAGCAAAAAACTCTTCAAGAACCTCATGTATAAAAATATCATACAGTATGAGAATGGAAAACATTGAGAGTTATTTTAAAACTGTCAAGAATTTAAGAGGAATATATATTATAAATTAAGAGACTGAAGGAATAATCATACAATTTAAAACAGTTTAAAAGTTGTTTATGCATTATGATACTATATTGACACAATTCAATATTTAGGCTTCTGTTATTTGAATTTTCAGCTAGATTCACATGAGGTTGGGGACTGATGTTTATCCAGAACAATCCTTGTGCTAACAAATTTACATATTTTCTAATAACTCTGTGAGATAATTTTTTATGTATACACTGTAGATAAAAAAATTGAGGCCAAGAGAGTTTAGTTAATTTCTCCAGGGTCTCAGAGTTATTAAACAGCAAGCTGGACTTGAATTCAGATTGGGCATGTGCTTTTTCTGCTATATAGTGCAAATTCTGAGTTTCAGAAATGGAGTGGAGTGAGGAAATATAAAAAAACGTAGAAGCAATTACTAATGCTATCATTCAAAAATTTCTTAAACTTCTTCTGGAATTTTTCAGAAACTTGAATTTTTTGTGCTTGTGTCTATGCGAAATGTCTGGTAACAGTATAGGCATTATATTTTTTAAAAAGGAAAGATGAAAGAAGTAAAGAGAAAGAAGGCAAGGAAATATAAAAGTGAAACACAGGGAAAATATCATTCTTACCTTTTTATATGATTAATTATGGTGGAATGGAATATAAAAAAACCTGAAAACCTGCAGGCTCTAGGTCTATATTCCTGTGGTCATATGACTTAGAAACTGAACTTTCCTTCTGTTATGCTAAATAATTAGGAAAAACCAGTAATTGTTAATAGTTTCATCCACCTGATGGGTAGGCAGAGGATGTAACTAGTGAGTTGGGGAGTCAGGAGGGTAACAAAGGCCCATGAGAAAGACAAAGGGATCTTCTTGAACGCTTGAATGCTAAGGGTCTCTGAACATCAGGAAATATGTCCCCTGGCTGGGACTGATACTGTGTCTCTCACTCTGCAAAGATCTGTTGGCATCTTTCTGTCAAACTCATTGCCCAGTTGTGACAACTGCACAGGACCACATAGGACGGTGCCAAAGTCAATGAAGAAAGAAACTCTAAATGTAAGAAAACATTCAATAATAGGCTCAACTGTTGGCTACCTCACTCTCAAAGGTCATCTATGATCTTCTCACTACCAGTCAACCCATTTTCTTATTTCCCATTCTTCCTGTCTGTAACATCTGATATTCTTCCTTGAAAAACATTTTTCCATGTTTCCACAAACAATGCCGTCTTCATTCTCCATCTACTTCTTTGAGTCCTTCTGCTTCATTTTTGTACTCAAGGCTGTGGATGCTTTTCAAGAATAAGTCTTTGGCTCTTTGCTCTTTTCTTTTTATGTACTTAATAAAATATTCACGCTCATGGCTTTAAGTATTCCTGCTCTGTGCTAAAACTAAATTCACATTTCCTTTTCTGACCTCTCTCCCAAGACCACAAGAATATCTCCACATATTTATTAGTCACTTCCTCTCCATCATCCTGCTTTTACATCCAAGTCTACATGTCTAAAACCAAAATTAATATATACTCCAATAAAAAATGTCAAGGCATAAACAGGAAATGCACAAAATGCAAAATGACTAACAAACATAAAATGTTCACAATCACTAGTTATCATAGAAATGCAAATCAAAACAAAAAAGACATACCATTTACAACCTATCAAGTTGTCAAAGACTATTTTAAAAATTATAATACAGAGTACTGGCAAGAGTGTAAGGAAATGGTCACTCATATACTGTTGACAGAAGAGTAACTTGACAAAACTTTTCTTAAATGAAATTTGGCAATATGTGACAAAAGCCTTAATATACTGCAGTGAATATAACCCAGTAATTTCATTTCTCAGTATATATTTTAGGGTAAGAAATGTATGATTTATATCACATATATATATTCACAGTATTGTTTATATAAATGAAAATCAAGAATAATGTAATTGTGTCACAGAAGAGGATTATTTAAAAATTATGGCAAATCCATACAATAAAATATTATATAGCCAAATAAATGCAGTTACAGAACTCTGAAGTGAAAAGATGTTCTTGATACATTTATAGTCAAGGTAGGTTTGTGTTAAGTTTATATTATGTTGAATAAAAAATGTAGGCAATGATACAGTATATAGAATATAACACAATATTTTTTATATATATATATATATATAAATTATATATATATATGGAGAGAGAGAGAAAGAGACACAGAGGCCTGGGATAGTATACACCATAGGATAAAGAATAGTTCTTGGCAATTTTTCTACTTTCTCTTTATTGTATTTTCCATTTTCCATTTATTTTCATAATGAGCGTATGTGCTTGATTTTACAGTAAGAAAATATTTTAAAAACAAATAAATAAATTTAAAAAAATAATAAATAAATAAAAATAAAAACAAATAAATTTATTTTTCTTCCAAAATTTGGACTTTTTCTGAATTTCTAACTGTGTCAATGGCATCCTCATTCTTGGTCATCCATACTCAAAGCTATTTTATGTGTCTCTGATATTTATATAACTTTATCCAAATATTTAGTTTGTCAGTTTGTTTCTGATCTGCACCCCACTGACAGATTCCTTTGTTAAATATTATTTTTGTAAATGAATTTCCATGCTTAAAACTTGCCCCATGTAGAAGGAGAAATTTGGGGTTCTGATTTGCATGCTGTTTAGACAGTAGAGTTATGTTTATTTGTGAAAATTTATCAAGTTGTATACCTATGATTTGTGCAATATTGAGTGTATTTATACATTGATAAAAAATAAACAAATAAAAAATCTGCCCTTTACCTACAAGATAAAGTTAAAAATCCTTAGCTTAACATTATATCCTTCTATAATCTGATCTTAATCCTTCTTAACCAGGATCATCTCCAATATTAGCATGACAAAATTTGCTAATAGCATTGGTTATGCAGTCTCTGCAAGAAATTGTTCAGCACTTTATATCATTTGTCTTATTTGATTATCCCAACCCTCTAAAGTATGCACTAATATTATTCCCATTAAACTAATGAAGAAACAGAGACTTAGTAAGAATAAGTTATGTTATATTTGTAGTTCTGGAAATTTACTAGCTTTGCCACCCAGTACTCATTCCCTATCTTCTGGT
The DNA here is from genome assembly GCF_949774975.1 of Lagenorhynchus albirostris. Taxonomy (NCBI): domain Eukaryota; kingdom Metazoa; phylum Chordata; class Mammalia; order Artiodactyla; family Delphinidae; genus Lagenorhynchus; species Lagenorhynchus albirostris. Next base: position 69,268,003 of record NC_083095.1, on the reverse strand, counting down.
AATAGCTCCCCAACTTTGTATCCTAGAAGGTCTATCATTCAAGGTGATTTACCCTCTTCAGCCAAAGGATGGAGCAAGACTTTTCAGATACTCTTCCTGAATAAAAATTTTGAGAGTAATAATAAAGAGATTGATGATGGCAGCAGATGAAAAGAATAGTTATTAGTGATTAGTTCCTGTTACAGACCTACCAGAGATTCCAGGTTCCTGCCATTGGAGCAAGATTCCATTTCAATACTTTAGTTACTATCTCACTTCTGTGGATAAATTCATTTCCTCCCTTCCCTTCCCTTCCTTTTCCTTCCCTTCCCTTCCTCTCTCTCTCTCTCTCTCTCTCTCTCTCTCTCTCTCTCTCTCTCTCAATCTTTCCTTCCACTTCTCTCCTTCCTCCACCACCTCCCTTTCCCACTTTTCTTCCTTTCTCTTTTCCTTCCTTCCCTCCCTCTTTCTCCTTTCCTTTCCTCCCTCCTTCTCCTTTCCTTTCCTTCCCTTTCCTTTCCTTCCCTTCCTTTCTTTATGTTTTGCATAAATCAGTGGAAGTACATTTCTTTTGCTGAGGGTTATTCAGCAACAGCATGTGTTAGTGCTGAAATTTGAACTCAAGTCTAGATGACTTCAAAGCTTGTGTTCTTAACCATTATGTTTTAGAGTGTGACTGCAAACTCAAGCCCACCTCTGGTTCTCATTGCTTAAATGCATACTTGCTCTTTGGGATCAAATTTTGCGCAAGTCACTTCCCCTTCTAAGATATTTTTCCTTTGCTTTCCATTTTCTCCCAATTCTACTGAAACTTTCCCACTGACCATCATAATACCCACTTTCTCTAAAATAGTCATTAAACTCTTTAAATCATAGAGACACTCTTTTCATGACACTTCTTATTTGCTGGTGGAATCTGAGACAGAAAGATAAAAGCCAGGAATAACTCTTCACCTTGAAAAACCACCACTGGTTCCCTGTGACTTACAGATAAAATCTAAACCTCAGAAAAGTCACATGCAAGGCATTTAAAAATTTTTTTTGAGCCTTATTTTCTTAACACCTTTATTGGAGTATAATTGCTTTACAAAGGTGTGTTAGTTTCTGCTTTATAACAAAGTGAATCAGCTATACATATATATATATATCCCCATATCTCCTCCCTCTTGCATCTCCCTCCCACCCTCCCTATCCCACCCCTCTAGGTGGTCACAAAGCACCGAGCTGATCTCCCTGTGCTATGCGGCTGCTTCCCACTAGCTATCTATTTTACATTTGGTAGTGTATATATGTCCATGCCACTCTCTCACTTCGTCCCAGTTTACCCCTTCTCCCTCCCCATGTCCTCAAGCCCAAGGGATTTTTTAGTCTGGTTCAAATCTATTTCTCTAGTTACATCCTGTGCTACTTTCTCCCTTTCTCCTTCTCACCAGCACGTCCTCCCTCCCCCATCCTTCCTCTTTCCTCTCCAGCCACACAGATCAACTCCTCCTCTCCTAGTCAGGTGAAAATTCGGCAGTGGTCTACACAAAATGCCTGAACAAACTTTACTGTGTTCATACGGGTAGCATTCATTTGTTGTAAAACTTCCTTGTGACAATTTTTCATTGTATTGTATTTTTTGAGATTCACTTTTATCTGTGGTATAGAGGAAAACACACTGTTCAGGCAGTGAAAAGACTGAATTAGTTCACCTCTTCTGCTCTGAAGGGTTTAGATCAGCAGTGCCCAACATTTTGGGCACCAGGGACTGGTTCCATGGAAGACAATTTTTCCATGGATGGGAGGAGGGGGTGGGTGGTTTCGGGATGATTCAAGAGCATTACATTTATTGTGCACTTTATTTCTATTATTTTTACATTGTAAAATATAATGAAATAATTATACAACTCACCATAACGCAGAATCAGTGGGAGCCCTGAGCTTGTTTTCCTGCAACTAAATGGTCCCATCTGGAGGTGATGGGAGACAGTAACATCTGAAGTGTGTTGCTTATGTCCAGTCTACTCCGTAAGATGCAACTAATTGTCACTTGCCACTCACTGATAGGGTTTTGATATGAGTCTGCAAGCAACTGATTTATTATGGTCTCTGTGCAGTCAAACCTGTCTGCTAATGATAATCTGTATTTGCAGCCACTCCCCAGCGCTAGCATCACTGCCTCAGCTCCACCTCAGATCATCAGGCATTAGATTCTCGTAAGGAGTGCGCAACCTAGATCCCTCGCATGCGCAGTTCACAGTAGGGTTCATGCTCCTGTGAGAATCTAATGCTGAGGCTGATCTGACAGGAGGCGGAGCTCAGGCAGTAATGCAAGTGATGGGGAGTAGCTGTAAATACAGATGAAACTTCGCTCACTTGCCCACCACTCACCTCCTGCTGTGTGGCCCAGTTCCTTACAGGCCATGGACCGGTACCGGTCCATGGCCTGGGGGTTGGGGACCCCTGGTTTAGATAATTTATTGCTCTACACTATCCTTCCTTATTTTTTTAATTTATCTGTTCATTTACTATGTGGAAAATGTAGGGGGAGAATGCTAATATGATAAATCTGAGTTACACTCACAGTGTATTTATTTATACTATAAAGAAATTGCATTACATCATTGTTTAAATCCATGAAGAAATACTGTAACAGAAAAAGTATAAAATTTTATATATGTTTTTGACATTTTCTTGAAACATTGCAGGACTTTATGTCATTATTACTGATATTTTGCCTCCAGGGTTTTTGCCTCTTTGAATACAAAATCATGTTGTACAAAATAAGATGAAATGTTTTTCCTGTAGGTTAGAAGGAGCATATTGTACACTGCTGGAAATAAATCACCTGAGAATAAATATATTAGAAGATACAAAATGCCTTTTTTATGCTCATAAGGAGAGATGACATCAGATGCCTAGAGCTTGACATTAAAGACTTGTATACTAAACGCAATACCTCAACTTGTCTTTGAAGCACAATGGCTTTTTACATGAGATTCCAACAGTCAGCATAGCCTCTTTTCTCTACTCTAAGAGAAGTTGAAACAAGTTTTGCTGTTTTCTTAGTTTGGTACCACTTTAAATATTGGCGTATTTTGGGTTTCTAGATTATTTTGGGCATGGGGGTTGAACAAGGGACTTCTTTGTAACAGCATCCCCAGATGTTATGACTTTTTCACTCTGCATAGAAATGTGAATATATTTATATATTGGAGTGACACTTCTACAGGAAGCCTAGAGACCTGTTTACTACATGTCACCAAAGTTAAAGTGCAAGTGTGGTAAATTTCACTGCTTGTTTAGACTTCATGAATATAATTACTCAATGTTAGACAATAAGAAATGGAAAACACTTAAGTGGCTTTCTTATACCTGGATCTGTTGATTTTGTCAATGAGGGCTTTCATTAAGAGCCACTGAAGGTTAGTCCTTCTCAATTGATGTCGTGGTAACAATTTACTCTCTCCTGCCATAGTAAAGATAGAATGAAAAGAACCTGTCCTTCAATCTGTTTGTGGTAGAGATTTTTTGTTTTTTTTTTAGTATAAACATTGAATTCCTCTGCTTGCTTGGAGATGGAAGGTCATTAACAGGGCACTTGAGCAGATTGGAATTACAGTCAATTGAGACGTTGAAACATCCTAAATGGCCTAATGCAGCAACTAAGTGCTTCTTGAATTCCAAAACTTTTACTCGAACACAACAATCATGAATTTCCACTGCCTTTGGTAAATGCTGTTTTTTACAGTTTTGTGTAAAGAAGCAACACAAATTTAAATTACTGTATTTATATTTTTTACTTAGCAACATTAATTTGTCGAGATGTAAATGTAAAATTGAGCCTAACTTAATTAGATGTGGTTAAATATTAAAATTAGTAGAAAAATTAGTGAAAAGTAAACTTGGCGATACAGCTAATGCCAATGCGATTTATTTTAACTGTTTGAGTCTATATTAATTTGTACTATTATAGTCATAGGTGTGAAAAATGGCCATTTGTAGGCATCAATCAAGGCTAAGATGTTCTTTCTTTATGCACACATATTTATAAAGTATATGGAGTATATATATGTAAAGAGAGTATATATATTTAAATATGCATATATATGTAGTGTATTTATATATATATGTATACACACACACACATATAGTAGGCTTACAATCTCTTAAATGTTGGTTTAATTCCTAGAAAGAGAAATTCATTTCCAGAACACACAGATAAAAAGATTTTTGTGGTTTAAGGTAGAGAATAGACTACAGAATGAAAAGAAACAAAAGCCAACGTAATACATCCCAACATGAACAGTTCACAGTTATCAGATTTGTAATTGCCAATGAACAAACATTAGGAAATGTGCTAGAGAATTCTCCAAGAGCCACTGATGGAAGAATCTGAGGCCAAAGGACAAATAAAGTATTGTTTTTTAACATCTTTATTGGAGTATAATTGCTTTACGATGGTGTGTTAGTTTCTGCTTTATAAAAAAGTGAATCAGCTATACATATACATATATCCCCATATCCCCTCCTTCTTGTGTCTCCCTCCCACCCTCCCTATCCCATCCCTCTAGGCGGTCACAAAGCACCTTTTGATTTAACAAGAACATAAGCTTTTTTCGTCAAACGTTCTACTTGTATTTATTCCTATTTTTCATTTTCTGATGCTCTCCAAATATATTTTAAAATATATTTTATACATTTTTTCTTCATTGCATCTTTGATCACACTGTCTCTTCCCCATGCCATAAAAGCAAGGAAAATTTGAGTGGGGAGTCCAGACTCAAGAAAGCATGGTGCAAGTGTCATCAGGAATCAAATTTATCTTAGGCCATATAAAATACAATATATGAAAAGAATGTATATCTAAAGTTTTGTGATGAATAACTATAGTAGATACAACAATGAAGTACTAGGAAGAGCTGATTTTAGACCTGGTATTTTCATTCATCAATAATAGAATAAAGGTCACTTTTTTTTTTTGCCTTAGCTTTCCACATCTGTTCAACGAAAGGATCTCATTAAATGACCTGTGAGGTATGTACAACTCCAAAATTCTATGATGTTAGATGCCCTTATAAATTGCTATTTTTTGTCATTTATTCAATGATTCCAAGTTACTAATGAACATAAGTTAATAGAAAATTTGGATAATTTTCACAGTGTGAATTAGAGAATGCAGGCTCTGTTAAAATCAATGGGAGAATAAGAAGGCAGGGAGAAGGGCAGATTGTGAGGCAGGCATATTGAATCTTACAAAACAAACTCGAGATAATATGGTGGTAGGCACTCTGCTGGTAATTAGTTCAGTGCTATGAGATCTTGAAAGGCTGAACTTTAGGAGATGGAAACTAACTGTGAACTGGAAATAGGATGCCAGTGTACAGGTGTAGACATCTTTCTGAGATCAGTTGAAGGGGAGGCAGGAAATGAGGTGGCAATTAAATAATCGACTGCTGTCAAGATTAGATTTTTTTCAAGAAGACAGTCTAGGGCAAGGTCAAAGGTAAATGTAGGGTTGAACCAAACAGGAATCAGGGTTTTCATTACTTAGATAAATATATCTGAAAAATGTCTATAGAGTTTATACTGGGGCAGCAATGCATATTTTGTAAACACACGAAATCTCAAGCCTCATACCAGTAAATAATATGTTTGAGGCGCGCTTGTAACTACCTGGCATGGCCCAGAACAGTACTGAGAAAACAATACCTCTTTTATCATGCTTTAGTATAAAGTCTACCAAATAATAATAATATGCATTTTTGAAATGACTAAATATATACTTACAGAGCGCACTATTCAAAGCCATTATAGACTTGTAAGCAAGTTAATAAATGTTCAAAAGTCCGAAACTACACATTCATGTAATACACAGCTATCACCTTCAATAGATTAAATAATGCAACTTCTCAACCTTGGTCCTTTAACCAATATCTATAAAAGCCTAAATAGATATTTTTAAACCTAATCTTGAATATATGCAGAAAAGAAGTCTTTACCTTACTTATGTAGAAGTCATTGTGATTCTCAGCTATTGTTTATAAAACATTTTCATTTTGAATTCTATTGTTTAAAATATTCTTTTATTGCATATAAAATATTTAATTTAATAATTAAATTGATCATAAAATAAATTTTTTTTTTTTTTTTTTTTTGCAGTACGCAGGCCTCTCACTGTTGCGGCCTCTCCCGTTGCGGAGCACAGGCCCCGGACGCACAGGCTCAGCGGCCATGGCTCATGGGCCCAGCCGCTCCGCGGCATGTGGGATCCTCCCAGACCGGGGCACGAACCCGCGTCCTCTGCATCGGCAGGCGGACTCCCAACCACTGCGCCACCAGGGAAGCCCTATCATAAAATAAATTTTTGAAGAGCTCAGGAAAACCATCACTTTAATGTCTTCATTAATACTTAGTGGGGATTTATTTAAAGCAAAATTGTTTTTGCTGATATTATGAACTTTACCCACTACCTACCAGTAGGTATAAAATAAGAATTTACCTTTCAACAGAGCAGAGGATATCAGTATGGTTACTATATTCAAGAATTCTAGAGGATGCATTTCCAGCAAAATTTTCATGGGTAATACAGTATTTAAATCTTAGAATATTTTTAAGAAATTCATTTTATCATTTCATTCTTAGAATTGGTGAATAACTCTAATTACTCATTTTTCATGATAGAAAGTCAAAAGGTCAAGCTGCTTTTTTGTAATTTTAAAAGTCTCTCTTAATGCTCCGGTAGTCAGTTGAACATTTCTTAGTGCTGTCTCTGGAGGTAAAATAATTGTATTCATTGCATTATCTTATCTGAAACTCTGTGTAGTAAAGGTGACATGGAAAGGATAAGTCATCTTCAGTGCCCTCTTCACCATTCTGTCATTTTTGTCTTACTACCATTTCAGGCATAACCCTGGGTTATTGTTCTCGGTTGTTCATGGCTTGGCAGTTCATGGTTTATGCCTGGTGTAAACATAATAAAACCCAGCATTTATTTATTTATTTAAACATCTTTATTGGAGTATAATTGCTTTACAATGGTGTGTTAGTTTCTGCTTCATAACAAAGTGAATCAGCTATACATATACATATGTTCCCATATCTCCTCCCTCTTGGGTCTCCCACCCATCCTCCCTATCCCACCCCTCTAGGTGGTCACAAAGCACCAAGCTGATCTCCCTGTGTTATGCAGCTGAAACCCAGCATTTAATAAAGCCCATCTGTCTGATGCATCTCTATCAGAGCAGTCCCTCTAGCTTTGCTATGTCTTTGCTATCTGGAGTTTGGTTAATTTAACTCTGCATTTAAAAACATAGGAAAAGTCGATTATTATGTTAGAAAATGCTTTTAATTTGTCCTAATCAGAAACTTTCCCAATACCAATATTATATAGCAAAAGACTTTGCCCCTATTTTAGGGAGATAATTAAAGCTATTGGGAATGATTTATCTCAACTACCCATTCGTCCTCTGAACATCTGCTTTCTTTCTCCTAGTCTCTTAGCCTCTTTCTCTCTAGTGGTTTCTTTCCATAGTCTAAAAACGTTTCCAATTCCCTTGAACTAAAACTATTTCCTTCATCATATATCTTTTGGCAAACTCTGTCCCTTTTCTCTTTCCCTCTCATGCACACTTAATGAACAATTGGTTTCATCTCAGATGACTATTATTCATTCCACATTAATCCTCCAACGCCCTGCAACCTAGCTGTTGTCCCCATCACTCTACAGAGACTATTCTTGGTGAGCTCAATAGTGATCAAACCCAGTGAATCCTTCAGTCTTTATCTTACCAGATAATTCTTTTCAGTGAATATTAATGATCATTTTCTCTCTTAACGCTTTTCTATTCCCTTATCTTCCATGACACTATACTCACTTCGTTCTTCTTGATCCTCTTTTTCTTTCTTTCTCTGTCTCTCATTTAGTTTGGCCCTTATGTAACTCTTATTAAGCATTACATCACGTCTGGTGAGATTTCATCCAGGATCATGATTTCAAGCATACCCAACCTACATGTGGGTTATTTCCAAGTCTCTATCTCCAGCCCAGACTTGTAACTGCACTTCAGACTATATATTCTCAATTACAAATATCCCACAAGAGCATCAAACACAAGTCTGAAATGAAATGTACCATTTTTACCCTAAACGAGTTCATACCCTATATTTTCTGCCTAATTTACCTATATCAATTTCTATTCCATCACTTAAGACGGAAGACCTTCTTTGTTCATTCTCTTTTCTTCTCCAAACTTAAGCCTGCCAAGTACTGTTTTTCATCGATTACAGATGCAGATTTCACATTTTAACAGCTCTGAAATCAGGATACATCTCAACAAGCAACAATCGATGTGTTATAGTTTGATTAGCAGAGATTTCATTCCCTCTTAGTGGTACAAAACGAAGTGTTGTGTCCTATGGTCTGGTTTACGGGGTCTTACATTAGAAGAAATACAGTACTTCATAAATCTATGTCAATCTCTCCACTTCACTACCACTCCGGTAATACAAGAGTCTTTCTATCTTCTGTCTAACCATTTTTATCCATTATTCCTCAAAACGTGAGAGTCTTGCATTTGCAATGCAATCGGATTATGGAATTGTTCTGCTTTAAACTTTCAGTTCTTCCTCATCACTTATGGAATAAAGCATGATGTTATTTACATGGGATTCAAGGCTGCTCGTGCTCTAATCCGTGACTTGCCCCATCAGTCTTCATCCCTTCCAGGCTTGAATTTCCAGCAATACCAATGTGACTGATTCTCTCCTCAAGATCTTTTCTCTTGTGTTCCCTTTTCCTGAAAGCTTTCCTTCACATGCACAACCAGAATTCCTCTTTACGACTCAGCATCTAGGAAAGGAGACACTTGCCTCTAAGCAGGGTTAGATGCCCCACAATAACCTCTGCACATCCTTTATTGTGCTTACCTCATGTACCATAAATTTTATCAAATCTTTGTGGTTCTCCAACCTGGCTGTTTTCTTTTTGAGGACAGAGTCTATATTCAGTAATTTTTACATCCTTAGCACCAAACATAGGACCTGGTACCTGGAAGAATTTTAGTAACTACTTATTGAATAAATGTTGAATGGGATATATCAGTGGACAACTGATAGTTAAAACATTCTTGAAGGATATGATTGCTCATGAAATCACATGGAGGGAAAAGAAATGAAGGCTGAATTCCTGAGAACATCACTATTTAAGGGGTATGCAGAAGAAGACATTCCTGCAAAGGAGACTGAGAAATACAGAGTAGAGACCTACAACTTTGATTGACCAGTGGTGACATGGAAGCTCCTGTTCCCTCGGTCATGGCTGGCCTTCCCTACCAAACTCCCACAATCACCTCCTCCCCATTCCTTATCTACCTGCCCTGATGAGGGGATGCCTGAGCTAGGATCTGAAGGATGTTAATTAGATTCAGAGTGAAGGGAAGAATATTTCAGACAAATAATCTGGCATGTGTAAAGTTTCTATGGGAGAGATCATAAAAACTGACCCACACATGGCAGAAGCAGAAAGGTGTGGTGTGAGTGGGCATAAGATGAGCCTGAAGAGTAATATATATTGGGGCTTGAAAATGCAAGGCCTCATGGATCGTGTCATGGAGTTTTCCCTTTAACCTTGGGATGATGGAAAGTCTGAGGAGGTTTTAAGTCCCGGACCAGGTCATATGATGAGATATGCATTTTCTAAAGGTCGTTCTGTCTTGAGTGGAGGGGAACTAGAGTAGACAGAGAACAGTTACATTTCTTGCACAAATTAGGGAAATCAATAAGGTGTAGGAAAAAAACATGGAATTTATAGCTGAACAGGCATGAGATAGACCCAGATTCCAGCATTTCTATGACATTGTGAGGACTGAATGAGAGATCTTGTAAAAACCTTGACAAACATTAGCCCTCTTCCACCTCTCCCAAACCAGGTTCTCATTAAACATTTACCAAAAAACTATGTGTTATGCATAAAGGTACATTCACTTTCAAATTTTAAAATCCACCTGAAGCTTATATTTAAGACTTATAGTCTTATTATATTGTTCTGAATAGCTATATTATTAGTATCTACCTTTATACTTTTTATTCTTGACTTCTTGTTATTTAATATAAAAAGTAAATTCCAATCTTATGAATAAAAACAAAAATGTGAAAAACTTGTTATATTGACTTAATAAGTAGGTTGAGGTAAGTAGAGAAGATCATAATTTGGACCAACCAGCATCAACTCTAACCCCCTGCACAATGCCTTCTTTTATGTACTGCACTTCATATGGGTATCAGAGGAGAACTGTGTAATGACAGCCTTAATAGCTACCAGTCATAAAGAAACAACAGAAGAACAAATGTTGAGACTTGAAAGTTGGAAGGATCAATAGATAGATAGCATTTGTTATATGAGAGCTGAAATTAGATCTTCAAAGAAATACTGCCGAGAGCAAAATAAATTAGGTAATTTAGTATGTTCAAAAAACAACTTATTTTAAGGTCTGAATCCCAACATACACTATATATTTCTTTCACTGCTCATCTGGCTTAAAGGATTTATCCAATCCAAACTTTGTGTATCCTCTCTGGCTATTTTACAGTCCAGGTTACCCTTTCTGGTGTAATTTTTATAAAATACCCGCTTTTTTTGAGGGGGTGGGTGATTTTCATGTTCTGTGGGCATGTTTCTTAAAGGCAGATATTATTTATCTTTTTATCCCTAGCACCTGGAAAATCACATGAAATATGGCAAATACTTAAAGATATTGATGGTCGGGTGGCGAATTAATGTGAAGGGTCTCTGCTCAAATACTACCTCCTCAGAGAGCCCCTTACTATCTACTTTCATCTTTCCTTTATGTTTCTTCATGACACTTATTGCTGTCTACATTTATATTATTTATAGTCCGTCTCCCTCACTAGAACATATGTTCCATGAGGGTGGGGACTTTGTCTTCCCTACTTCTATATCCCCCAGGCCTGGAAGAGACACTGGCACTGAACAGATGATCAAATATTTTTGATAACTGAAGGATCAATATTTTTAGTGTTTTCACTTTATATTTGTTAGTACTTGATAATAGTATTATGCTGGGAAACTATTATCCTATAAATGTTGGGATATATTAGTCAGGGCTCTCCAGAGAAACAAAACTAATAGAGAGGGAGATTTATTTTAAGAAATTGACTTATGTAATCATGGGGGTTAGAAAGTCTGAGATCTGCAGAGCAGACCAGCAAGACTTGATGTTGCAGTTTTGAGTTGGAAGGCAGTCTGGAGGCATAATTCCTTCCTTTCTAAGGAACTTCAGTTTTTTCTCTTAAGACTCTCAACTGATTGGATGAGGCCCACCCACATTATAGATAGTAATCTGCTTTACTGAAGTCCACTGATTTAAATGTTAATCACATCTGAAAAAAATACCTTTACAGCAAAATGGAGGTTGGTGTTTGAGCAAAAATTGGGCACCATGGCCTAGACAAGTTGACACATAAAATTAACATAAAAGAAGATCTTTTTTATAAACCCTAATCCTTAAATCTTGTTTCTCTTCCGTGGATTGACAACCGGAAGATTTAACCGCTTGTATGCTTCCTTCACAGCTGCTGCCAGCAGAGGGCGCCCTCAAGCACCAGTTCTGAGGGTCTCAACTTCATGCCAGGTCTACTGAAAGTGAGGTCTGCAGGCCTCCAGGATCTGTACCACCTAGGACCTTGTTAGAAGTGCAGAATCTCAGACCCTATCTTAAATATACTGAATTAGAATCTGCATGTTAGCAAGATCACCAGGGAATTCCTATAGACCTTAGGTAGCTGCAATGCTCTTCCCAGGGAATTTGCGGCAAAGAAATTCCACACCCTCCACTTTTCAGAGCCACTTTTCTGCACTTTTAATTTGCATTATGGGTGGTCATCTAACTTGTTTGAGGGTAGAAATGAGTCTTATGTTATTTGGCTCTTTCTGCTTTTCTCTGTTTGGAAAGAACACGGGGGGGGGCGGGTAATAAAGAGCAGCATTATGTTACAAGCTCTATAAAAAAAGAGAAGTAGGCATAGCCTTCACTTTAATATAGGCCATCAAGGAAAAGGCAGCAAGGTAGAAGGTGGATTGCACTGCCTATTGGGAGACAAAGGTTCTTGATGTGAGTGCAACAGTTTATAGCCATGTGACCTTGAAAAATATTTTGCCTTCAGCTACAGTTTCCTATCTATATATTGAAAAGCTTGGATTAGTTCATCATCTTTAATCTGATTCCAATCTCTGATAGTCTGCTATCAAATGAGATAATATATATGAAAGTACTCATAACCTGTGAAAGAAGTAAGGCAATGATGCAGAGGACTATTTAGTATAGCATCAGAATGTTCTCATGAAAGAGATACAAGACCAAATCCTGAAATTCTGTTTTTGAAGATTATGAAAAATTCAGCCTTTTAAAATATATATGAATAAATTAAATAAGGGTCTTTTTTGTCTGGGTACAGAATGCAGAAGGAATCTACATGCTTTGAGTTAGATGGAAGAAGAATGGGAATTTTGGGTTGATATATAATAGCCCAGAACTTAGATTTATGGAACCCCTAAATCATGGTTTGCCTGGTGCAATCCATGCACACAGTTATATATAAAAGAAGGTGCCAGGGTGTTGGGGTGAGTGGTGTGGGATAAACCAAGATATATGAGTCTGCTGAAAGATGAGCAAGCACACTGGTCTTTATAGAGTCTCAGATATAACTAAATCCAAATTCTTATATGATCTTAGGTTCTTATTGGGATTGGAAACACAAGAAACTTGGATAGAATTGTTCTAATTAAATCTAAAATTGAAAGCTTCTAGAAGGACTGGACCAAAGATTTGATTGGTCATGAGTTGAAGCAACATTATTTATACATTGACACCTGTCTTGTCACTCCCTCCTTCTCCCCACTGGAAACCACTAGTTTGTTCTCTGTATCTCACATGACTCCATTTAAAAATTTTCCATTGAACTTAGAATATAACTAAAGTTCTTTCTGTGGCATATCCTCTCTCACACCTCACTTATTTTGATTTCCTAATCATTCAACATCTTTCAGACACATTGACCCCTGTCATCTCCCACATACCAGATTCTCCTCTGCCCACATGTTTCCCTGCATGTTAGCATCTGCCCAAAACATTCTCTGCCATTCTCCACATGGTGAGCTGCTTCTTATCCTTCAGTTGCAGAGAGGCCACCTTATAGCAATTTGGGTCCAATCATGATAAAAAACACACAGTAGGTTAAATAGGGGGTGCTTAATTTAAAGACCTATTAACTATGATAAAAGAATAACTGTGCTATATAAAGAAGTTCTACATGGTGCGCTAGGGCCGAAGAAGGGTACTTAAAAAAGGAAATACTTGGAAGTGGTTCAGACTTCACTGGAAGAAGTATTGTTTGACCACCAGATAGCAGAGAAGTTTGCTACTGTATCCAGACTATAGCGGGTGTGGACTTGCTAGGTGAACAAAACGCAACCCTCTGGAATATAGAAGGGGGAAGATGATTAGCAATGGGTGACTGAACATGGAATAGGAGTATGGCAGTCAGCAATGATAGAAGGCCTTCAGAGCCGGAGGGCCATGAAGAGTTGGGGGGAAGGTTTACAGAGGAATGACTGATAGGTGTGTGACGCTCGGGTGCCTGAAAACTATTTAACGGGGAGACAAACCATTGTGATGTTTAGTCTCATGAGGGATCCGGTCCAGACAGCTGAGGAAAGGTTATTGCCAGCCAAGGCTGTAAGGTCACAGAGACACAGTTTTCTGGATCCTTAACTGAGGCAAGCTCTATAAGATGCCCTCACACTGTCACAATCTCACCACCAGCCGTCTCTCCCCTGCCGCACCCGCAACCTCCTGCCAAAAATTAGAGGAAGACTCTTCTTTCTGCAGTATCTCCCCAGCACCCTCCGCTGGGAACATCCTGCTCAATTTAAAGGGAAAATTCTTAAAGGAATTCTGTTGCTTAGCAAAGAGAATCTACTGAAGTGTTCATCCAGACTTATAAGGCAGTAAATTAATAATTGACACACTGTTTTTGTGCCCTGAACTTAAGTAACCCTGAAAGCTTAACCCACTATTCTCTATCTGATCCCTCTGTTTCTTGAGTAGCACTTATTATAATTTTCTCTTTAATTTTATTTGGTAACTTTTTTTTTTTTTTTTTTGCGGTACGCGGACCTCTCACTGTTGTGGCTTCTCCCGTTGTGGAGCACAGGCTCCGGACGCGCAGGCTCAGCAGCCATGGTTCACGGGCCCAGCCGCTCCGCGGCATGTGGGATCCTCCTGGACCGGGGCACGAACCCGTGTCCCCTGCATTGGCAGACGGACTCTCAACCACTGCGCCACCAGGGAAGCCTATTTGGTAACTTTTATTTTTCCGATTCTCTAATTAGAATGTAAGCCAATTAAAACAGCAACAACACTTACTATGTTCACTGTAATCCTCAAGCCAGGAAAGGATGCTTAAGGATGGACCTAGAGTCTGTCATACAGAGGGAAGTAAGTCAGAAAGAGAAAAACGAATACCGTATGCCAACACATATATATGGAATATAAAAAAAAAATTGGTACTGATGAACCTAGTGGCAGGGCAGGAATAAAGACATAGAGAATGGACTTAAGGACATGGGGTGGGGCGGGGTAAGCTGGGGAGAAGTGAGAGTAGCATCGACATATATACACTACCAAATGTAAGATAGTTAGCTATGGGAAGCAGCTGCATAGCACAGGAGATCAGCTCAGTGTTTTACAATGACCTAGAGGGGTGGGATAGGGAGGGTGGGAGGGAGGCTCAAGAGGGAGGGGATATGGGGATATATGTATGCATATAGCTGATTCACTTTGTTGTACAACAGAAACTAACACAGTATTGTGAAGCAATTATACTCCAATAAAGATCTATTAAAAAAATAAATTAATGTTGAATGAATTTCCAGAATTGACTATGAAGAGGTGATCTCTCTTAGACTAGCAATAATAAGATCCCAATTCCAAGTCTGATAGGAAGATAGGAGTGGGAGAAGAAATGGGAATAAGTAAGATGGACCTTGCAGACCTGCCTCAGCTTACTGTCTCTCGTATTTCTTTCATTTTTTTAAAAAGAAGAGAGGAAAGACACCATTATAATACTCATATTTTTTAGTACATTTAACCCCTCAGTACATTGCTGATATTCCTATTCAAGTATTACACTGATTCTTCATTGACTTATGCATATAAACCCCTGGTTTTGAGTTACATGAAAACTGCATATGGCCATCAGCAGGTGGAATTCGTGTTGAGGATCTGCAAAGTACTTTGTGATTCCATCTTTATTTACCGAGAGTTATGTCACAGGAAATATTGTGCTTTAAGGCATCAAAATTACCTATCACTGGAAAGCATTTAATCTTACCATCCAAACATATCTTGAGTAAACAGTAAGATAATATAATTTGATTCCAAGTTTTTTCAATGTCCCCCCTCTAGGCCTTGCCATTTATTTGGATATCTCTGAAGTATAATTCCTAAAATGTTCCTTTGTGTGCACTCATTTCAGTCATGAAAACTGAAAATCACCAATGTTTTTACATTATATATCTCGTATACTGAGACTGCTGTGTTCTCAAAACAGTTTATAAAATCCTGCAACGCATGGAAATTAATAGGGAAAGAGACTATTATGATGTTCACTCAATTGACTGGGTTCTTTTTTCTCTAAAATATCTCTAATGACTTTTCTAAAACTGTTTTCCCTCCAAGTTACAGTAAGTGCTATGAATGAAAAGAATGGGGAATGGGCGTGGTAGGATGAACCTGATTTATGTTGGTTTCAAGGAAAGTCTTTCTGAGTGACATTTAAGATTAGACTTAAAGTTTGAAACGGAGTCAGCTAAGGAAAAAGAAAAGAGTGTTTCAGGAAGAAGAAAAGAGCACACCTGAAAACACTGAGGGAAGAAGGAGTTTGGCATTTCCTGGAAACTGAAAGAAGGTGGTGTGGATGGTAAACAGTGAACATAGGAGGTGAGGGCTAGTTGGAGATGAGACCAGGCAGGGGCAGATGACGTGCTGCTTCAGAGGCCATGTTAGGAAGTTCCACTGGTCGAGTTAGGCTGTGAGTGGCACAATCATATTTACTTTTTAAAAACCCCACTAAATATATTCATTATTCTACGCAGATATAAATATGTAAATGAACTTGATCTGATCTTTCATAATATAATAATTTATTAGACATCAAAAACTTCTGAGAATTAAAATTTCTTCTTCAATTTTTATTGACGATTACCTTTTAGTCAAGCAATGCATGTAAAAAGGCTGGAAAAATAAAGAAAATAATATCCACACACCCAACATATTTGATATACCCATCTTTGCTGTCATTACAGCACCTGTCTTTTTCTATGTGTTTCCTGATTTTTTTCCGTTAACATTTTAACATAGTAACTTTTCTGGGTTAAAAGAAAATCCTCCTTTTTATTAAAACACTGCATAATAACTTATTATATGACTACATAATTCTTTACTGTAAATACCACCATATTTTTGGACATTTAGTTTGTTTAGTTAGGTTCCTAGAAATGGAATTACTAAGTCAAATACCACAGGTGCTTTTATAATCTTTGTTACACTGGTATTTGAGCATGCCTATTATACCATCCCACTGCAAGTGTTAAATATTATATCTATTTGAATATTTATAATTAAATAGGTAGTTTTTAAGTATCTTGTGTACCTTATTGCTGTTTTAATTTGTATTTCTTTATTACTTGAAAATTTGAACATTTTATATTTCTTAGCCATTTATATTCTCTCCTTTCTGAATTATTTATTCATGCCCTTTGTCCATTACACTATAAGGGCTTAATGTTCTATTTACTAATTTGCACTTTTATTATATATATTTAAAATTTTTTTGCCTTGTTAATTTTGTTCATAAAGTTTTGTAACTTTTAAGAGGGACAGAAAAGCAGTCATCACAATTTTTTGTTTTTTGTTTTGAATAGAGTAACTCACTACTGAACAGCAATTTGTGTTTCTGAGATTTCTCTATTGTTTCTGTAGCTCACTACCCCTCCCCAGGACAGAAAGTGCATTTTCCTCTATGTGTTGTGTTGTACCAAGAATACTGCTGTTGTTCAGTGAATAGTAAATAATAATTATAGCAACAATTATTCTAGCGCCCTAAATGAGGCTGATATAGGGCAATGGAAATATGCAAAGAAAAAAGTCAAAGGACTTATAGTACCTTTTGTTTATTGATATCATATACCTATGTTACCTTATTAAATCTCACAATATCTTTTAAAGGTTTTGTTATTTTCATCTACAATCTGGAGGAAGTAACTGAAACACAGAGGGGCAAAACAATTGTCTTCTACTTGAATGGGAAATTAGATGAAAATCCAACATCCACATGATACTAGATCTCGAAAACACATTAACCTCATGCTTTAGTATCTATTTACACATACATCTGTGAGATCTTTCTTTCAAATAAACAAGAAATATAACCAAGAATAAACAAAATAAATATTTTTGTTTTTAAAGAGCTATCAATTTCAATTTTTAAAATAAAATATCTTAGTATATTTATTAACCAGTGGAGAAAAAAGTTTTTAAAAATTTAGTAGTCTAAGAATCAGAACAGGAGATAAAATAATCCTGGGATGATTCCAGTACCTTTTGTTTATCCATGGGTGGATTATCTGCTTTGTGAATTATTCATGACTAATTTTGAATCTTAGAGCTGTATTGCCCCACTGCTTGGTTAGCTCTGAGGCCCCTTCCTCCCACTACCCAGCTGGTGTGTGCTCAGGGGAGACAAACTCTTTTTAATATGAATCCAAGCAAAACACAATTAGGAAAGCAAATGTGCTGGAAAAATAATAATATCATGGATTACAAAGCCAAATATGAAAGAATTGAATATCACCTACCCTTTTGAAATAGCCAACTACTGTTTCTATGCGATGCTTAGGTAATTGAGGTGGGCCAATCATGCTACAGACATTTAATCTATGAAAGGTCTCCCTTATTTGGTTTGATCAAAATAACTGAATTGCAAGGGTTGACTATGTCAGAGCAGTAGCTGCAAGCCTGACTCCTTTCCAATTGTCTCCAGGTTCTCCCAGAAGAAGAATCGTCAGAAAGAACCATGGCCATAACTTAAAACCACATTCCTCTTCCGAGCTGAAAACAGCCAGAGCTAAAAAGAAGCTCATGCCTACATCTGAAGGGCTGCAGAGCTCTCAACCACACACACAAACACATACACTCTTCTCAGAAATTCTGGCACCTAAAAAATTTCACTATAGATTTTGTGGATTGGGTAGGTTATCTAGAGCAGCAGTCCCCAACCTTTTGGGCACCAGGGACTGGTTTCGTGGAAGACAATTTTTCCACGGCCAGGGGTGGGGGGGTGGGGATGGGGGATGGTTCAGGCAGTAACGCCAGCGATGGGGAGCGATGGGGAGTGGCAGATGAAGCTTCGCTCGCTCACCCACCGCTCACCTCCTGCTGTGCGGCCCGGTTCCTAACAGGCGGCGGACCAGTACCAGTCCATGGCCCGGGGTTTGCGGACACCTGATATAGAACACATAAATACTATTATTCTATTAATTAAATAAAATTCTGTCATATTCATGAACATTGTGTCCATTTCCAAATGACAGAAAGCTTTTAGCAAAGTTGTATCCAAATGATTCACTTTCAAAAAATTCATGACCTGCACATACAGGTACATGGATAATATATATTTTCCATAAGGTTTTCATTATGCAAAAGGAGCAACATTTAAAATGCTTTTTACAAACTAGGAAAACAATACACACTCATTGCTAAAAATTAAACTCTGAACTCTACTGTAATCTGATTAATTTGTATTGTAATCTAAATCCACATTATTTTTCTAAATAAATAGACTCAGATGAAAATGCTTAAAACAGCCATTGATAATTTTAGAATATGTTTAAATAAGCAATCACTCTTTATATTACAGTCTTTCTTTTCAAACAAGGTTTGTAATACCATTTAGTGTTCGTATTTAAGGTAATGTTTATTAACAAATTACCATTATCTGTTACAAGTAGGTTTCATTAAATGACTCTCATAATGTAAGGGATTTGAATTAAAGCATGTACTGTACTTCTTTATGTATTTTCTTTCTTTTTTTGCAATAACATGCCTAAAGATTAGCATAATTTATTTTTAAGGAATTAATGTTCTTCTTCAGAATAATAGTTATTCTCATTTTGACCTGCTGAACTAGCTTCATATTTACAAAAAATAATTAAGTGTTGATCAGAATGTGGCATCTTCTGAGGCTTTCTAATCACCAGCTCTACCAATCCAGGGTGCTTCTTTGCTGACCCAACATAAATATACTTAACTAATGAGTTGTGGACCTTTAAGAGCCTTCTCTTTCTGCACTAAGCTCTCCTAAGAATTACTTCAAATATCTTCTTCGCTGTATAGATTCTTTCTTATTGTTCTATCTCAATCTTTGATTATGCTCATTACTCAAGGGAACTACCTGGTTCTCCCTCCTGCCTGTAAAGTCTCTTTTATTTTGTACAGTTCCTTGGTGTTCCTTTCTATCTTCTATCTTCCTTCCTTTCTATCTGCTAGATTGGATGCTTCCTGATTCAAATAGATTTTTTGCTCAAATGCCTCAGTTTAGATTTTAACAGAGAAAACTAAGTGAAAAGTATACAGGAATTCCATACTATTTTTGCAACTTCTTTAGAAAACTAAAATTAATTCAATACTTATTTAATATAATTTTATATTAAAAGTGTTATTTGTGAGAATTCAAATAAGAATTACAAATAAGGCCATTCATCTTAGGCAATTAAAAAGAATAAGGATTCAGACTGGGGAGCTTCCAAACTAGGATCACAGTTCAAAACGGAGCCAAGACCTTTGTACCTGCCACGTTTCACGAGTAACTGGAAGTGGGCTACTTTGGGCGGGGGGGCATATTTTGAGCAGGCAGTGGTCTTCAGTTGGGTGCAGTTCCTGGGGAGGGACTAAGCTGTGAACTCTCAGCAGGGAAAACCCCTGGCAACTGGAGGAATGAATACCCAAGTCCTAAAAGGGGATCTGGCTGCTGTGCCACGGCAGCCACTGAAATGAAGCTAACCCTTCAGCACAATAATTGGCCATAGAATGAATGTGAAACTGGCAAGGAAGAAATTTTGTTAGGCACTGGTAGTTAAAGCCATGCAAGTTTTGCTCAAATTTTTCTTGTTCCAAGTAGTTTTTCGCTTGAATTTGTCTTTATGTTTGTACCTGTAATTATACATTTTATAATATCCATCCGAAAATATCAGCTATTTGAGTTGAAGAGGAAATTTGGAATAAGTTAAAAAGTATACTCTTTTGTATCTTTAAGGGATGTGTTTTTAGGTGTGGGAAATATGTACAGAATGTTCACTGAGTTTGCCTATACAAGGGCATAGTAAATCCTCATCCCACCCCACCTTCCACATTTGTCCAAATGAAGTCATCTTCATTTTTGTTAGACATGGCTAAGTTATGTTGCGGTAACAAATCAATCCCCAAATCTCAGTGGCTTAATGCATCAATCTTACATGTCCAGTGTGGATTAGCAAGAGTACGTAGAAGGCTCTGTCATCTTGTAGTGGCCGCACTGGAAAATATAGACTCTAAGGTCACTGCAGACATAGAGAAGAATGGAGGAGGCATACTTGTTCCTAAATGCCTAGAACCAGAACTGATCTTTCTGCTGACAGTCTATAGCCTAAAACTTGTCACATGTTTCCAACCTAACTGCAAAGGAAGCCGGGAAATGTAGAGGCATGCATGGAGTAGTAACAGACTCTGCTCAAACTGGCCAGTGAACCTTCTGGAATATTCTGATACATAGCTCCAACCCAGTAAGAAAGACTTAATTTATATGCTAATCTCCTTTATGTTTTTACTAGCTAGAGTCTTATCCATCAGTATAGCTTCGCTGAGCAAAGAATAAGGTCAATCTTTGCGCCATATATATTTTTAATAACCAATATACTGGTCAGTGAAGCAACAACTTGAACATTCAGACAATAAACATGTTTAAGGACACACATAAAATGCTTTGGTAAGTTGCATAATCATGAGAAGACAGAAATTTCATTTAAAAATATTTTGAATTTATTACTTTAATTTCATTTAAAAATATTTTAAATTATAAGGCTAATTAAGGAAATTAGCCTTATAATTCTAAGCCCTAGACTTGAAATATCTAGGCAGGGATAATTTATGTTCTGATTGTTTTATAAGGACCCACAATGTATTAGGACAAATAGGATATGCAAAAGTTGTCGGCAAATATCCAAACAGGACATCAGTAAACAGCACCAGAGGGGGAGGCTTTAGTGCAAAGGCATGTATTTCCTGACCATATGGTCTCAGTTTTTCAGTTAAAATGTTTTTCCTTCTGAAAAAATTGCCTCTCTATTCTGTTAATCGCACTGCAGACCTGTTTCATAAATTAGAATTACCATTTGTCATGAATACTAGTCACAGGAATATGTCTTTCTGTTACTAATGCATAAAGTAATGACTGAAAATCTGGGCCCTGGAGTCAGATTCCCTGGGTGCAGTTCTTGGCTCTGCCACTTACTATGCCCTTGGGTAATCAATTAACCTCTCTGTGGCTCAGTTTCTTCATCTGTAAAATGAACAGAATAACATTATCTACCTAACTGGATTGATGTGAGAACAAAAGACTTAGTATTTGTAAAATGTTAAATAAAATGCCCAGCACACAGTAAACTCTGTGTGTTTGTTGGTGGTGGTGGTAGTGGTGGTGGTGCTGTAGTCACTTTTGTTCAGCCACTTACAAATAAATTAGTTTTATAAGAGGAAGGCTTTAAGATGGAGAAGTTAAGCCCAATGTAAAACTTTTAAGATAATGGTGCTGATATAAAATTTCAAATGCCAGAGTAATTTTTGCCAACATTATTCATTCTTTTCTTTTTCCTGTTCCATAACTTTCTAAAATCAGAAATTTGGTTCTAAGGGAAAATATGTTAGCATGTTCCATTTATTAACTAATATATTTTTTCATGTGATTTCAGTTCAAGAAAGCAGTTAAGGAATGAACAAAAGAAAAGAAGATCTTTCTTCTCTCTACAGACTGAATTTTGCATGACCCTGCCCTACTCTCACACACCAACATGGCCACTGTCCCACAGTGATACGCTTGTTGGCACTCTGAATGGAAAGAAAAAGGAAAAGCATCGCGGAAAGAAGGGTCTAGGAAAAAAAAAGGTGAAGGACGTGGAGAATTTCATGCTCAGAGACTCTTTGTAGTCAATGGGAAATGTGGGATTCGAATTGAAGCTATGAAAGGGTAATCCAAACTTCTGACCATTCCTCTCATGCCCTGCAATGTTCTCTTCTCTCAGGGAAAGGAAAGGATTGGATCAAAGCATTTATAGGTTTAGAATCTTCCAGATGAACTTCCCTTTCACTGATATCTGTGAATAGGACTTCTTTTGGTCCTACCCATATGTAAGCAGGAGAGTCCCACCTTTGACTGTTTCAGGGCATTGCCAAGATCCTGGCTATAAGCCTCCTAACTCCAGAACACATATGGGCTGAATTGTGTTCCCCCAAATACATTATCTTGAAGCCCTAGTACTTTATTTTTTTTAATATTTATTTATCTGGCTGCATTGGGTCTTAGTTGTGGCACGCAGGCTCCAGAGCGCACAGGCTTAGTGCCCCACAGCATGTGGGATCTTAAGATCCCCAACCAGGGATTGAACCCACGTTCCCTGAATTGGAAGGCGGATTCTTAACCACTGGACCACCAGGGAAGTCCCTGAAGCCTGAGTATTTTAGAATTTAACTATTTTTGGATACAAGGCCTTTAAAGAGGCAATTAAGTTAAAATGAACCCATTAGAATGGGCCTAATCCAATCTGACTAGTGTCCTTATAAGAGGAAATTTAGACACACAAAGAAACACCAGGGATTCATGTACACAGAGGAAAGACCAGGCGAGGACATGGCAAGAAGACTGCTGTCTGCAAGCCAAAGAGAGAGGCTTCAGAAGGTATCAAACCTTGATCTTAGACTTCTGGCCTCCAGAACTGTGAAAAAATAAATTTCTGTTTTTTAATCCACCCAGTCTGTGGTATTTTTTATGGCAGTCCTAGTACACTAGTACAACATATTTTGAGATTCAGTAAAGCTGCTTCCTAACCACTCTTTGCCAGACAATCTTTTAATATATGATATGCCTTGTCTCACATTCTTTATTTTTTTAATTGAAGTATAATTGATTTATGATGTTGTGCTACTTTGTCTCATTTAATATTAAAACCTTTGTTAGAGAAAATAAACTAAGTGAACAATTATATACTTTACTGGTACATTTCAGAAAAAAATATTTTGAAAACTTGGGGTGATAATAAACAGTTACATTTATGTTACTTAAACTCTATCACACATTTATCCATAAAAATTTTTAGTTTTGGAAGCAGTAATGTCTAAATTGTCTTCAAATTATCATTCTTTGCCCCCTCTATTGTACTCCCCCGAGCTAAGTTTATTAATATCAAAGATTTCTATTCATTCTATGTAAATTTACTGAAGTCTGTTAAATCTCTTGATTGCTGACATTTTAGAGTTTTATACACTTTTTGCCTCTCTTTTGACAAATCACACGCATATCTTTAGGGACTCTTATTACAGAGCTAAGTACATTGTCTGACAAAAGCTGAAGAATTTTAATAGATAAATGACAAATTTTAACAAAGAGCTCTACTGAGTTAATTTCTGAAATCGTTTACTGTATGTATAGAAAACTGGCAGAAGTAATTTGATGAAGTGCAGGTTTTCTATATATAATAAAAGAGAAAATTATTAGTAGATATATTCAATAAAATCCGTCTATTGGATGGATACCACAAAAATAATCTACCAATACAAATATGTCTTCTTGCTTTCTCATTAGGTTATTTTTTCCCTGGACTTAAAAAATAATGTCACCAGTTATTAGTATCTATAATTTCCATCATTTAGATTGCTGCCTTAGAATGAATCCAGAAAGTTCAAGTTCAAATGAGAGAAGGAAGCAATTCTACTACTGCAAAATCAATGACATCTTAGACTTCAAAAACAAACAAGCTTTATAATTTAAATATATATCCCTGGATAGTTACACTTTTCTTTGAATACTTAGTTTACATTGTGTGGAGTTGGTGGGGACAGTGGTATGAAGGAAATGTGCTTGATGGGATCACTGCATAATCTGTTCTCTGCAGGTGCTAGGAAAGGTCAAACAGAGAGTGTCATCATCACAAAGTAAAGTGATTTTCTTCTTTATAAGCTCCTGATGTAAACAGACTGATGAACACAACACGATCCTTACTCACTCGCATGACATCATACACAATCACAGCTAAATGTTTCTGTCTGTCAAAGTCTGGAGAGTCACTACCAGATTACTGCCTGATTGGCATATAACCCAAAATGGTATTTCTTTGGTTTTAATTAGCCAGTGCTTATTTTTGCGAGATTACTGGGCTCTGTAGGGGCAGGTCAAAGAGAGTGAGCACCGAGGCAAGGTTAGAGTTTAGCCAGCTCAGAAAAGGAGTAGGCTGTATTGGTAATAGAGCAGCAACATTATTGAATATTTGTTGACGTAAGAGCAATAAATAAAGACATTTCTTATTTTAAAATCAGAAATTACACATCACATTGCTTGGAAAGAGAAGGTTTATAAGCACGTGGCACTTAATCTTTATTCATAATTTATGCTCATGTTCAAGACATTTTTAAAAACTATTTTCTAACAGGCTCTAATTTTGTTGCTACATTTACTGCCACTTAAGCAGCAGCTTTTAGTGTATGGAGGCCCCACTGAAAATACACCTTCTGAGTTTTTCCACCCAAGACATTTAAGTCAGAATCTGGACCCAATCTGCCACATCACAGCTAGCAGCAAGTGAGGAGGACTCAAAGATCCTGCTGGTATAAACATATTCCTCGAGGGAGCAGCCAAAAAGAAGCTTGGATATTTTCTTTTAAGGAAAAAAAACAACCCTGGGTAAAGAATGTTCTAGAGTATCTTGAAAAAGCTTTGTATACTTTCTGGGAATGATAGTTTTTTAAAATTATAAATGCAAGTATGAAATGATGCAATGTGTAAAATACAAAAAAAGTCAGATCAGAAGGAAATGGGAGACAAAGTTTCCTATAACTTAGGAGAGTATTTTCTTCTAATAATTAGATCTTAATCTTGTGCAACCTCTTACTATGGGTAAGACCTATGAGCAGTAGGGCAGATTCTTATTTTTTAAGACGTTGTGGCAAAGTAAGATGGAAAATTTCAGGAGCTGAGTTATATAGTCCACTCCAAAAATGTGCCAAATCTTTGTTTTGGTGTCACTATCACTAACTAACCACTAAAATATAGGCAAGCAAAAGAAAAAAGTGCAATAATACACATCATATGTGAATATGAATGGATTAAAACACCATACATACTATTTGCTATTAAAAACAAAACAGACTAGCAATATTTTTTTCTTCTGTATTCTCACTGCCAAATAAGAGTTATCCATCATATTTGAAGGAACACTGCGTGATTCTATCATAATCTATGGTCACATCAGATATGATGGGTATCTTTAAAAAAATGTTTTAATGGTAGTTTTCTCAGTACATAGATTTTCACTTAATAGCAAGCTGCATCAGTTTCCCGGAGTCAAAGAGCAGTTTTCAGTAGTCTGAACTTTTGATTGATCTGAGCCATGTTTAGCTTTAATCTATCCTTGCACATGACTAGGTAAAGAGATGTTCTATTGGATTTTGTCCTTGTAGCTTCGTCTTTCTCTGTGTGCATCTGGAGTGGGAAAAGTTTTCAAATCCAAGTAGGGTCAGGATTTAACCTTTATTTGGACTTTATTGTGACTGACTTAGGGAGGACTTACAACCTCCACAAAAGAATGGGTCAAGACCTAGGGGAAAATACAGAGGGTTTAGATGGGGTTGTGACTCCTGGCTCAAGCAAATACAGAGTTAATGGCTTGGAAATGGATTTCAACTTAATCTGGTATGAGGAACTCAGTGCTGAGTCACAGAAGAACCAGAGCTGACAACTCCAAACCAGGATGGGTTGGGAGCAGGGCAGAAAGGAAGTCGATGCTAAGTGGAGAACAGGAGGAGCTTGATGCAGGGCTGGAAGAGAAAGACAGAGTGTGTTATGAGTTGGGGGAAGAGCAGATGGGCTGTGACTGCCAGCCTACTGGCTAATTAGAAAATACTGCTTTGTTAATCCTGAGCTCTAGAAGTCCTTAATGTGTACAATCTGACCAAAAGGACAATTGATTATTTTTTTTTCATATGAACACATCTGACTTACTCCATAACACTACTTTTATTTATGAATTATATGTTTCTTTGACTTGAAATAACAAGAAATGCCATTTCCTGTAAGCAAGGAAAATCCCTTCAGAAAATTTTCAAAATTCACAGACTTGAGTGTTCATTTTACCAGTTAGGAATATCTTCTAGGTAATTGTATTTAAAATGTCTAACTGTTGAAACAATTGTCCAACAATTGTTGTTGGTCCAATTTTGAATCAGAATTAAAAAGCATTTTATTAACTCCTTTTAGGCTATACTAGATATATTTTAAAGTTTCTTGCAATGCTGCCAATTTTTACATTTTTCTTTAGAGATGGCTTAAGGCAGTAGTTTTTAAAAAATAATTTATTAAGAAAATATTGAGCATTGGGAGATGAAAATATTTTCCTGTTACTGGCAAATATCCAAAATAACAGCCTAAAAATATTAGCATATTCTATCAGGTAATGAAAAATGTCACCTGACCTCTGAAACTGAAAAATTAGTTCTGGGAGGGGGGAATTGCTAATGTCCAATTATTTTTTCTCTCTCATCTTTCATTACAATGGAAGGGAATGAAATGAACCAGGAATTTAGGGTTTGACAAAATGGAGGACATAAAAGAGCTCAAACTCATGATAAAAATGTGAAAAATGTTTAGATAGAAGGAATCTCAGATTATATGGATCAAGTTCTGCATTTTATTAATGAGGAACCTGAGGCTCCAACTAAATGTCTTGCTTTCACCACTTCTCCACTTAATTCTCTTCTCAGCCTCTCCAATAGGCTTTCATCCATACTATGCCACTGAAACCTTATCCAGGACATTATTGACACCTATCATTTACCAAATCCAATGACCAGTCCTCCTCATACCTGATCTCTTGGCAGCGTGTGACAGAGTTGACCACTGCCTCATTATTGGCGTACTCTTATTTACTCAGTTTATGAGACATCACACTGGTTCCTTTACTTCTTCCTTAATGATTGTCTGCCTTTGCAGGCTCCTCATCTTTATGTTAGAGAGCCCTGAATCAGTTTTGGTATTTTCTTTTCTGTCTACAGTCACTCTCTACACAATCTCTTCTAGTGTCATGACCTTAAATATATCATCTAAATGCTGCTGATGTCTAAATTTTTCCACCAGTACAGACTTCTCCCTTGGGCTCTAGATTTTTATATTCAGTTACCTACTCAACATTCCCTTTCTGTTGTCTAATACACATCACAAATTTAATCTAAATTAGAACTTTTTTTTCACCTTCCCCTGCCCCTCCCCACAACGTGTTCCTCTCTAGTTTTCCTCACCTCAGCAAATAACGCTACTATTCATCCATTTGCTCAGACCAAAATCCTTGGAGTCATTTAAAAATTTAAACCTGTTTAATATCTCTTCTCTACATAGAAATCTCTAATGGTTTCTCATCAAGATAAAAGTCAAACCCATTGCCATGCATAATATGGCTCTTGCCTAATTTTCTATCAATTTCCACTCATTCAATGCTTAATTCTCACCCTAGCAAAGTGAACTTTTTGCTTTAATGCTAGAAACCAGATTTATTTTGATTTTAGGTCCTTTGTATTCACTCTTTCTTGAAAATTCTTCCTGAGAGCTCTACATGGTTCACTGCCTAACTTCTACATTTCTGTTCATATTCCATCTCCTTAGATCAGTCTTCACTAATCATCCAGAGAAATTAAGGAAACAATCACATTTACCATTCCATCAAAAAGAATAAAATACCTAGGAATAAACCTACCTAAGGAGGCAAAAGATCTGTAATGTGGAAACTAAAAGATGCTGATAAAAGAAATCAAAGATGACACAAACAGATGGAAAGATATACCATGTTCTTGGATTGGAAGAATCAATATTGTCAAAATGACTATACTATCCAAGACAATCTACAAATTCAATGCAATTCCTATTGAATTACCAAAGGCATTTTTCACAGAACTAGAACAAAAAAAATTAAAATTTGTATGGAAACACAAAAGACCCCAAATAGCCAAAGCAATCTTGAGGAAAACAAAACAAAACAGAGCTGGAGGCATCAGGCTCTCTGACTTCAAACTATACTACGAAGCTACAGTCATCAAAACAGTATGGTACTGGCACAAAACCAGAAACATAGATCAATGGAAAAGGAATAGAAAGCCCAGAAATAAACCCATGCACCTATGGTCAATTAATCTATGACAAAGGTGTTAAGAATATACAATGAAGAAAAGACAGTCTCTTCAATAGTGGTGCTGGGAAAACTAGTCAGCTACATGTAAAACAATGAAATTAGAACATTCTCTAACACCATACACAAAACTAAACTCAAAATGGATTAAAGACCTAAATTTAAGACTGGATACTATAAAACTCTGAGAGGAAAACAGAACACTCTTTGACATAAATTGCAGCAATATCTTTTTGAATCCACCTCCAAGAGTAAAGAAAATAAAAACAAAAATAAACAAATGGACCTAATTAAACTTAAAAGCTTTTGTACAGCAAAGAAAACCATAAACAAAATGAAAAGACAAACCACAGAATGGGAGGAAGTATTTGCAAATGATGTGACCAACAAGGGATTGATCTCCAAAATATATAAACAGCTCATGCAACTCAATATAAAAAAAAAAAACCCCAATCAAAAAATGGGCAGATCTGAATAGACATTTTTCTAAAGAAGACGTACTGATGGCCAAAAAGCATATGAAAAGATGTTCAACATCACTAATTATTAGAGAAATGTAAATCAAAACTACGATGAGGTATCATCTCACACTAGTCAGAATGGCCATCATCAAAAAGTCTACAAACAATATATGCTGGAGAGGGTTTGGAGAAAAGGGAACCCTCCTACACTTTTGGTGGGAATGTAAATTGGTACAACCACTATGGAGAACAGTATGGAGGTTTCTTAAAAAACTAAAAATAGAGCTACCATATGATCCAGCAATCCCACTGCTGGGCAAATATCCAGAGTAAACCATAATACAAAAATTATCTGCACCCTAATGTTCATTGCAGCACTATTTACTATAGCCAGGACATGGAAGCAACGTAAAGGTACATCAACAGAGGAATGGATAAAGAAGATGTGGTACATATTACTCAGCCATAAGTAATATTACTCAGCCATAAGAAAAGAATGAAATAATGCCACTTGAAGCAACACAGATGGACGTGGAAATGATCATACTAAGTGAAGTAAGTCAGACAGAGAAAGACAAATATCATATGATATTACTTATATGTGGAATATAAAAAGATAGAAATGTTTTAGGAGGTTGGGATTAACATATACACAGTACTATATATAAAATAGATAATCAACAAGGACACACACAGGGAGAGCACAGGGAGCTCTACCCAATATTCTGTAATAACCTATATGGGAAAAGAATCTGAAAAAGAATGGGTATATTTATATGGATAAGTAAACCACTTTGCTGTACACCTGAAACTAACATGACATTGTAAATCAACTATACCCCAACGTAAAATAAAAATTAAATTAAAAACAGTTTTTTTAAAAGAAATAATGTCCACCTCCCTCACCACATATTGTCAGTATCTATGCCCTTTGTTATCTTTTCTTATGTTTCTTAATAGCATTAGTCACTGCTCGAAATACATTGTGTATTTACTTATTTACTATCTGTTTCCCAACTAGATTGTAAGCTTCAAGAGGGCAAGGTCTTCATCTTGTTCAGCACTATATTCACAACACTACAAGAATGTCTTGAACATAGTTTGTTCTCAATAAATATTTGTGAAATGAATGAATAGATGCAGTATATTGCTTGAATGTTCTACTTGACTATTCAGCAATTAGGTTTGAAAGCATAGGTGTTTCCCAGACAGTGTGGGGAATTTGTAGTCACTGTGTTTGTAATCAACACTCTTTAGGAAATGGCTCATCACTTTTATCACTACTTTCTCCTCCCTCCTCCTTACATACCCTCTTATCTACACAGGGTCAGGATAATCCCTGCCTCTCTTCACCAACCCTCTAATACTACTTCTTTAGCTATGTAAACACATGGAAGAGTAGAATAAAGCTGTCCTTGTTTAGCTGTGAATGGTGGTGGTATGACAGACTACATGGAAGGACTTTAGTTCAGAACTCTGTCGTCCCTGTCCTACATGATAGATTTTGTTGGCCCACCTACAGTGTTTCTCAACTTCTCTGTGCCTGGCCAAAACAAGTACTGCATCTCAGTCTCTGTGAGTTCACCCTCTCTCTTTCCTTTCCAAAGTTTCTGATTTTTTTTTTGCCACTGCCGCTGCTGCACATTTCTTTAAAAAACTCATAACAGAAAAACTGAGTTCCCAAACAAAATCCCATACCATATGTAAAAGAGAGTGTCCCTCTCTCAACTGGAGGTGTATTTTGAAATAAGAAAGTAACAGCTCAGCAGTCATTTGCCATAGCTTGCTGAGTAAGCCGGGCTCAGGTTAAAAGGGGGTTATAGGCTGCCAGCCAAAACACTGACAGCATTGCTGAAATCAGAGATTCAGAAACCCTATATGTCCCAAGGATTCTGTGTGGATGCCATTAATTACACTCCTTTCTACTCTGTCTCAGTTCAGTTCCCTCACGTGGATCAAAACAGATATGAATTTTAACTTCAGAACCTGTTAACTTTAGTTGAAAGAAATATTTAGCATTAACAAAAAGATCATGGATGAGTATTGCCATTAGAGTGAAATGAAATCAGAAATGGACATAATCACATGTGTTTTGCATCAAATCTCTCATCATTTTGGATGGAAGGTGAATTATACTGATTATGTGGGTCACAGTGGACCCAGTAGTAACTCTTGATGATGTTAGAGATATGGTTATTAGGAGTCATAATAGAATTAAAATAAATCAGAGGCATATATTGTATACATGACAAAGTTACTAAGTATGGTCAACACCAGGAGCTTAAATTGTTATTTTCTACTCCATAAATTTTTATACAGAGTCTTGCAACCGATAAGGAGCTCTTGAGGGCTCTGTAATTCCAAGGGTACATTTAGATAATGAGTTTGTGTTACTCATAATAATGATGCCATTCATCGCCATGTGTGATTCTATGAGTAGTAAAGCCCTTTGCTTTTGAAATCATCCTACTTATTTCTTGGAAAACTTTTGATGACAACAATTTTTCAGGTTTTTCCCCCCCGACAATAAATCAATGCAGTAAACTTTGACAGGTTAGAAAGTGAAGTTTCATTTTGCAGGAGCTTTTAAGCTGTCTCCAACCTGTAATTTGGAGACATTCAATCAGCATTTACATTTTTGAAGTTCTTATATTCTAAGAAAATATTTTGCCTTCATGTATTTAAAGAGTATCCAGATGTAGGGTTATTTTCTATTAGAAACAACATTTAAAAGGATAATTGAGAAGAAAGTTTGCCTTGTGAATAAACACTTTTGTGATCTTTATCTAAGATATTTAAAAAGTAAATGTTCAATTTGTTATCATTATAATGGAGTAGACAATTTTTTTCCACAAGGTTACATCTGTTTACGCTATTTTATTATCTGTTGAATGGTATGATATGAAGTCTCTTTATTGCAGTTTAGCTAAAGAAGTACCATGCCTGTGATGGAGCTGTCAATCAGCATTTAGTCATACAGTATCTATTTCTATCCCTGTTCTTCTTAGCACAGAAGGGCTATTATAGTCTACATTACGGCATAGCTACTTTGGATATAGATATCCTTGAGGGGCAGGATTTATTTTGAAAGAAGATACTCAACATAACATGACACATCATTTAGACATCTTTAAAAGTACACACGCAGGTATTTCAAAGCAAAATATAGCAAAGGCTAATTTTAAACATTTAATTTAACATTTTGTGAATGCATTTCTTTTTTTTTCTCTTACTTTAATAGCACTGGAAAAGACCAAATGGGGTCATGTGACTCTTCTGCAATTGAAAATGTCTATTTAAAGCAATCCCTGTGCAAACCTTCATTGCATTATCACCTATGAAGGACTATCCTTTGTAAGATATTATACATGTCAAAATTAGCAAGAGAAAATCATTTAAGGTGAAAGAGAAAGAAGGATAGTGCTGAAATGCATTTATAAACACCTGAAAAGTCAATTTTTCCAGATGTCCAATAATATATATTTCCAAGTACACCAATATATATGGAATATGACTAAAAATTAACGAGACTGATTACTAACCACAAACATGAAAATCAGTCATGCAGCTGTATACCACACTGGATGTGCTTCCAGATGTGATGATAAAAATGGATACAACCTTTTAAAGCATGAGCTTTGGATATGCTGTACACATGGAACTCATTAGCTAAGCAAATGGATGTTAATCTTTATGACAGTCAATTGCTGTGCTGCATTCCTATCGAGAACTTATCAGCTGGTCTGACCTGATCATCAAGAGCATCATGACTTAATTTACAGGAGAACTATTTTTCCTTCCCCTGCAATTCTATGAATTTAAAATGCACAAGAAAGTTTTCCAAAATAAATTGCTGAAATATTTAAACTTCCCTACTTCCCATAGCTTTACAGTAAATAGGTAATGGCATAAAACATTTAGAGTCACAGATTCCATTAGGAATTCAGCAAGATTGAGTATCTAATTTCTCATGTTCAGGACTGAGAAATTAACCTCATTTTCCCAACTGATTTAATTTCCACTGAATACCTAAAGATGCTCATATAAGAAAAGACTTAGTCTTTTAAAAGTACAGCCATTTTCAATCCATAGCATAGAAACGGCATCTTCAGTAGATAGAAGGGAAATGTCATGTCATAGCTCAGGAAGAAACAGAAGCATCTCTAGTGTCCTAACATTGCTTCTCTTAGAAACGTTATCATACTACCATATCTGCCTACATAATCACGGTATTACCATCAGGAAACTTGTTGCTTTGGGTTATCTTGAGTTAGCTCAAAGGCGTGATAGACCACACCTACCCCTATGAAACTAAGAGCTTGACACACTAGACATACTGCAGGAAGAGGCAATTCAAACTTCTCAGGGAACTCTGCCAGCACACATCAACCTATTTGACAGCAACTTCTGTTTCTTAGGCAATTTTAGCTGAAGACAACCATTTTGTCAATATTTTCTCTTCGTGATATGCTTCATTGTCCCCCGGGGGGGGCAGATACAAATAAGCCGCATCAGTGTTCTAATAATAACAGACAGAAACTGAAGATGGTCTCTTCAGAAAGAGACTGAATCATCTCTATTTTTGGTAAAGAAAAGCCTAGAGCACTTAATTAATGTGTTCATGAAAGTAAGTAAACCGCTTCCTTACAGAGTTTTAGGTGCTTTGGGAGTAAGTTTAACTCATTCAGTTCAGTATAGAACTGCTTAATATCCTGAAATTTATACTACGCTTTTTTGGTGGCCTGGATTAAGAACTTTTTCAAAATGTCTGACACTTTCATGGACAAGGTCATGAATAATATCTTGATCATTAAATATTAATGAAAACACCCTAAATTTCACAAATAGTAAGGTATTACTCTTTTAATTAATCTGTAAAGAAAATTCAATCCAAAATTGTGAATCCAAAATATTCATTATTTATGGCCAGAGTAGATCATGATCGGCACCACGGAAAAATAAAAGATGAATGAGACAGACTCCTCTCTCTTAAGAAGATGTGGTATATATATACAAAGGAATATTACTCAGCCATTAAAAGGATTAAAATAACTAGGTCATTTGCAGAGACATGGATGGACCTACAGACTGTCATACAGAGTGAAGTCAGAAAGAGTAAAACAAATATCGTATATTAACACATATATGTGGAATCTACAAAAATGGTATAGATGATCTTATCTGTAACACAGAAATAGAGACACAGACGTAGAGAACAAATGTCTGGATACCAAGGGGGGAACGGGGGTATGGGAGGAATTCGGAGATTGGGATTGACACATATATACTATTGATACTATGTATAAAATAGACAATGAATGAGAACATACTGTATAGCACAGGGAACTCTACTTAATACACTGTAGTGACCTAAATGGGAAGAAACTCCAAAAAAGAGGGGATATATGTACATGTATAGCTGATTCATCTTGCTCAACAGTAGAAACTAACACAACATTGTAAAGCAACTATGCTCCAATAAGAATTAATTAAAAAAAAAGAAAAGAAACGATGCTATGTTAAATGGACTGTGATGCGTGGTAGAATGAGAGCCTTAGAGGACTGAGGTAGGAGGTTTGGTTCTATTGATGAGGGGCATGGAGGAACAACTTTAGCAACTCCAGCACAGCTTTTGCCAAAGTATATTCTACAGAATACATGATTAAATACTGGATTCTTAAAGACATTTCCTAGAGCCTTTCATGTGCTAGTATTCATTATGATTTGTTGCAAACAGGCACCAAGATGTAGCATTACTCAAATATTTTTGATCCTTGAGTTTTTTTCTTCAGGGAATATCTCTTGATATGAATCTTCTATAAAAAATTTTTATCTTGGGAAAGTGAAGTTCTACTGACCTTAGTTTGGAGATGCAAGGCTAATGGCCAGAAAAATAAATAAATAACCTTTACATTAGATTACTGAGATCTAAGCTACAGTAGGGATGCTGGGGAAAAAGTTACAAAGACTCCAGAGGTATTTTAAGGGGTAGAATAAATGGACTTTGGTGAGTAATTAGAAAGACATTCATATGGCAATGTTCAGAAGGCAGGGCTGTAAGTGAAATTTGGGAATCATTCACACAGAAATAAATATATGATGTTGCCAAGGTCGATGAGGTTTCAGAGACAGTCTGTGCAGTGTGAGAAGAGAAGGGAATTCTATCTTCAACTTTGGAGGTCTGCCTACTTGGAAGGACCAGACAAAGGGAAAAGAGATTTCCTAGTAAACTAAAAAGTAGATAGAGTATAATAGGCATACAAGGAAAAATTACGGCAATGGGGAAAGTTTCAAGGGACAGTTTGGCTAGAATGAGATAGGAGAAAAACTAAAAGACATCATGAGTTTAGGAGGTTGGACATTAACATTGTTGGGAACAGAAACCCGTTGGCAAAATTTCAAGGAATGAAAAAGGGATAATGAAAACATACTATTTTTTTCAGAGCAGATTTAAAATTCTTGAGAAAAATAGTGGATTGAAAAATAAGGTTTTATTGACCCTCTTTTTATTTCTGATTTTCAAATGAGGGTAGGATTTACTGGGTTTATATATTATCAACATCTCCTTTTGAAAGGGAGATGTTGGGTATACAGAAGACATAGAATAGCTGTAAAAATGTTATTAAAATTCTGATTGATGATTGATAATAATTTTTATATTTGGTGAATACAGACAACCTATATATGGAAATTAACAATAACTATTGTATTGGATATCTACTATATGCAAGAAAACAGAAAGAGTAGATTTGAAAATCATTTTTGTTTATTTACAAGTTAACTAAGCCCTTTCTAATTTTTGGATGTTTAATGGCCAATCAGTATAACCTATTCATCTGTAATATGAAAATATAACACCTATGTTGTCTAATTACGGTTAATTATTACAAAGCAAAAAATAGATTTTGAAAGCTCCATAGCAGGAGAAAGATAGTAGGTATCATGGAAAATACCACAAAGTTTCATCTATTTAATTAAACAGCTATTATTTTTTGAGCATTTATTATGTGTAAGTACTCTGCTACATGACGTGAAAGATACAAATAGTTATAAAACCAGATCCATACTCGAAGATCTTATAATACGGTGAGACAAATCAGACCAAAAAGCATATATAATATCATTATGCATCTGGCACTTAGAAGAATGCCAGCCTCTATTTTTTGGAACATAGCTTTGAATCAACAGGCGGTTAAAAAAAAAATTTTGTGTAGGAAAAATATCTACCACAGATCCCAAGTATTTTACTTCATAAGAAAGAATCTTGGACCTTGTTAGTTTCATTATTACTTTGCCAAGAAGTCTACATAATTAGACTTCTTTATTTGTATGGGTGCATAAAATTTAGAATTTTGAAGTCTTTATGGACTTATTGCAAAATTTCTTTATTTCTAGCAATACTACTGGTCTTAAAGTCTACTTTGTTTAATATAAATATAATTATACCAGTTGTACTTCCTTTTGGTGTTTACATGGTATATCTTTTTACACCCTTTCTCTTTCAATTTTTCTGCAACCTTACATTTAATGTGTGTCTTCTGTAAGCCGCACATATTTTAAAAATCTAGTTTAATTGCTGTATTTTAATTGGAGTATTTAGTTCACTTAAATTTTTTATAACTACTGACAAATTTGGGTTTAATCTACTATTTGTTTTCTGTTTGTTCCAACTGTTCTGGGTTCCTTTTATTTTTCCTTTTTTGCCTTCTTTTGGGTAATTCAAGTACTTTTAATTATTCAGTTTCTCCCATGCTATTACTCATACCCATTTTTCACTACTCTTTTAATGGGTATTCTAAAGATTACAATATTCATCTTAACTTATCGAAGACTAATGTATATTGATACTTCTACTTGCCAGACAATGCAAGGACTTTAGAACATTTGAAACATTTTAAGACCATTTATCATTTTCTGCTTCTTTGCTCTTGCTATCATGAAATTCTACATATATTTTAGTCTTTAAAAGAACTTATTGTAACTTGTATGATAATATAAAAGTGCTTCTTATAAAAAGTTCCATCACTATAGAAGTATACAATATTGGAAATGTATCCCTGAGAGGGAATCACTGCAAACAACCTGGTTTCAGATAGATTTTTTTTTCACATTTTTAATATGGTTAAAAATAGTTTTGCAGTGCTTCTCCCCCCACCCACCCAGATAATACATTTTTTCAACTTTACCCTGCTTTTATTGGCCTTGTGGAGGAAGTCTTATGGTGGGATATGGAATAGATGGAGTAGGAAAATTATTACTATCTCCATGCCCATCTTCACATTGAATTGTTCATTCTGGCCTCATCTTGTCTGCCTCTCTTTCTTCTATAAGCTTAAATTTGGGGTTTGTAGACACAAAGAGGTGATTTATTGCTTTATGCATTCCAGCGCCAGAGCTACTGGAAAGCATGACCAATTCTGCTTATGTATTCATGTCACTCGGTTGTTCCAAGTTACACTGATATCAACTCCATCTTTATTGCCCTGAAGCCCCTTCCAGTTTTTTTAATTGTTGGTATGTATGTGTGTTCATGTATGTGTGTGTTCATATGTGTATATATATATATGTGATATATATATGTGATATATATATATGTGATATATATATATATCACTCTAGCTAGCTAGCTATAATCTATATATCAATCTGTTCATGTATATATGTCTTCTGGTGGACATCAGCACACATTTTCTGTTGGGTATACACATAGGAGTGGAATTTTTGGATGATAGACTAGGTGCATATTTAGTTTCAGTAGATACTGCCATAGAGATTTTAAACGTGTTAGTACCAACCAATATTCCCACCAATGATGTGTTAATTTACAATTGATCCATTCTTCCCATTATTTGATATTGCACATTCTTCTTCTTTAGCCATTCTGTGGGTATATTGTGGCATAATATTGTGGGTTTAGTTTCCCTGCTTAATGATGTTAAGTATGTTTTTATATGCTTATTGTCCATTTGGAGAGCTTTGTGTTTGTGAAATGCCTGTTGAGTTTTTTTGCTCGTTTTAAAATTGAGTCTTTTTTTTTTTTTGGTTGGAATTCCATATACATTACGAATTCGAGCCCTTTCTTGGACAGAGACATTGCAAATACCTTTCCCTAGTTTCTGACTTGCCTTGCACTCTCTTAACAATATATTTTGATGAACAGATGTTATATATTTTAATTAAATCTAATTTATCTAATTCTTATTTAATGGTTAGGTTTTTTATATCCCACATAAGAAACATTTGCCTATCTCAAAGTCATAAATATAGTTTCCTCTGTTTCCTTCTAGATGATTTAGACTTTCAGTTTTCACATTTTGCTATGATCCATTCACTTTGAACTAATCTTTGTCTACAGTGTAAAGTAGGGAAGAATTTATGTTTTCCATGCATTAACTGGACAAATTAATTATCCAATTAATTTACCATAATTTATTTAGCAAGACTATACTTCCCACCCTGAATTGTAGTGATGCCTTTGTGTCAATCCTTGTGCCAATACCACACTATCTAATTATTCTAACTTTATAATAAGTCTTGGTATCTGGTAGTGTACATTCTCTAGCTTTCTTCTTCTTCTTCAAGGTTGCTTTTTTTAAGATTTTATGTCTTTCCATAGAAACATTAAAATCAGTTTTTAAATTTCCACACACAAAAAATCTTCTGGAATTTTTATTGGGATTCTACTGAATTTTATACGCCTTGAGTAACAATTGACATAACAATAATGAGTCTTCTAATTGGTAAAGATGGCATATTCCTCTGTTTGATTGTCTTCTTTAATTTCTTTCAATGGTGTTTTGTAATTTTTAGTGTTGAGGCCTTATATCTTGTGTTAGATAAATGTATTTTTTAACTCTGAGGGATATTAGCATTATTGATTTAGATAGTCAATAGCCATTTGGATTTACCCACATTTTTACCCTTTTTATTTTATATTTCTTTCTGTAGACCCTTGCTTATGTCTTTCTGAAGAACTTACTGAGATATTTTTTTAATATGGGTCTGCTCAGTTTATGAAACTGTCTCTAACCTTTATTTACAAGGAGTATCTTCTATGTTGATAGAATCTAGATTGGCCCACTGAAAAAGATGTCATTTCACTGTTCTCTGGCTTCCACTATAACTATTGAGAATAGGTTATTAGTCTTACTATTACTGCTTTGAATATAATATATCAGAATCTCTGGATACTTTAAGACATTTTCTTTGTCTTCGATTTTCAGCAGTTAGACTATGATATATCATAGTGTGCTTTTCTTAGTATTTATTCTTCTTGAGGTTGATAGTACAAATTCTTTTTTGTTTCAGTGTCATTGTTTAGTTTTGGAACATTCTCTTTTATTGACTCTTTGAATATTCCTTTTCCTTATTCCTGTTTTTCTCTTTTTCTGATACTACATATACACATGATTTAGACATTTAGTCACATCCCATATGGCTATTATATTGTTTTCTGTATTTTACATTCTTCATTCTCTCTGTGCTTCAGTTTGGATATTTTCTCCTGACTTAAATTTCTCTTTACTAATCCTCTTTTCTACAGAAGCTATGTCCTGCTGAAGAAATCTTTGCCCAACTCTGGCTAAATTATCACTCTACAGAAGGTAAAACAGTTAAATTTATCTGCCATAAAACTCATCTATTGAGTTCTGAATAAATTATTGTTATTTTTCTGCTTTAGCATATACATTTGCCTATTTTACACAGACCAGTTTCCTGCTGAAAATTTCAAGAATATGTCTTACTTTCTTGAAAATGTTATTTACATTTGTTTAAAAACCTGTCTGCTAACTCCAGTATCTGGATCACCTGTGGATCTAATTGTATTGTCTATTTTTTCTCTTAGTTTTGAGCCCTTTGGTTTTTGTGCCCTGGTATACCAGACAACTTTTTGTTAAATGTCAGACATTGTGTATGAAAATCAGTAGAGACAATTTGTGGCTCAGACTCTGACTTACATACTCTTTCCCTAGAGAATATTTACTTCTGATTCTGGTAGGCAGCCAGGCCATGGGCAGATTGCCCTAACTCAACCCAGTTATTGACCCCTCAACTCTGTGAGACTGCTTCTTGGTCTAAGTCTAGAGAAAGAACATCAGACTTCATCAGTTAGGATGCTAATATCAGTGGATTCAGCTGATCTGTGGCTGGATTTCAGTTTTGTGAGAGTTAGTTTAGCTCTGGTGTGTCCTTAATTCTTGAGTATAAACCTTCAGAGTTCCAACTTGAAGACTAGAGGTGAGAGTCCTTCCTCTCTGGTGGGCTTTCAATGTCAATATTTAAGGGCTTAGATATATCTACCTATGCAACCAAAAAGCCCTAAATTCGAAGGATATAGAGAAAATGTAAGTGGATTAGTTTGTTACTCTGAAACAGTAGATGAAGGAGTTATTATAAGAAACTTTGTACCTGACAGCATGTGATTATATGAAAATATGTGATTAGGACAGGTATTTGAATCATGTTGACATATGACAAGAGAAAAATATGGTAAGTGAGCATAATCAAGAAGAGTTCTGAAGGGGAGATGACCACTGATATGGAGAATAAAGTACAGGAGAAGTTGGACAGGTAAGAAAAATATGAAATTTATACTTGCTTGAAATCTTTTATTTTTCTAAAAAGAAAAGAATCATTTCAATATTTCAAAACATTATGTCTATAAGAGTTTGAGGTTTAAATTACTGTACAGCAGTTAAACTTAAAATCTTAGACTTTATCTTTTTCAATGATCAGTCAAATTTGTCACTTTCTCTAATTTTCATTTCTGTTCTGACCTGAATATAAGACTGAATTTAACTGCACTCAGCTTAATTGCTTCTTGATTTTTGACTCATTATTTGAGTTGAATACGTCAAAATGTTAGAAGTGGGCAGGGAGTTCTAATAAGTGAAACTCCTGGCTACCATGCTGAATTGGAGAGTCAGAATTAACTGAGTTCAAATTTGACTCTATAGGAAAGACATATGAAAATAATTTTTTTCTTGAATCTATTCTCCTCACTGTTTATCACAGTGGGGCAAACATCATATTGACATCTGACCAGAGGTAGATGTATGGGTGCTGATGGAGAATGTGCACCATCAACATGTAAACATGTGTCTGTTACTAAAAAATATAAGTGAGACTTCCAAATCCCTCATCAGTTTCTAGATTTTTTCCTGTGTCAATGTTCATGAGTTAGAGGAAAGCAAGGGAATGTATTTATGATTATATGATTAGTGAGAGAATAACTGATTTTAAATATAACTGCAAAAGAACCAAGGGACAATTTCATAAGGCAATTCACTAATGTAACTGGTTGCCATAGGCAGAACAACCATCAGTTAATCTTCACATCCAATGGGAATGAATGACTGGACTGGAATTAACTGTTGAAAAATTAGAATAATTACTAAAAGTACTTCCTGATGAAGTAATCTGTAACACTTGGGAAATTATCTATAAATTTATCTAAAACTACTTAGGATCTTGTAGAAAGAACTGAAGAACTGCCTTAGTGAAACTTGTACAGTAGATTACTAGCCTAAAAGAAATGTGGAATCCACATATTTTAAATCATTTTTCTCTGTGTGAACACTCAAACTCATTTCTAAAGACAGACGCTTGTGTGTGAGTGTGTGTGTGTGTGTTAGCTTATTCAAATGGAGAGCAATCTGACAAGATTAAAAGTTTATATGAAGCCAAGATTTTCATTGATAAATAAGAGACAACAATGAACAAATTTGAAGTTGCTTTTCACAAATCAGAATATTTTGTTGCTGTTGCTATTCTTATGAATTAATACCTATGATACAAATGTATTCCATTTCTAATATTTTCCCGCCCTTGGTATGCTTTACTCCAAAGAACAGAATTAACTTTTTCTTTCCTTTTGAAATACTTATCTTTAGATTGGTCATGCCTATCACATGAAGCATTGTTCATATGAGAATCATGGTATCAATTCTCTTCAAAAACCCCTTTTATCCCACTGGCAGTGGATAACACAGTGTGGAATCTGTGCAAACGAAAACTCCAGAAACCAAATTCTCCCGGATGCTAACAATGCTTCCCCGGGGCATAGTGAGAAGGGTCTCAATTCACCTCCTCTCCAAGTTCTAACTAGACACAGGAAGCCCTTTAGCCATCAGCAATGGAGTTTCATTAAAGCCACCTCACTTTAGGTGTAACAAAGCTCCTTCCAGGAAGCAAACCAGAAACTCTAGTCCAACTGTAGAATTGCCCAAACATTTGGGTCCCTGCTTTCACACGGCACAAAACTGTGTAATGGCATCAGCAGCTCCTTAGCAAGCTAATGACCCTATGGAGCAATAAAGACTGAGTGAAAAATCATGAAGTTTTTGACTGAAGCTGAAGTTGAATTGCCATTTCAACTCTTCCCTGAAGAAAAATATCCAATTAATCTGCATGGAGCTTTTTTGAAAATAATTCCTGTTATTCAAATGATTGCTAGGGAGGATGAATGAATGATGAATCATTAATTTTTTTTTTTTTTTTTTTTACTAAACCTGATGCATTTAAAAATTTTACTTCTCAGGCCCATCAGGGCTGGAAATCCCTAGAAGGGGTATTTCTCAGGCTTTTTATTAGTACCTATTGGTGTTCAAATAAAGCCATAAAGAATCCCTTAGAGCCAGCAAAACCTGAGGGATGATTGTTCAAGAAATAACATAAGTCAGAGACCAGCCCCAAAGAGGCCCTTCCTTCTCTTAATCGGACTTTAAAATCAGCTCCACTGCAGAGAATGTCAGCATAAATTTCATTTACCTAAAATTTCCTG
The DNA here is from genome assembly GCF_949774975.1 of Lagenorhynchus albirostris. Taxonomy (NCBI): domain Eukaryota; kingdom Metazoa; phylum Chordata; class Mammalia; order Artiodactyla; family Delphinidae; genus Lagenorhynchus; species Lagenorhynchus albirostris. The sequence goes on along the minus strand of NC_083095.1, from coordinate 69,225,246 downwards.
TTTCTTGTCAAGTCCCCTCCAGGAAGCGCAGGGGCTAAATGATAACCAGCGTGAGTTAAGTCAGCAGGACTGATACCTTCTGAAGATTAGGGACTCAGACTAGTCATATAAGCAAGGAAGCCAGCCAGTACTTCACTTTTATTAATAAAAAAAGAAAGAAAAAGAGATCTGATTGCAGCAGCACTTTCTATGGGAGCTTTTACAGCATATTGCAAAATATCTAATATCCTTGTGCCTCCCTTCAATTCTTTCATGCATAGAGAGACAATTTACCTCCTCTTCCTGGGGAGTCAAGTGCTTAGTTGGTATCAGTTCCTCACCCCTCCTTGTTGCTTGGGTCAGATTGTAATATATGGTTTGGATTTTATTTTGTTTGTTTGTTTTACTTTTTAGGTAAGGGAAGAAAAGTAAAAGTATTATGATCCAGAGGACATACATATGAATCGTTGTTTGCATGAGCATGTAAAAATGACATGAACCTTAATCTGAAATTTCATATGCAGTTGACATAATACACACTCCATGTTCCTGTCTAGGTTTTCTTCCTCATTTAGTCTGTATCCAACATCTGAAAATTGATACTAACATTTCAGAAAAAAAAAACTGCCTACTTTTGACTTCTAGGAGCTGCTCCACTTGTAAAACTCTTTTGTGTTCTACTCTGAAATATTTGCTTATGTAGAGAATTGTAGTAATGAAAGGATATATTGTTTAAGTATGTATTAAGACATTTAAGTATGCATTAAGACAGTTATACATAGTGTTATGAAATTTACATTCTAGTGGAATATACAATTGTTGTGCAATTATAAACAGAAGTGTTCCAGTTACGGGATTGACAACTCCGCATACTTACACAATGAATAAAAGGCAAAAGATATTTCTAAAATATTTTAGTAGATAAACATTTAGATTTTAATAGTTCTATATTTCTGAGAACAGAAGATAGGTATTAAATCATAAAAATATTTCATTAATGGAGACTTAGAAATAAGATTAAAAGAAAATATATAATTTCGTATACTACATATTATGAGTATTTTATTGTAAAGAGCAAGCAATCAATAATCACACCATTCTACCTAAGAAAGGAAAAGAGCTTGTGCGTTCTATTTGAAGAACTAAGGTGATAAGACGCGACAGATCTGCTGAAGGTGATGTACTTCAACCAGAGTGGGAACCTGTCTTCTGCTTTGCTGCTTCAAGATACAAAATGATCCTACCTGCTTTCTGTGTTTGACATACTCGTGTCTGTCACTGCCCTTCTCCTGGACATCTGCCATATGTATCAAAATTCCTGATCAGCTAAAATTGCTGTGTTGATACCTCATGACTTTGGAGCAATTAGAAATAAACGACTGCTTATAACCATTCTTTTCTCATGGTATTAAAATGCAAAGATATTAGAGATGTTTTTTCATAATAAGAGTTTTTTTTTTCTGGATCAGATACAGTAAACAAGGATCAAACACATGCAGAAATATGTAATTTAAAATTTTATGTTGCATTTCATTGAAATGTTAACTGAATAATATTGCTTTGGCACATATGTTATATTCATGTCAATATGTTTCATATGCTAAAAAGATCTGTGCATGAGTGCCTAGCCTTCCCTGTTTACAAAAGAACTAAACAGCTGTGTAAGTTCATAGAAGAGAGGGATTGAATTAAGAAAGTGCTAGGACCAGTTCAGATTATTCAACCATACTGATCTAATGAATTCTGTGATTTACTATAGAAAATAAAATATACTTATGAGAATAATATTCACTGGATACCCCAGTTGAGAAGGGTCATTTAGTTGAACTAAATGTCAGAGGGCTCCTTCCCTTTCTTTTTTTTTTCTTTTTTTTTAAATTATGTAAAATTTCTTCCATTCAGGATCTTTGTTGACGCTATTTTACCAATAGGTTAAATATATAATTATACACACACACATACACACACACACACAGAGTAACTAAGTTATAGTGAAAGTTATAAAATGAGTATTAATATATAACATTTGACTGTAGGAAGAATTCTGAGGCTTTCTATCATACCATATTTGAGCCCAGATTCTTAAATCAGTTAATTCTTCAATCAGTTTAAGACTGTATGAATAGCCACAGCGATGGAGGAAGTCAGCTTGGAATGTTAATTCCCTGGTAACTTCTTACAGAAGTTACTGTTTTGAATAGTTCCAGATCCAAATATGGCAGTCTAATATCCTAAATTTTTCATAGCCATACTTGCCTAATTTGACCAAAACACCTTTTCTTCTCTTTCTCTCTCAACCTGGAAAATTAATTCTCTGTCAATTCCACAACAAAAAGATCCACAGCAGAGAGGGCAGCTCAGCCACAAATCATCCAGAAAAGTTTGGCATTTTTCTCCATCAAAATGGCTTCCACATGGCTGATGTAGTTCTTGTAACTTATAATAACTCATCAAATATTTTATTACAAAGATTTTTAAAAGTCTTCTATGCTATCAGAAATCAGACATTCAGTAACATCTGTTTGTGTCTAAATAATGTAAAGATAAAATTGTTTGCAATGTAAATCATATTTGTTTTCAGCAATTTACCTCAAATACGTGCATGAAATAAAGTTTATGTTGTAGCCACATTATGAGCATTGTTTGCTCTTTTTTCCTGAAGAGTCAAAGAAATGTTGGATAATTACCTTTTTCATAAGTACTCTTGAATATGTAAAATGTATACTGCTATTTGAGGAGTGTCTTTGTAAATAAAACCTATTCAGACATATTGGAAGGAAAAAGCAGTACCCCATATCTTTTAATCTGAATAGCCATTTCTTTTTTGTGATCCTACAGGATAGAATTTCCTTGCTATTAAGTGCTGTTCTATTTCTATGAGGTAATCTTGGAAATGGAGTGTTTGAGATTTTTAGTTTATCTTGATATAAGCCAACCCATTCCTGCTTAGAATACTTTAGTTTTATATCTAAGATCTTAATTACTACGTCCTTGAATAGAAGTTGTGTTACCAAATTCTAAAAACTGATGACAAGATAATTCTAAATGGGACTTTATTTGATCTTATTATCTGTATATCTCAGAAATTACTCACTTTACTAAAAAGTTTAGATTGGGGGAACTAAAAACTAAATGATTTACTGAGTAATGTTAGTGGGATATGGACATTCCTCATCATTTTTGTCAACATCAAATATTGAGAAGCTAATACATTGATAGCGTTATGATATGCATACATGGATAGTGATTCTTGTGCTCTGGAATAAATACTCCAAATATAGTCATATAGTTTGTTTCTAAGTTTTCAGACATGAATTGGTGATAGCACAGATACATTTTGTTTTTATTTGCAGTAAAGAATTACATTCTATAAAAATGACTGATAGAAGTCAATTAATCACTTTTAAACATGTAGAGGAAAATACTGCCACAAACAGTGATTGGGACTTATTATGAAAGTAAATTACTTCGGTGACAGGGGAGAAAGCCCCAGCGAGGAAATCATGAGTTGAAAACAGACAACACTCCTTTACAACAATGAAAAACCTTTTAAGCATGAAGAAACTGTAATATATGTGGCACTTGTAGGTACATTAAGATAAAACATCCAGGAGCCAGTAAATTTTTTCATGCTGTCAGAGTATTCAACGGTACATATGAGCTGTCGTACTTCAGTCATCAACATCCACAAAACCTTAGCATTTTAGAAAACAACTTTCCAACAGAAACAATTCAACTTCATACTAACCGGCATATGGATACTAACAGATTAAGTAAAAGAGCAATTTTCAGTCTCTGAATCTTTACTATCTTTCTTCCACCTCCTTTTTGACCAGAGCCCTAAAGATTATATATCAATATCCTCTTTTTCTTTTTGCTAAGACAGGGAGAGGGAAAAGGAGAGGGAAAAGGGAGTGAGAGCAAGAGGGAGAAGGAATCAGAAAAGTCAAGAAATACTAAAGGCAACAGGGAGTGTGGGTCCCAGAATTCCCTGTGATCAAGTTGGTTTCTGTTAGCAATGGGATTTACTGTTGGTCTCTGTGGGGGAAAAGAAGCAGAAAAGGGAACTATTGAGAAAGTATGTACACTCCTCATGTACCCCAAGTTATGCCTTAATTTAAAGGATGTTCTGGAATCACGATTCACATAGAACATTAATACAGATTTCATCTTTTGTGTGGAAAGTCAAAAGAATCCAGGAATTTATTAAATTAGAAAAAGAAAGCTCTATCAGGTGGACTATGCTAACCTCTTTCATACCCCTCCACAGAAAAGTTCTGATACACAAGATTTTGGTTTCCCTAAGGCATAAATTCTGTTTTACAATTCTGATTTGAAAACTGGGAAAAATACTAGATTGGTTGAGCTACAATTTATTAATTCTATGATCCTTTATATGTTTCTATATTCTTAAAATATAATGGTATATACAGGTAAAAATAATTAATGCTTCAATATGTCACCAATTATATCTTCCTTCTAAGACAAGACTTTTCATACTTATTACTTACTTTTCATTGCAGTGTACCTTTACAATACTAGCGTTTAGGGATAAAGCATTCAGCTAGGATTCCTCCATAGGAGTCCCAATACCAATGTTTCAAAGCCAGAACCATATATAAATATATATATATATTTAAATCTAATATGTTTGATATATTTATCTCACATAGGAATACATTTGTTTTTCTAGCTCTTGTTCTGTATTTATAGAAAACTTTATATTCTCTCAGGGGACAGAGAATGATTAGAACACTCATGTAATAAATGCATCACTGAAATATATTCACTATGTTTTACTGTGTAGCAGGGATAAGCAAGAACGCAGTTCTTGTCTTCAAGGAACATACAGTTTTTAGGGAAGAGAGACAAAAATTTAATTACTTACTATTCAAAATGTGATCTTAAGACCAGCACATGGGCATCATCTGGCAGCTCATTAAAACTGTAGAATCTCAGGCCAGACCTACTGAAGTGGAATGTGCATTTCACAGAATCCCCAGGTGATTTGTATGCACATTAGAATTCGAGAAACACCATTCTAATTCAAACATGAGCAGGGTTACTGTCATAAAACCTAGAAGAAACAAAGAGATGGAGAAGTTTGAAGATAAGAAGGTAGTGAGATGGGATGGAAAGATCTTAGTGCCTGCACTTTGCTCTTCAAATAGAGGAGAGACAACCAGTCTGGCACCTTTTACTGGCATTAAAATAAATGTTTATAAAGGAATATTTGTTTTTGAATGTTTCTGATTTACATATCATTTAGAAAAACAGTCACATCACTGTTGACAATGTCAGTCTAACAGAAATATAATCATATAAACCCACATCAAAGGGAAGTTTTACTTTTATCTATCCTATGATTTACAGAGAAATGAGTGATCATGGTAGCTTGTAAGAATAGTTTTGTCAGTTACTGCAGTTATTCAGTTATGAGTGCAGGAAAGTTTTCTACCTCAAGATCTCAACCCAGACCACACCAGTGGAACCAGTTCATATAAAGATGATCATTTTGAAACTGAAGCATTTAAAATCATTTTCATGTTGTTTGCAAAGCTTCAAATAGTTACAGGAACTAAGAAGGTCACAGCAGTACTTGTCCGTATCAATACCTTGCTTGGCCACTCTCCCTCTGCCTCTTCCCATTGTCTTCTCCATTCAGGATACTGTGAACATGTTGATTGTGGCCGGGAGAGAGTCAGGGAATAAGCATATTCTCCACTTTGCCTTTACGTGTTATACTGGTGTGTTTGAATGTTCTCTCTTCCACATGAAAGACCAAATAAGGGATACCTTACGGAATACTTTTTCTGATTATGTCTGTATATACATATAAATGACATGTAAGAATCACATATAAAGGCTGACAGAGTGTATGGCATATTAATTCATGATTCCATAGGTAAGACACGGATACAAACGTAAAAGCAGAGCCAGTACTTTTCAGGGCACGTGGAGGCATTAAATTATTGAAAAATAATTCTTCCTAACGCTTACCACATTTACATTGTGACATACCTCAAAAGGCAAAGATCTTTGTGATATAACAGTTATTATCTGGAGCCAACTTAGGAAAATAACAAATAGTTACAAAGGAAAAAGCTCTATTTCTGGAACTTGATCCAGTTATTTTATTAGTAATTATTTGATTTAATTAGGCATAGACGTTTTAGTTTTTGCATGTCTTTTTTAGTCTTTCTATATCAGTTTTCAAATCTACTTATAGTTAGATAAGAGTTCATTGTCATTGCTTATGTTTTATATCAGTTCAATTGAGGTTTTCTTCCTAGGATGAAAAAATTCAGGGGGAAATGCTTGGACACAAAATCTGACTTTAGAAATTAGAAAAGGTAAATAAGATTGTATATGCCATATAAGAATATCTTACAAAGGACTCAGTTGTTTTTCTTAATAAGTTTTACATGTCTCAAGTATTTCTATATTAATCCCCTTCTGAACTGCAATCTCATTATTAGGAACTTTTTTGTAGGATTATTCCAAACAGTAACTTGCATTATAAATATGAATAGATTTATCCCCATTATACCATAGCCTTCATAAATCCTCTTCTGCAACTGCCAGTGATAAATTTGTTGTACTTAAAATCTTCCTATTTATATTTAGCTGAGAACTGATGCTTGTTCAACTGGGGCCTATCCAGCAAAACATAATCCACTTCAATAGTTTATAAGAAGGGGAATTTAATGCAGGGAATTAACTGCACAAGTGATGGACTAGCTGAGAACAATAACTGGTAACAATAGGGATAGAGTAACTTATAGATTAACACCTGTGTGCCTCTTGGGCTGGATGATAGACCATGGTGGGCCTGGATGGTGGCAGCTGGAGTCACAGAAGAGACAAGCTGCTCCCAGTGAAACTGCTTAAGACAGGGCTGTTCTAGCTGCCTCCCTCATCCTGCCCTCCATCCCTCATCTTTACTACCCAGTAGTGAAGTCAGCTAGCAGGGGAGCCAAGAAAATCAGCCTTCAGGGGTCAGAAGGGGAGGAATCGAGCTGCTGGCAAACAGTCCCAGGACCTTCAAAATAATCTTCCAGGTTTTTATAAACAAATGTAAAAACTAAGGTTTTAAAAGCAATTTGTGACAGTAAAGATAGGGATGCACACATCGCCCTCCAGCTTAGCCCTCCTGAGAATTCTAGCACCTGCATTTGTCACTCCTCAAAGAGGGCAGAGAATAGCAAGAGAAATCATAGCAGAAAGAGAATTATATTAATCAAAGCAATTTCTGGTGAAAGGAGGCATGGAAATCTCTAAGCAAGTTACAGGAAGACAGCTATACTCTTCAAACCACTGAATTGAAAACAAAGCTTCAGATGATAACTATATGATTTGACAAAGACATTTCAAATTGCTCAGGAAAATCTCTTCCTTTACAGTAATGTTTCGGGCTATTTAAAACAGACTCTCAGTCGAGGAACTAAACAAAGATGCTGGGATTGGACACAGAAGACAGATGAATTTGGCTGTTAGCCATGTAAGAATAGAAGCCAAAATTATGCTAAAAATGGAGCCAAGCAATGTCATATAGATTTGAACACGATGTTGTGACAAAGAAGATGTTAATGGTTTCAATTTGCAGGTTTAGTAAGGGTCATAAGCTGTTTGATTTCTTAATCTAGTCTATGTATCCTAAATATCTCTGCAACTTTGCTAGCCACCTTCCCTTTTTTTTAAATTCTCGATTTGACAGTTTGGTCTAGATTCCAAACCTGATGAGATGGGTGGCATGCTCCAGTATTTTGGTTCATTGAGGTATATACCCTGTTGATTTGTGTTGCATGACTCATCAAATGCTACTAACTCAATGGAGTAAAGATATTTAACAATTATTTATAACTCTTGCTTAGAATACCAACTAAGTCAGTCACACCCTTGAAGGAGATATACTGGGACTTTACTGGAGGTGAAGGGCTCAGGGATGTTTCCTGCTTTCTCTTCTTGTGCCCTATAACCGTGATAAAGAACAAGGATCATCTTCATTTAGTGTAATGATACAGAGTAACAAGACCAAAAATTATATGGTGAAATCATCTGCAAGGACGAAATCTGTAAGCGTATTTTTGAACATGTTCAAAAGCTCATGTGCTCATGTATATTTCAACATTTGAGGCCTGTTAACATTTCCTAATATTTTAAATCTCTGTGGTGATTATTATTACATTTGGTAACCTCAGATAAACAATGAAGTTTAACTGGAAAGAAGATCTTTCATAAACCTTTTCAAGGTTGCCATTATTTTCTTTGTAAATCTATGGATGATAGCTAAAATAATCAAAATCTTCCAGAAGATAAACCTCATAATGTCAAATGGCACTTGTATATTTGTACCACTACTTTGTTCCAGAAAGGATTTCCAGGGAGTTATAAAGGTATATAAAATGGAATAAAGTAGCACAAGCTAAAAAACAGCATGACAAAAATTAAGTGAGTAGGATGAGAAAAATATGTGTGTGGGTGTGGGTGGGTGTGCACTGTGGGTTGTTTTTATTGTTAACAGGATACAAAACAACCCAAGCAGTACCATTAAATGTTCAAGTTATATAAGGCAGTGATAATGATAATAATATATGCCAACATATTTTGTAAATACTATAGAATAATACACGTGTGAGATATTATTATAATCATCTCATTTGAGCCTAAAAACACCCGAAAGAAGGAAAAACATATTTGACTCTACTATTTGTTTTCAGTGGTTTTAAAATCAGAAAAATCTGTACCATTTAAAAAACAGAACTTTAAACCTTATCTTCCTCTTCCCCAACTCCCAGTTGTTGATGTGGCTTTCTTACTATACTATAATTTCATAGAATTAGAGACACTTCTCAGTGATTGCGCCCCCAATCTAAGAACCTAGAATCTACCTCAAAGTTTTAAATTACCATCTGAACAATATCTCCTAATCCCTGCTCCTCTTCAGCTCTCAGGTGTATAAACTTCATCGGTCTGCATTCCTGGATCCCTCACACAGTTTGCTTTTCCTGCTTTTGCTTCCAGATCTCAGGATATTGTTGGTAAGGTCTGTGGTCCTAGTTTCTTGTCCTGCTCATCTTCTCTCTCACCCTGTACATCATTTACATATCAATGCTCCCAGCTCTCACTTGCTGCAGCTTCTAAGTTCCTGCTGAATTCTACTTTGGGTCAATTGTATGAACACACCACTAGCAAGCTTCTTGGCATTTTGTCACTCTCTGTTGCCCCACCTGGCTGAGCTGCTCTAATTTCTCCCTCACTTTTGCCCTCATCCCTCAAGGCCCTTTCAGGATTTTAATACATATTCCCTCTCATCTCCCTGTCATCACCTTCTAGTTAGGATATTTTATTCCAATTCCTTTTCCTTCTTCTCCTATCGTAGTTCTGCAAGAGCAACTTTCAAATTACGAGAGTAAGTAAAAGCATCTTCAAAAACAAGCACTTTATTCATTAATCCACTTATTTTCTTTGCTTTGTAAACATAGATACTGCCTTGTGGAGTTCACAATCCAGCAGGGTGAGAAATAGTTATGATGTAGTAAGTTTTGTGATGGCAGAATGTTTCAAATCCTACAGGAGCCCAGAGGAATTTGGAGGGGGGCAGGGGGAAAATAGTAACTTTGCCAGGAACATGTGACATTTCAACTAGATATTGAGGGATAAACAGGGAAATGTGGCAAAGGGCTTTAGAGGAGAGGGAACAGCAAGGATACAAGCTCGGAAGGTATGAAAAACTTGACATAGAGAAGGGTGTCAAATACCTAGATGTAACCAGAGTGTAGGCTTGGAAGACAAGTGGTTAGAAATGGCACTGGTCATGTAGGTTGGGGCCTCTTGCAGAATTCAAGTGCATCTGAATCTAAAACCTGTGCTCTTAACTGTTCTACATTATGCTTCCAGGACAGCCTGTTAAACATAATCTATAATAAATCCATAATCTAGTTCAGAAGCTAGTTTACTCAAAGACTCAGGAGTGTGCACTACCAGATGTTATAATGCAGGCTTTGCAAACTCAGCTATGTACAAAGATCAGACAGCAACATAAATCAGTAGCTCAATGATACTCTGTGATACAGTAGCTTTATGATGCATATGGAGCTTGTGAAATCCAGAGTACAATGTAGCACTTAAAAATTTTTTTTTATCAGAGTACAGTTGCTTTAAAATGTTGTGTTATTTTCTGCTGTACAGCAAAGTGGATCAGCTATATGTATACATATATCCCCTCCTTTTTGGATTTCCTTCCCATTTAGGTTACCACAGAGCACTGAGTAGAGTTCCCTGTGCTGTACAGTAGGTTCTCAGTAGTTATCTATTTTATACATAGTAGTGTATATATGTCATTCCCAATCTCCGAATTCATCCCACCACCCCCTTCCCTCCTTGGTGTCCATACATTTGTTCTCTACATCTGTGTCTTTATTTCTGCTTTGCAAATAGGTTCATCTGTACCACTTTTCTAGATTCCACATATACACGTTAATAAACGATATTTGTTTTTCTCTGACTTACTTCACTCTGTATGAAGTGATCTCTAGATCCATCCACATCTCTACAAATGACACAATTTCGTTCCTTCTTATGGCTGAGTAATAGTCCATTGTATATATGTACCACATCTTTAACCATTCCTCTGTTGATGGACATTTAGGTTGCTTCCATGTCCTGGCTATTGTAAATAGTGCTGCAATGAGCATTGGGGTGCATGATTTAAATATGACTGCCTCTTATCAGGTCTACTACAGATTGATGTCATGAGAAATGCCAACCTAACACTGTCTGATATTCTCCTTTCCCAGAAATCCTGGAAATCCAGATGTTAGCTAACAACTAATTTAAACTTTTAAAAGTGGGCCAATCCATTGGGAACCAAACAGGTCTGTGGTCCCTATTTGGCTCTCCAGCAGTCAGGTGAACAGCCTTTCTTAGAAGACCAGAAGAGCTTTTTCTCTGAGGCTAGCCAAAGAGCTTAGCCTATAACTGAAATGTATCAACAATAGCAGGAAAAAAAAAAAAACCCTAATGCTGTTTAAAATCCTTCAATGGCTCTGAATTCTGATTGGCATGAAATCCAGTGTTTTTCATAGCCTGCAAGGCCACATGTGATCTGTCAACTTCCCAAATCTCAGGCTCCCTGTCATGCCACCTTCCTTTCTGCTTGCGCAGTCTTACCCTCAACAGTCTTCTAGTTCCTCAGAAGTGCTAAGCTCCTCCCCTCAGATATTTGCACATGTTATTGTCTCGACTTAGAATGTGTTTCCTTCTATTTTCAACTGATAAATTCTCATCCATCATTTTCATCTCAGATTAAATGTCACTGTCATGCAATGACCTCCACAAGATGACATTAAATCCCCGCTTAAACTTCTGCCTCATGGCACTCTGCCCTTTTCCTCTAGAACTTTTCATTATTGAAATTAAATAACTATTTGAATTTTGGTTTATTTGGGTATCTGTCTGTCCCACTATTCTATAAGCTCCATAATGGCACAGACTGTCATCATCAAGCAGAGTGCCTTTCACACAGTAGGCAATCATTATTAGTTGTATAAATAGATGAAATATCTGTCTATTCACAAATCCTGTACCACATTTAGCATTTCCTGTGAGATTTAAATAAGTTAATCCAATGCAATATGTTTAGCACAGTGCTAGGAATATAGTAGTTGCTCAATTAAGATGTGAGCTATTCTTAGATATATCTTAGAATATCTGTTTCCATGGTTAGAAACAGAAAAGAAAAAGAATACAAAAGCAAAACTTATATTTTCTAATGCGATTCCTCCATATGTCTTATATTGGGTTTCCTCAAAAGCAGACCCAGGTTTAGGTGCAAGGTCATAACTTTGGAGGTAAACCTGGGATGTATGGTAAAGTCATGGGAAGGTAAGACAGGGAAGGGAGAAAAGCCAGTAAAGAGTTTTTAAATTAATGAATGACCACTGGTCTCAATCCTGCTGGAGATCCTCTGAAAGGCTGTATTAAACATAACCTCAGGGTTGTCCCACCAATGGGCAAGGCTTACTCATATACAAACTTCTGTTCCTCATTAGCTAGAGATTCACTTAAGTGCAACTCCTGCCACTAAGAAGTGTCAAAAGAAAATCCTGAGGCTTTTCTTACTGAATGATTTTGTCCTGTTTTGTTTTTGTTTTTCTGCTATGACCTCTGAAGATCTTTCTTTTTAAGAATCACATGTGCTTTCTTCATAATAAGTGTTTGTTTTTGCTAGCATTATACTAAATTGGTACAATATTTCTGTAAGGAAATTTGGTAATGTGTAGCAAACAAATGCATGCCCTTTGGCCCACATGAGTCTACCTCAAGATGCTTTACCTAATGCAGTAATTATGAATATGTGCTAATATTTTTCTTATTTTACAGATCTATTCATTTTTGTACAAATTTAGAAAACACTTGAAAATATGTAGAAAATAAGTTAGCAGCACTGCCACAACAGACTATTTATATTATATATGAAATATTTATATATTAAAAAAAATAAAATTACATTACTTGTACTGGAATTCTCTCTATATATTTTTTTAATTAATTAATTTATTTATTTTTGGCTGCATTAGGTCTTTGTTGCTGCACATGGGCTTTCTCTAGTTGCAGTGAGCAGGGGCAATATCTCTTCATTGCAGTGTGTGGGCTTCTCATTGCGGTGGCTTCTCTTGTTGCACAGCATGGGCTCTAGGTGCATGGGCTTCAGTAGTTGTGGCACATGGGCTCAGTAGTTGTGCCTCGCGGGCTCTAGAGCACAGGCTCAGTTGTGGCACATGGGCTTAGTTGCTCTGCGGCATGTGGGATCTTCCCGGACCAGGGCTTGAACCCGTGTCCCCTGTATTGGCAGGCGGATTCCCAACCACTGTGCCACCAGGGAAACCTTCTATATTTTTATAATAAACATTTGCCCATGGTTTTAAAATGATTTCATATGACTCATTTGTAATAATGGTATTAACCTAAAACACTCTGAAGCATATTTAAACAGAACATAATTTTTTAACAATTATATAACAGTCCCACAATGTTCTATCTAAGCTAGATGCACAGTAAATACCCAATAACTGGGAAAAAAAATTAATGGCAACTAAAAAAGAAAGGAGTTAATGTCAAACCAAAATATTTATTTCCCAAATGAATAGCTCAGGTTAATTGTAGATATTTCTGTTATAATATAATGTTGTTGGTGTCAAGCATGCACCATTATACTTCAGTGTCTTTACTGTGATGTACTTCCCTCTCCTCCTCCCTCTTTATACCCCATTTTTGTGTTCCCTGCATACTAATACTAATTCTTAGCATAGGGTCCAGAGGCACCTATACTTATGTTGTTTTATTTCACACCTTTAACTCTTTACATTTCTAACCTCCACTCTTCTCACCCTTCCATCTATGGCTAATTATCCCACCTCTGCTCTGGTTCCCTTCCCTTTCTGCTTCTGTAGGAGCAATGATGCTCTCCAATCAGCATTTAAACTTGCTAAGTTTCTTCCATCTTAAAACAAAACAAACAAATAAACAAAAATTCTCTCCTTGTATCCTAGTTCTCTAATTACTGACCCATCGTGTTTCTGTGCACAATAGAATGTTTTGAAAGAGAGGCATCCTTTTACTGTCCTCGGTCCTCATCTCTCCCTCACTCTTCAGCCCCCTACAATCTGTCTGCTCCAGTGACCTATTCTGAGCAAGGTCATTGGCAACTCCTTCATTCTGAAATTCAGCCATAGCTGATAGCATTTGTCATCCTTCTTGGCTGCCGTGATACCACATTTACTTTTTTTTGTTTGTTTGCTTGTCTTATTTTGTTTGGTTTTATTTATTTTTGTTTTCTGTATGGCCTGGCTACTAAGTTCTCTCTGTGGCCTCTCCAGTTCCATATATTTTATGCTTTCTTCCTCTGCCTGCCCCTTAAATCTGTCTGGTTCTCAGAGATCTGGGCAAGGCCCCTTTTAAGTCTTATTCTACACAATTTTCTATAGTTCCAAAACTTTTATTTATTTGTTAATAACCACAAAAGTTCAAAGCTTTATTCCACATGGTTCTCCCAAGCTTGATAAACACCCACTCATTTAAAAAAAGTCTTCAATGGGTGCCTAATTTGTGTTAAACAAATTGCTACATGCTGAGAATACAATGATAAACAAGGGACAAGAGCTTAAATGTTGGTGATGAATATAGACAACAAATAAACCAGCAAATAAAAAATTTAAATGCAGTTTCTATGGTTATAAGGACTAGAATGGGACTCAGAAAATGATGTGATTGAATAATCAGAGAGATGGTGGATTAGTTTGGAGAGAGTAGCCTTGAAGCTGAAAAAAGATGAAATCAGGCAAAAATACCTGTTGGACAGCTAGCCAGAAGGGGGTCTGGAAAAAAGTCTGGACCTGCCTAAGAGGCAAGAGACCATTGTTTCGGGGTGCGCAAGGAGAGGGGATTCAGAGCACCGCCTAAACAAGCTCCAGAGACAGCTGCGAGCCGCGGCTATCAGCGCGGACAAAGAGACGGGCATGAAATGCTAAGGCGGCTTCTGCAGCCACCAAGAAGCCTGTGTGCGAGCACAGGTCACTCTCCACACCTCCCCTCCCGGGAGCCTGTGCAGTCCGCCACTGCCAGGGTCCCGGGATCCAGGGACAACTTCCCCAGGAGAACACACGGCGCACCTCAGGCTGGTGCAACGTCACTACGGCCTCTGCCGTCGCAGGCTCACCCCACATTCCATACCCCTCCCTCCCCCCGGCTTGAGTGAGCCAGAGCCCCCTAATCAGCTGCAACTTTAACCCCATCCTCTCTGGCTGAAGAAGAGACTCCTTCAGGCAACCTACACGCAGAGGCGGGGCCAAATCTAAAGCTGAACCCCAGGAGCTGTGTGAACAAAGAAGAGACAGGGAAATCTCTCCCTGCAGACTCAGGAGCAGCGGATTAAATCTCCACAATCAACTTGATGTACCCTGCATCTGTGGAATACCTGAAGAGACAACGAATCATCCCAAAATTGAGGCGATGGACTTGTGTGATTTTGTCTGTATAGCTTTGCTTTTACCATTTGTCCTAGGGTCTGTCTGTCCGTTTTTTTTTCGTTTTTTTGGTTGTTTTAGTATACTTTTTTAGCACTTGTTATCATTGGCAGATTTGTTTTTTGGTTTGGCTGCTCTCTTCTTTCTTTCTTTCTTTTTTTTAAATTACTTTTTGATATTTTTAATTTTTATTTTAATAACTTTATATTTCTTTACTTTTTTCTTTCTTTTTTTCTCCCATTTCTTCTGAGCCATGTGGCTGAGAGGGTCTTGGTACTCCAGCCAGGTGTCAGGCCTGTGCCTCTGAGGTGGGAGAGCCAAGTTGAGGACATTGGTCCATCAAGACCTCATGGCTCCACGAAATATCAAAGGGCGAAAGCTCTCCCAGAGAGCTCCATCTCAATGTTAAGACCCAGCTCTACTCAATGACCAGCAAGCTACAGTGCTGGACACCATACACCAAACAACTAGCTAGACAGGAACACAACCCCACCCATTAGCAGAGAAGCTGCCTAAAATCATAATAAGGTCACAGACACCCCAAAACACACCACCAGACGTGGTCCTGCCCACCAGAAAGAGAAGATCCAGCCTCATCCACCAGAACACAGGCACTAGTCCCCTCCACCAGGAAGCCTACACAACCTACTGAACCAACCGTACCCACTGGGGGCAGACACCGAAAACAACAGGAACTATGAACCTGCAGCTTGCAAAATGCAGACCCCAAACACAGTAAGTTAAGTAAAATGAGAAGACAGACAAACACACAGCAGATGAAGGAGCAGGGTAAAAACTCACAGACCAAACAAATGAAGAGAAAATAGACAGTCTACCTGAAAAAGGGAAAAACCTACAGCCAAGATTACTCTCCCAGCAAGGATCTCACTCAGAATCGATGGAGAAATTAAAAACTTTACAGGCAAGCAAAAGCTAAGAGAATTCAGCAGCACCAAACCAGCTTTACAACAAATGCTAAAGGAACTTCTCTAGGCAGGAAAAACAAGAGAAGGAAAACACCTACAATAACAAACCCAAAACAATTAAGAAAACAGTAATAGGAACATACATATCAATAATTACCTTAAATATAAATGGATTAAATGCTCCCACCAAAAGACACAGACTGGTTGAATGGATACAAAAACAAGACCCATATATATGCTGTCTACGAGAGACCCACTTCAGACCTAGGGACACATACAGACTGAAAGTGAGGGGATGGAAAAAGATATTCCATGCAAATGGAAATCAAAAGAAAGGTGGAGTAGGAATTCTCATATCAGACAAAATAGACTTTAAAATAAAGACTATTACAAGAGACAAAGAAGGGCACTACATAATGATCAAGGGATCAATCCAAGAAGAATATATAACAATTGTAAACATTTATGCACCCAATATAGGAGCACCTCAATACATAAGGCAAATGCTAACAGCCATAAAACGGGAAATCAACAGGAACACAAGCATAGTAGGGGACTTTAACACCCTACTTTCACCAATGGACAGATCATCCAAAATAAAAATAAATAAGGAAACACAAGCTTTAAATGACACATTAGACAAAATGGATTAAATTGATATTTACAGGACACTTCATCCAAAAACAACAAAATACACTTTCTTCTCAAGTGCTCATGGAACATTTTCCAGGATAGATCATATCTTGGGTCACAGATTAAGCCTTGGTAAATTTAAGAAAATTGACATGTATCAAGTATCTTTTCCAACCACAACGCTATGAGACTAGATATCAATTACAGGAAAAAATCTGTAAAAAACAGAAACACACGGAGCTAAACAATACACTACTAAATAACCAAGAGATCACTGAAGATATCAAAGAGGAAATCAAAAAATACCTAGAAACAACTGACAATGAAAACACGACTACCCAAAACCTATGGGATGCAGCAAAAGCAGTTCTAAGGGGGAAGTTTATAGCAATACAAGCCCATCTTAAGAAGCAGGAAACATCTCGAATAAACAACCTAACCTTGCACCTCAAGCAATTAGAGAAAGAAGAACAAAAACAACCCAAAGCTAGCAGAAGGAAAGAAATCATAAAGATCAGATCAGAAATAAATGAAAAAGAAATGAAGGAAACAATAGCAAAGATCAATAAAACTGAAAGCTGGTTCTTTGAGAAGATAAACAAAATAGATAAACCACTAGCCAGACTCATCAAGAAAAAAAGGGAGAAGACTCAAATCAATAGAATTAGAAATGAAAAAGGAGAAGTAACAACTGACACTGCAGAAATAAAAAAGATCATGAGAGATTACTACAAGCAACTCTATGCCAATAAAATGGACAATCTGGAAGAAATGGACAAATTCTTAGAAATGCACAACCTGCCAAGACTGAATCAGGAAGAAATAGAAAATATGAACAGACCAATCACAAGCACTGAAATTGAAACTGTGATTAAAAATCTTTCAACAAACAAAAGCCCAGGACCAGATGGCTTCACAGGCGAATTCTATCAAACATTTAGAGAAGAGCTACCACCTAACCTTCTCAAACTCTTCCAAAATATAGCAGAGGGAGGAACACTCCCAAATTCCTTCTATGAGGCCACCATCACCTTGATACCAAAACCAGACAAGGATGTCACAAAGAAAGAGAACTACAGGCCAATATCACTGATGAACATAGATGCAAAAATCTGCAACAAAATACTAGGAAACAGAATCCAACAGCACATTAAAAGGATCATACACCATGATCAAGTGGGGTTTATTCCAGGAATGCAAGGATTCTTCAATATATGCAAATCTATCAATGTGATAAACCATATTAACAAATTGAAGGAGAAAAACCATATGATCATCTCAATAGATGCAGGGAAAGCTTTTGACAAAATTCAACACCCATTTATGATAAAAACCCTGCAGAAAGGTATAGAGGGAACTTTCCTCAACATAATAAAGGCCATATATGACAAGCCCACAGCCAACATCATCCTCAATGGTGAAAAACTGAAAGCATTTCCACTAAGATCAGGAACAAGACAAGGTTGCCACTCTCACCACTCTTATTCAACATAGTTTTGGAAGTTTTAGCCACAGCAATCAGAGAAGAAAAGGAAATAAAAGGAATCCAAATCGGAAAAGAAGAAGTAAAGCTGTCACTGTTTGCAGATGACATGATACTATACATAGAGAATCCTAAAGATGCTACCAGAAAACTATTAAAGCTAATCAATGAATTTGGTAAAGTAGCAGGATACAAAATTAATGCACAGAAATCTCTGGCATTGCTATATACTAATGATGAAAAATCTGAAAGTGAAATCAAGAAAACACTCCCATTTACCACTGCAACAAAAAGAATAAAATATCTGGGAATAAACCTACCTAAGGAGACAAAAGACCTGTATGCAGAAAATTATAAAACACTGATGAAAGAAATTAAAGATGATACAAATAGATGGAGAGATATACCATGTTCTTGGACTGGAAAAATCAACATTGTGAAAATGACTCTACCACCCAAAGCAATCTACAGATTCAATGCAATCCCTATCAAACTACCACTGGCATTTTTGACAGAACTATAACAAAAAATTTCGCAATTTGTATGGAAACACAAAAGACCCCGAATAGCCAAAGCAATCTTGAGAATGAAAAACGGAGCTGGAGGATTCAGGCTCCCTGACTTCAGACTATACTACAAAGCTACAGTAATCAAGACAGTTTGGTACTGGCACAAAAACAGAAACATAGATGAATGGAACAGGATAGAAAGCCCAGAGATAAACCCACGCACATATGGACACCTTATCTTTGATAAAGGTGACAGGAATGTACAGTGGAGAAAGGACAGCCTCTTCAATAAGTGGTGCTGGGAAAACTGTACAGATACATGTAAAAGTATGAGATTAGATCACTCCCTAACACCATACACAAAAATAAGCTCAAAATGGATTAAAGACCTAAATATAAGGCCAGAAACTATAAAACTCTTAGAGGAAAACATAGGCAGAACACTCTGTGACATAAATCACTGCAAGATCCTCTCTGACCCACCTCCTAGAGTAATGGAAATAAAAACAAAAATAAACAAATGGGACCTAATGAAACTTCAAAGCTTTTTCACAGCAAAGGAAACCATAAACAAGACCAAAAGACAACCCTCAGAATTCGAGAAAATATTTGCAAATGAAGCAACTGACAAAGGATTATTCTCCAAAATTTACAAGCAGCTCATAAAGCTCAAAAACAAGAAAACAAACAACCCAATCCAAAAATGGGGAGAAGACCTATATAGACATTTCTCCAAAGAAGATATGCAGACTGCCAACAAACACATGAAAGAATGCTCAACATCATTAATCATTAGAGAAATGCAAATCAAAACTACAATGAGATATCATCTTACACCTGTCAGAATGGCCATCGTCAAAAAATCTAGAAATAATAAATGCTGGAGAGGTTGTGGAGAAAAGGGAACCCTCTTGCACTGCTGGTGGGAATGTGAATTGGTTCAGCCACTATGGAGAACAGTATGGAGGTTCCTTAAAAAACTAAAAATAGAACTACCATATGACCCAGCAATCCCACTACTGGGCATGTACCCTGAGAAAACCAAAATTCAAAAAGTGTCATGAACCAAAATGTTCATTGCAGCTCTATTTACAGTAGCCCGGAGATGGAAACAACCTAAGTGCCCATCATCAGATGAATGGATAAAGAAGATGTGGCACATATATACAATGGAATATTACTCAGCCATAAAAAGAAACGAAATTGAGCTATTTGTAATGAGGTGGATAGACCTAGAGTCTGTCATACAGAGTGAAGTAAGTCAGAAAGAGAAAGACAAATACTGTATGCTAATACATATATATGGAATCTAAGAAAAAAAAATGTCATGAAGAACCTAGGGGTAAGACGGGAATAAAGACACGGACCTACTAGAGAATGGACTTGAGGATATGGGGAGGGGGAAGGGTAAGCTGAGACAAAGTGAGAGAGTGGCATGGACATATATACACTAACGAACGTAAGGTAGATAGCTAGTGGGAAGCAGCCGCATGGCACAGGGATATCGGCTCGGTGCTTTGTGACCGCCTGGAGGGGTGGGATAGGGAGGGTGGGAGGGAGGGAGATGCAAGAGGTAAGAGATATGGGAACATATATAACTGATTCACTTTGTTATAAAGCAGAAACTAACACACCATTGTAAAGCAATTATACCCCAATAAAGATGTTTAAAAAAAAAAGAATATACTTGGAGAAAAGACAGCCTCTTCAATAAGTGGTGCTGGGAAAACTGGACAGGTACATGTAAAAGAATGAAATTAGAACACTCCCTAACACCATACACAAAAATAAACTCAAAATGGATTAAAAACCTAAATGTAAGACCAGGCACCATCAAACTCTTAGAGGAAAACATAGGCAGAACACTCTATGACATAAATCACAGCAAGATCCTTTTTGACCCACCTCCTAGAGAAATGGAAATAAAAACAAAAATAACAAATGGGACCTAATGAAACTTTAAAGCTTTTGCACAGCAAAGGAAAACCTAAGCAAGACGAAAAGACAACTCTCAGAATGGGAGAAAATATTTGCAATTGAAGCAGCTGACAAAGGATTAATCTCCAAAATTTACAAGCAGTTCATGCAGCTCAATATCAAAAAAACAAACAACCCAATCCAAAACTGGGCAGAAGACCTAAATAGACATTTCTCTAAAGAAGATATACAGATTGCCAACAAACACACGTAAGTATGCTCAACATCATTAATCATTAGAGAAATGCAAGTCGAAACTACAATGAGGTATCACCTCACACTGGTCAGAATGGCCATCATCAAAAAATCTACAAACAATAAATGCTGGAGAGGGTGTGGAGAAAAGGGAACCCTCTTGCACTGTTGGTGGGAATTTAAATTGATACAGCCACTATTGAGAACAGTATGGAGGTTCCTGAAAAAACTAAACATAGAACTACCATACAACCCAGCAATCCCATTACTTGGCATATACCCTGAGAAAACCATAATTCAAAAAGTGGGCATGTACCACAATGGTCAGTGCAGCTCTATTTACAATAGCCAGGACATGGAAGAACCTAAGAGTCCATTGACAGATGAATGGATAAAGAAGATGTGCCACATATATACAATGGAATATTAGTCAGCCATAAAAAGAAATGAAATTGAGTTATTTGTAGTGAGGTGGTTAGACCTAGAGTCTGTCATACAGAGTGAAGTAAGTCAGAAAGAGAAAAACAAATACCGTAGGCTAACACATATATATGGAATCTAAAAAAAAAAAAAAGGTTCTTAAGAACCTAAAGGCAGGACAAGAATAAAGACTCAGACCTAGAGAATGGACTTGAAGACATGAGGAGGGGGAAGGGTAAGCTGGGATGAAGTGAGAGAGTGGCATGGACTTATATATACTAACCAATGTAAAATAGATAGCTAGTGGGAAGCAGCCACATAGCACAGAGAGATCAGCTCAGGGCTTTGTGACCACCTAGAGGGGTGGGATAGGGAGGGTGGGAGGGAGATGCAAGAGGGAAGATATATGGTGATATATGTATACGTATAGCTGACTCACTTTGTTATAAAGCAGAAACTAACACACCATTGTAAAGGAATTATACTCCAATAAAGATGTTAAAATAAAAAAAAAATCCCTGTTGGAGAGGTTTCCATGAAGTGAAAATGTTTTGAGGCAGAAAAGAAGTTAATGTGTTTAAGGAAGTAAACAAAGATCAGTGAGTCTGGTTATAGAAAGTAGGATAGAAGCCATATGACATGAGGTTGAAGTACACTGGAGCCACAGAGGTCTTTGTGGCCCAACATCTAGAGTTTAGACTTTATTTCAAAGACAATGAGAAGTCACTGAAGTATTTTTAGCAAGAGAGAAATACATGAATTAGAAAATCCACTTTTTAATTTACATAAAGTAGAACTAGAGACCGATACCATGAGCGTACAGCTCGCTGAAGCTTCATACATTGAACACATCCATGTAACTAATATGTAGTTTGTAACTCAGCATTTTGATCTAAACGGGAGATACATATTTAGGAGTCAAGATTTTATAGAGGATACCTAATCATTGAGGATTTACTTAGGAATACAGAATATAAGAGGATGTAGGATAGACTCTGAGCATATTAGAGTGGAGTAAAGAAGAGGGAACCAGCAAAGAGATCTTAGGGGAGCATCCGTTGCAGTAGAGAAGACCAGTAGAGTGCTCTCTCATGGAAAACCAGAGAAGAGAATGTTTCAGGAATAATGCAATAGCCAGCTGCGTGAAATATACTGAATTCTGCTGAGAACTGTTGAAATATTCTGTTGGTTTCATAGTTATGGCCACTTTAATGTCCCACAAGAAGCTCTAAAAAGTTTGAGTCATCCTTGAGTCCTCTCTAAACACACACTCATCTATCAGGAAATTTCCTTAGACTCTACTTTTGACATATGTACTGAATTCAACCACTTCTCACCATTTTCACTGCTACTTTCCCCATCTAAGTCACCAATATTACTCAAGTGGCTAATTGCAATAGCTTCATAAATAGTCTCTCTCTTTACCCTCTATCTCCCTTTGGTTTATGCTCAACACAGAATGATCCAGTAAAAAGATAATTCAGCTTATGCCACTCACTCATCAGCTCTCACTCAGAGCAAAAGCCCCACTACTTTACTGACTTCATTTCCTACTGCTTTACTTCTCAGTATCTCATCTCTAGCCACACTGGCTATCAAAAAACATGCTTACGAAAATCCTTACCTCAAAACTTAAAAAAGAAATCTTTCATACAGTTGGCAAATAAGCACGTGAAAATATGTACATCACTAGCCTTCAGGGAATAATAAACTGAACCATAGTGAGACATCACTACACTCCTACAGAATGGTTCAATAAATTATAGTGACAATACCAAATACTGGCAAGGATGCAGAGAAACTGGATCACTCACACACTGCTGGTGGGAATGTAAAATGGTACACTCTGGAAAACAGTTTGGCAGGTTTTTAAAATTTTTTACTTTATAGAACTACACATGCAATCCAGCAGTTGCTCTCTTAAGCATTAATTCCAGAGAAATAAAAACTTATGTTCAAACAAGAACTGGTACACGAATGTTCACAGCAGCTTTATTCATGGGATAAACTGTGTTATATCCATACCACAGAATATTGTTCTGAAATATAAAGGAACAAACTATTGATAAATGCAACCACATGGATGAATCTCAAGGGAATTATGCTGAGTGGAAAAATGCCAGTCCTAAAAGGTTACATAGTGTATAATTCCATTTATATGACATTCTTAATTGACAAAATTATAAAGATGGAGAAAATATTAGCGATTACCAAAAGTTAGAGATGGGAGAGATGGCAGGAGGGAGGAGGGTATGGTTATTAAAAGGAAGCATGAGGGATCCTTGATGTAATAGAACAGTTCTACATCTTTACTGCAGAGGTGTTTATATCTACACGTGATAAAATTACATAGAACTAATTACACAGAGACACAATTACACGGAAAATTGGAGAAATCAAAATAAGCTCAATGAATTATGTTAATGTCAATTTCCCAGTTGTGATATTGTACTATACTTTTTTTTTTTTAAAAGATGTTACTGGAGGGAAATTGTGTAATGGGTACACATTATTTTTACAACTTCATGTGAATCTACAATTATCTCAAAAAATTTAAAAACTTTTAATAAGCTTTATAATTGTTAAACATATACAGAGTACATGAATTATAAATGTGCAGCTTATTATAAGGTAAATACTCACATGAATATCACCTAATTTCAGAAATAGAATGTTTTCAACACTCTAGAATGCCCCCGTGTGACACTTCACAACAAACCTCTTCCTTCCCTCCTAAAAGTAACCACTATTGGGATTTTTATAGTAATCACCTCTTTACATATGAATCTTAAACACTATACAATAGCTTTTCCCATTTTTGACCTTTCTCAATATTATATTTTTCAGACTCTTTAACAGTTGTTATGTGAGGTATAATTTGTTATTTGGGTTGTTGCTGTATAGTTTTCTAATATATAAATATACCACAATTAATCTATTGTTATTGTACCAGATATTTGTTTTTATTCCTTTTCTAATATTAATATTTTTCATAAGTAATCTTGTACCTATATCTTAATGTACATTAGAATTATCTTGACTTTGGCACTATTGACAACTGTGGCCAAATAATTAAATGCCGGTAGCACTTTCCTTCCAAGTTGTGGGGGGAAAAAAAATATATCTCCAGATAATGCCTAATGTCCTCTGAGGGGAAAATTACCCCTGGTTGAGAACTACTAATGTAAATTTATGCACACTTCCTCAAGGATGTATAACTGGAGTGGAATTGCTGTAAATCATCACCTTTAAATCTAGAGAAGATGCCAAAATATTTCCTTAAATGATTTTTCCCATTTGTATGCCCACCACCATGTATAAAAGCTCTCATTCTTTCATATCCTTGTCAGCACTAGATATTATCAGGCTTCTAAATTTTAGCCATTCTGATTGATGACAGTGAAATTTCATTATTTTAATTTGCATTTCTCTCATTACTAATGAGATTGTCTATATTTTTCTACATTTATTAGTCACTTGAATTTATTCTTTCATGAAATAACTGCAAATCTTTTGACTATGTTTCTACTGGATTGTTTATCTTTTAAAAATTGATGTGTAGGAGTGTTTTTTTTATTATTATAACACATTCTGGACATAAGTCCCCTTTATGCTGTGTGTATACACAAACAGACACACACACACACACACATACACACACACACACGCACACACACATACCCCTATCATATCTTCTCCAACTCAGGTGCTTTACTTGATAATATGATTCTGTAATAGGAAAATGCAAAGATCAAGAATAGCCAGGCCACTCTTGAAAAAAAACAGGGTGTGAGGCAAATGTGACACCTACTACACTACAGAAATGAGGCAAGAACATGGTAGAAAATCCTGTTCTACTGGATATTAAGACCTACTAAAGTCACAGTAAGACAGTCTGGTATTGGTTCAGCTATAAACAGACAAATGGAATAGAACAGAGAACCCCAATACAAATTCACACATATTCATATGTTTAAGATGAAGATAGAAGTACTGAGCAGTGGAGGAAAGGCTCATATTTCAATACATGAAGCTGGAAAATTAGTATACATTTAGGAAGATAAAAAGTACCCTACACTACACTTAAAAATCAAATCCAGGTAAGTTTTAGACCTAATGTTTAAGGCAAAACAATAAGCATTTAGAAGACAATATACATAGATAATATAAAAAATATTTTTAATAACTTTGGTGTTGGGAACTCGTTCTCAAATAGGACACAAATTTTAAGATAAACAGATAAATTTGACTACTTCAAATTAAGAAGTATTTATCAGAACCTGTTCTTGCTGTTCCCTCTTTGGAATGCTGTTCTCCTGTCTATGCACATGGCTGACTCCTTCACCTCCCTTACTCAACTCACCTTCTCAGTGAAGTTTTTCTTGGCCACCTTATGCAAAATTGTAATGTCCCCTCCCCGCTACTATTCACTTCCCCAGCTTCCTTTCCTGGCTTTTTTTTTCTACTTAGCACTCAGCACTACTTAATATGGTAAACTGCTTGAAGGCAGACAATTCTGTCTTTTACATTTCATTGCTATATTCCCAGCACCTAGTCCAGTAGTAAGTGGCAAGTAGTAGTCACTAAATAAATATGAGTTGGATGAATAAATCTTTCTCTTCTAACCTTTCTCTGGCTCTTATTTTGTCTTTCTCAAATACCCAATGCTCAAAGAGAAAGCTGCATATCTCATTAGATGTTCCTCCCACCTGTCCCGCACACCAGCCAAGTCCTAAATATGCCCTGAATATGTTTCAATCCACATCGACTGATACCCCCTAGTTCAGGGTGCTGTCATCTCTGACCTAGCCAACTGCAGCCACCTTTTGACTGGCCTCACTTCATTTTTCTTTTCCTCCTGTCTTATGATCCTTTCACTGCAGCTTGAGTAACATTTCTTAATACTGATTAAGGAACTATCTTTATTTTAGTGTCTCCCATTGTCCTCTGGATGAATTGCAAGTTGTTTAATGTGATTCCCAAAGCTCCATTACTTCATTCTCTAGCTTCATCAATATCTAGCCCATCCTTGTAAAGTTCCCCACCATGCACCCCCCATCCCCTGCCACATACACACTGTATTCTTCCTCATCTCCTTATTTTTTGTACTTGGTTCATTTCTACTCTCCCTTCAGGTCTCAACTTGAGTATTTCTTCCAGGCAGTCTTCCCGGTCCCTTTGACGTCCTAGTTGAATTCTTTCCCTCTTTCTCGGATATGTTGCCACAGCAACCTATACTTCCTCCATGACCCTTTATCACACAATACTTGATTGCCTGGATACTTGCCTGTGTGTGCTCCTCACCAAAGGTAAAGAAGTGATGGTGAGGACCTTGACTGCCTTGGCCTTGATTCCAGCAGGATTTCTAAGGCGTTCCAGGTTCCTGCCATAGGATATTTAGATGCTCAGCAAATATATGTTGGATGAATAGTGCCCTCTCTACTCCTTAGAAAACCCTAAATTTGAGTTTACAATATAGAGAATCAGCTGATTAATAGAGTGTGAAATTTAAAACAAATAGAGCACTGTGGTCAGAATACGTGTCTTTATGTAGATAACTACTTGAACAAATGCAATTAGCATGGTCATAGTGAGTATTTTCTAGAAATCATTCACAACTTTAAAGAGTTAAAATTCTTAATCATGGTTATTATTATTGAAAGAGAATAGAATTGCAACAAATTGATAGGGCTATTTTCTTTTATATTTCCTCAGCTTTATTAGTACTTAGAACATCTGAGAACAGATATAAATGGAGACATGAAATGTTAATGACCATAAAATCTTCATTTCAAAGCATTAAGAATTTGTCTATTCCTGAAAAAATTATTTTGAATTTATGCAAAAGTACAACTTATTTGAAATAGATCTCACATTAACAGATTCAAAATAATATCTAAATGTCACGTAGTATTGTTATTTCTGATTTTTATTAACTCTGATAAGCAAAATCCACAACTGCTTGCAAAAAAGAGAAGACTACACCCAAAATATCAAAGTAAGCTGCCTTAAATATTTGGCCTTCTTTCTTCCAACTCACTATTCCAAAAACTATGAGAAGAAATTAATTCACTGCAATTTATAAGTGACGCTAAGAAGGGATATATTAAATCAAGGCCTTTTCCAAAATCACATTTTTCCTAAAAAATGACATATTTCTCCTAAACTGAATATAGCAGTGAAATTAAAGGCAAAAGTTATTCTGTATATTATAGAAATGGAACAAAACTGCTCTTAGATCCAGAGTTCACCCTATGGAGTCAGTGGTTCCTAACATCTAGTAATATCAGGGAAATATTTGATTAACAGTGCTGACAATCATGGAGGAGGATGCAGTGAAAAGGGTGCACTTCGGCACATATGGTGGGAACTGCCCCCTATTGAGGGCTTCTGGAAATTGATATGCTCCCAGATTGACAAAATTGCAGAGTGTGATCTCCCTCTGGAGTCCAGGGAGTTTCCTCTGGGAGAGCCTGGAGCTACGATATATGTGTCAGGACACTTGCAAAGGAGAGGCTGAATAGACAAGAGTGATACACGTTGTCTGACGGTCACAGAAAGTGAGACATTCTTCTTTCAACGGGTGGGGGCATTCTGCATGGAGAAATATTTGCAGATCATGTCATTGTAAATGGTCACCCGAGAGCATTGGCGTCCCCAGAAGAAGAGTCTCTGTCACTGAAACTGTTAGAAACTGTGTCTTTACTCTGCTGATGACTTTAAACTATACACTGACATGCTACAAGAGAATTTTTAGAGTTGTATTAGGGAAGGTGGATTGAAATATACTAAAGCATATTAATAAAGGGCTATGTCTTTTTCAATGTTCACTATTATTCTCAAAAGGAAATTCGGAAGGTAAAAATGCCATTCAAGATTCCTCAAGGCAAAGTGCAGCTGTTTTTACAAAAAACAAACAAACAAAAAATGGCAGTTGTCATTTTGGCAACCAAGCAGTGTTAAATTTAAAAGAAAGTTATATATGTTTTTGTATGTGTATATATATGATTCATATGTTACGCACTGAACAACGACTGCTATAAGAAATTCCACAGAAATCCAAATGTTTTTGTTGTGAATTTCTGTGGAAATGACAGTACTTCCAGAGACATCTCATTCTCAGCAGAAAGGGGTTACAGGCAAACTAACAGAGCCAGAAAAAAGGAAAAGCCAAAACAAACAAACTAACAAAAATGTGACTAAAAGGAAGTACTGTCTAAACCCTAGGCATAGAGAAAATACTATCAAAGAAGCAAACCTGTCAGTTATGCTTTACTATATCTGACAACACAATAAAAAGCTGGACTTTTTAAACTTCATTTCCTACTACCTCAATCACAATAGAGTCTTATACATTTTAACTATAAATATATATGGATATACATATAAGTATATATGTGTATATATACACACAAAAATATATATACATATATATCTTTAAATACAGAATCTCACTGTTTTGAATATACAAAATATTAAAATTCATTTTTCTCAGAATGGTTGGAACATAAGCTACTTTGATTAAGTAAATGCTATATTTGGCTTAACTGAGATTTATTATATATAATGTGTGATGTATTCAATTTCAAAGACTGTGAATATGGGAAATAAACACAATATACTCATATCCTAAATATCTTTAATCCTCTTATTTTGGATGATTTAGAATATGCTTGAATGTCTTCCAGTAAATATAAGTTATTAGAATAATTAATATTTTAAATATTGTTTTAAAGTATCATCAATAAACATTAAATTAGGATGCTATTTAGAGTTTAAAATTCTAATTAACAAAAAGAGAATACTTTCTTATTTGAAGCATGACTGTATTATTTATCTTTATATCTGAAATTGGCCCATATATAAATTTTGGTTTTTCAAGAGGGGATGGCCTAACCTCAGATTGTTCAAAGTTCTGTTTTTAACACTTTAATTTTTTTTCCTGTCTTTGACTGTTTATTGCCTCATCACAACTCTAGTACAGAAGAGTCAGAACATTTTTCAAAAGGAAAACAAAACGTACAATAATATTTACGATCTATAGCATGTCTAGGATTTACTATATTCCCCATTTTACAGACAAGAAAACTCAGTTCTGGGGATTTCTTTTTTTGTTTTTTTTTGCGATACGCGGGCCTCTCACTGTTGTGGCCTCTCCCATTGCAGAGCACAGGCTCTGGACGCGCAGGCTCAGCGGCCATGGCTCACGGGCCCAGCCACTCCGCGGCATGTGGGATCTTCCCGGACCGGGGCACGAACCCGTATCCCCTGCATCAGCAGGCGGACTCTCAACCACTGCGCCACCAGGGAAGCCCAGTTCTGGGGATTTTAAGTGAGTTGTTCAGATGCACAGAGCTCATTAGTGGTAGACTCCTAAACTGTCAGGACCGACCGAAAACACAATTTTTTTGTCCTGTCAAACTGGCCAGTACACAATTTTATACTAATTTGGAAGTTTAAAAGTCAGAAAAATTACTGCTAAGTTTAAATCAAGTGGGGTTCTCTAAGCAGGAATATTTCCAGAGACCTTGCATTCCCAGCAAGAATGGGTGAAGGCCCAAGCACAGGGCTAAGACACAGCAGCACAAAGGGGGCAGAGGAGGCAGGATTAGAACCCGGGGTCCCTGGCCCCAGCGCTTGTTCTAGTATGTGCTTCTACTGCTACTCAGTTTGCCAGTTACTAGGGGTGGGGTTGAAGTTGTTGCTAAAAAAATGTTCGCAATATTGATTAAACTTGTGTTTGTGAACTCTCCTTACACTGAAAAAATCCCATTTCCTTCACACCACAGACTACTGGCAATCCGCTACCACTTTATCCAAACAAATGAGGGAAATTAGTTATATAACATTAATAGCAATCTGCTAATCCAGTCAAATTAAATTTTGTACAATGTGGTACTTCCATAAATAGAAATATCCTGCATATTTTTTTCAAAAATGAAGACTTTTTTTAAAAAAGGAAGATACTGTTTTGAAGTAGTGTCTCCAAGTGGCTCAATATTAACTAATAGATAAGAATGAGTTCTAACTGTTATATTAATTGGCTGAATGTAAAGGGTAATTGTAAAGTTCCAAAAGTGGTTCATTCTCTTAATTAGATAATTATTTCTGTAAAATTATTAACTATATTATGAATTTCCTCTATATGAGTGTTTAACATAATTCACATACAGGAAGCCCAAGCTCACTTTATTATGAATTCCTTTAAGTGCCATATAACAGAAATTCAAATTAACATTTTCTTTTAGGTACCTTAACATAAATATGCATATAATACAGACTGAGAAAGATTTATAGTTCTTTAGCACTGAGAAGAAAGAAAATCAAACATAGTATAATGATGCCCCTGGATAATTATAATGAAGTAATAACTGACCTTAGCCACGTACTAAACTGTGACATCTTGAATTCAGTTGCCAATATAAACTACAATTACCAAATCACTCGATGGTTTAGAAAATCAAACCATATTCTTTCCAGCTATTCTCCTGGCTTGGCATTACCTTCTAAATTTCAGACTTACCCAGGTCTGCTGTGGTGTAGCAATGGCCAACATTTATTGACAAGCAAATCTTTTCTGTTCTCTTGCCACAAAGGAAGGATCACTCAAACTGGGAGACCAGATTAAAAACTGAAATCTTGTCAATTGTCCAATTCTCAGCATGACTTATTATTTCGTATTGTCATTTTCTGTACCCACAGAGTTAAGTCTTGTTAATTTTAGCACATTTAAAAGAATCCTAAATCATGGGTTTAAAACTAATGGGGCTGAACAGACATTTATTTATCCTGCAAAGCAGGCCAATAAACAATTTTATGTTTCCAAATGCCAATTTGGAAGTTTGAAAGTCAAAGAATGTATTGCTAATTTTAAGTAAAATGGATTACTTCAAGTAGGCAGAAAAATAAACATACACATGCTGAAAAAATATCCTTGCTTGATCCATCTGATGCCCTGTTTTACTGACAAGACATAACAGAAAACAGAGAGCTTCAGTTCTTCATTTGCTGCTTAAGTGCCAGGTCTCAGGGAGGGTGAGAAAAAGGGCACGAACCTGTTTGTACTGCCTCAGTTCTTTGTCTGAAACAAAATCTATGTCTAAAAACATTAGTTGGAATCGATGGTCCAAAAATTTATCACGATTCACCTGGCTCAGTGAACTAGCCTGCTGTTTATACTTTTTCCATTTCTTTTCTTTTCTTTTTTCTATCATTCATTTCAGTCATTAACCTATTAAGGTCAAAAAAAGAGAGACAGTGAACACTGATTCCCTTAAATGGAGTTTTCAGAAAGTCAAGAATTTACCAAGTCAGGCACATTTTCAGTCTTCATAAAGAAAGCTTTAATTTACAATCACTGTGAAATTCCATGATACACTAAAATAGTACATTGTCAAAAGTACCAAACTATTGGGAAAAAGATGTTAATGTGATGATATTTCTAATTTTAGTCTATCCCTACATTACAGTCCTATAGCACCTTTCCTCCAAGGAGATCAGGATGCTTTATATTTAGAAAAAGACGGAAATGCAAATCAAAGTGAAATTTCCCCCAGAATTACGTTGAAAAGATTGAGTCATAGAAAAAGAGATAAAGGGCATAAGAAAAAAAAAAAAGAGGCACAAGCAATAGGAATCCACGCAGGTTCTGGCAAGTTGTCTGCCTTAAGTGTTATGTTTTTACTGCTACCTTCTCTAAATTTAACAAGGATAGACTACACATGCTCCCCAAGGTAGACCTCATGTCTGGTCCAGTCTAATGTGTCTTCATATAGCACCATAATTTGACCATATCTATCATTCCCCAGGATCATTAAAGCTTAGTTCATAATTTACCTTGGAGAATTATATAACATAGAGATTCGTCTTACGAGTTTCATTCTGCACATGTGATTTAGTACCTGATGACAGTGGGCAGGAGAGTCACTCAGGAAGTACTTTGCAGCTATTACAGACAACTTTAGGATATCTTATTCGGGTATTTTTCAGAAGTTATGAGCTTTATCCTAGACTTTCGTTCTATTTGGGTATGGTAATACATGTTCTGTGATGTCAAAAGATACAATAAAAACTTCCAATAATTCAGAAATACTTAAACATAAATTTCATTTCCACTTATCCAATGGTATTTGTATATAGCCATGGAATCTACATTAAGATGGTATGTGTTCAAATCATGCTACATTAACATCCACTAATTACTATCTGACATACTTTGGGCAAGTTATTTAACCTCTCTGTGTCCCAGTTTCTTCATCTGTTCAAATGGGCAGAAAACATTTCCTATCTCATAGGAAATTTATGAGAATTATTATGTGACGTGTAAAGACAGCTCGATAAATTTATCTATTAAATAGATAGGAGACATTTTTTATTCAATCTACTAACAACAGTGAAGGAATTTGATTCATTGTCCCTTGGAAACACTCCATGCCCTGCCTCCAAGAGCTAGCAGCTCAGAGTTTGGGGATCATGGCTCTGCTCTAGGACTTTCCTTAGGCAGTGCTGGGATTAATCCTGACACAAGTGAGAGTGTATAGCGTCAACAGATAGTAAAATAAAACAGGCCATTATGTTGAACAGATCTTGATTATTGCAGAGTTTCTTTGTTTAACGTCGACCTACATGAGCTACTACAGAAATACATTAAAGAAATAAACATAAAAACAGTAAAAATGCTTATTTCTGTCTTCTACTCAGTAACTTTTTTGCAGTATTCTGAAGTAAGGCACAGGTTCATCTGACTGTCACAAAAATAACAGCTGAACCTGTGTCATGCTTCTTCATAGGACTGCAGAAAGGAGAAGCTATATGAATTAAAATATTGAGAATTACGTATCAGTTTGATACCTTAGGATAACTAGAAAATTTTGATCAAGTATCTTGAAAGAACTGGGCAACTCTGCCAGTGGCACTAGAGAACTAATTCATAGGTTTCTACTACGAGTACCCCCTGGAGCAGGGGTCCCCAACCCCTGGCCTGCCGACTGGTGCCTGTTAGGAACCGGGCTGCACAGCAGGAGGTGAGTGGCGGGCAAGCAAGCAAAGCTTCATCTGCATTTACAGCCGCTCCCCATCACTCGCACTACTGCATGAATCATCCCCCCGCCACCCCGTCTGTGGAAAAATTGTCTTCCATGAAACGGGTCCCTGGTGCCAAAAAGGTTGGGGACCACTGCCCTAGAGGCAGGGCTGAGAGCACTGGGCCTTGCAACTGAGTCTAGAAGCTCTGGGAAACAAATAGAAGGTGCTAAGATTTGAGGTTTGGTCCTAGGCTCTGCAACCAAGCTGATGAGGCTGATCGCAGCCAGGACAAAAATACCAATGGAGCCTCCAATTCATACACAGCACAGTAAATTTTCTATTTTGGATTCTCATTGTAAACAATAAACATAGTCATGAGACTTGAAGGTGTATCTATTCTATTTCTCAGTTATGCTGATTCCAAGAAGTAGGCTTGAGCTAATTCATGGAATATGCTCCATGCGAAGGTACCAAATTTGCTCAACAGGTAAAGAGACACTTATGAATATTCAGGAGTCCACTCAACTTCCACAAATTCCTCATGAACTAAAAGTTTTATAGGCAACAATTCTAAAGAGGTATTTATAAACATATATCTTCTGTTGGAAAATATAAATAATTGTTATTTTTACTATCTGGTCAGATGCTGTGATTTAAAACCTGGACCACTCTGTCTCCTGGCTCAGATTTTTCTATTCATTTATACCTTCATGTCAAAGACTTTCCCAAGAGTAAATCAACATTCTGAATCCTCTAACGGGTACCGTCAGTTTGGCTGCCCTCCCAGGTGCAGAGTCAGCACTTCAAGACCCAGCACTTTTCTTCATTGATTGATAAGTGATACCACTTTCCTGGATTCATACTCAGAGACATAGGAACAGACAGTGCGGCTATACCATGGAGCTTTACACGCACGCACACATGCAACTGAAATTACACTTCCTTTTATAAAGTAGGAAAAGCAATCTAAGAAAAAATATACAGCTGTAAAATATTTTATATATATAACAGTTTCACATAAACAGGAACAAATGAGTTTTTCTACCCTTGCTTCTAGCAGCTTGTACCCAATCATTCGTTCATTCATACGTTCAGTCAAAAACGTGAGTGCTTATCAAGTATTGTGCTCAGTGGACGCTCTAGGAGTGCCAAGTCCATTGGAGGACATCTTGAAAAGGGCAATAAAATGTGCCGTGTGCTAAGCAAAGTGCTTGTAATGCATAGGTCTGAACAATTAACTCCATATAGGGAAGCCCCTGAAAACTTCCTAAAAGAAGTGATACCTGTGCTAAGATCAGCACGAGGAGAGGAGAGGGCACAGCATGAACAGTTACCGTGAATTATAAAGGTGCTGAGTGTGTGGGATGCCTGAGACTGGACACTGATAGGAAAGAGTATAGCCCAAGTGACCAGAGATGAGACCAGAGAGGCAGATAAAGGTTGATTTTGCACACCCTACATGCAGAATTACAGAATTTAGAACGTAACCTGTAGATATTGTATAACTTCTGGACATATTTAAATTTGGGAATGACAAGATTACCTTTGATGTTTTAAAGGCAATAATGCTGGGGATTTTTGGAGAATGGGTTGGAGAGTGAGGCTCTGGAGACGGGATCTAACAATGTTAAATGAGATTGAGAAAGAAAAGCTTAGAGCCCCCAAATGAGACAGCAGCAGAGAAGTTTTCGTCACATATTGAATGTTTGAAAGATAATAATTCATATGACTATTGACTGCCATTATAAAGAGTTTTGCCACTTAATAGAAATTAAAGATGTGTACAAAATAGTTGGTTTATCTATGTTCTATTTTAATTTTACTGCTTCATATTGAAAGGCAATTTATTCTTGATTTCTCTATAACCTTACATTTCATTTACTTCTAAATACACAGCAGTTAGATTTCTGGGTATGCCATTATATTTTTACTATTCCAGAAACTGTCTAACCTCATGGGTGCTTTATAGGTCATTTGCATACCTTTTGTGGCATTTGATATGGCTGACCACTTTCTCTCCTGCAACTCCGCCTTCCTTCAGCTTCCATGTCATATTCTTTCAAGGTTAGTATACTACTTCCTTGACAACTTTTTCTTCAGGTTCCATGTTGCTTCTCCTCATCTCCTTCCTTAAATGCTGGTTTTTCCATGGTTCTGTATTTCTGCCCCAGCCCCTTCTCAGTTCATCAAGCTATCTCATTCACTTCTATGTTACTAATCACAGGGAATCTGCTGATGACTCCAATTAGTCATTCAGTCAACAAACACTTTCTAAGCACCTACCTTATTCCAGACCCTACACTACATACTGAGATGTTGTCACAAGTATATCTAGTCCCTTTCCACAAGGAGAAACTTCTGTTCACTTCAAAGAGATGTGGGGAAAGTTCAATAGGAGGATGTTATGGGATGACAGAGGAAAATTATAAACCTTTTGTGAGGGGTAAAAGATGCGTAGAAGTTGGTTATGCTAAGGGATACATTTCTGGCAGAAGGAATTGGGAAAAAGTGGAATTACCTATGCCTTGAATTTCATTCTTTATCAGGATTCAGGACAGAGCATGGCAAGCAATGAAGTTGTAAAGAAGGCAGGGTTCAGATGAAGGAGGGCTTTGTATGACTTGTTAAGGAGCTCAGATTTTAAAAAAAATTTTATTGACGTATAGCTGATTTACAATGTTGTGTTAATTTCTGCTGTACAGCAAAGTGATTCAATTACACACACACACATATATATATACATATTCTTTTTCATATTCTTTTCCATTATGGTTTATCACAGGATATTGAATATAGTTCCCTGTGCTATACAGTAGGACCTTGTTGTTTATCTATTCTATACCTAATAGTTTGCATCTGCTAATCCCAAACTCCCAATCCTTCCCTCCCCCACAGCCTCTTGGCAACCACAAATCTGTTCTCTATATCTGTAAGTCTGTTTCTGTTTCACAGATATGTTCATTTGTGTAGTATTTTAGATTCCACATATAAGTGATATCATATGGTATTTGTCTTTGTATTTCTGACTTACTTCACTTAGTATGATAATCTCTAGGTCCAAGGAGTAAGATTTTATTTTATAGACCATGAGCAGTTACTGAAGTGCCAATTACTCCATCAGCTACATGAAGGGATAATTAGAAAGCGACAATACCAGAGTCAGGAATTATTTAGGATTCTGGTTGGTAGTTAATGTGAAAGACAATAAGAGGTTGACTTAACAGATCTGTGGTAGTGGGATGGAGAGAAGGGGGCAGGTTCAAGAAGTGTATAGGAGAGGGCTTCCCTGGTGGTGCAGTGGTTGACAATCTGCCTACCAATGCAGGGGACACGGGTTCGAGCCCTGGTCTGGGAAGATCCCACATGCCACGGAGCAACTGGGCCCGTGAGCCACAACTACTGAGCCTGCAAGTCTGGGGCCCGTGCTCTGCAACAAGAGAGGCCACGACAGTGAGAGACCCGTGCACCGTGATGAAGAGTGGCCCCCGCTCACCGCAACTAGAGAAAGCCCTCGCACAGAAGCGAAGACCCAACACAGCCAAAAATAAATAAATAAAATTTAAAAAAAAAGAAGTGTATAGGAGATAAAATCAATAGAACTTAATGGTTAATTCGATGAGACATCAGGGAGAGAGACTCTTCTGGGGTGCCTGCTAGGTCTCCTTAATAGTCACAGTGCCATCGATAGCAGAATGTATAGCATCAATGGCAAAGGGAGCAAGAAA
Source organism: Lagenorhynchus albirostris (assembly GCF_949774975.1). NCBI lineage: Eukaryota > Metazoa > Chordata > Mammalia > Artiodactyla > Delphinidae > Lagenorhynchus > Lagenorhynchus albirostris. The sequence goes on along the minus strand of NC_083095.1, from coordinate 69,188,349 downwards.
GATAATAAGTTCAATTCCATTTTAAAAACTGGTAAGAGATTCGGACAGAGAAAATCCAGCAGTTCAGTCATATGAGCTTAGAAATTTTAGAAAAGTCTGATGTGGACATAGAATTTACTATGTGGTCTAAGTCCTCTGTGTATATTAGCTCAACTTATTCCTCCCTACAACCTTATGAAATAAGTAGTATCATTGTTGCCATTTCACACTAACTTGCAAAAAGCCCCATAGATGGTAGGTATAGGAACCAGGATTTGAACCCTAGTTCTAGCATCCGTGTTCTTTACCACTCCACCATACTAGTTCTCACATATTTGTAGTAAATGAGCCCATGAGAGGGAATGACATCATCCAGGGAGAGAGTGTGAAGTGATAAAATCAGCAGGTCAAAGGCAGAGCCCCTTGAAACACCCCAGTGTATGTGGGAATGAAGGTAGAAAGAGGGAGACTAGGAAGAAGACAGAGGTAGAAAAGGACTAAAAAGTACAGGAACCTGGAGATTGCAGTGTCATGGAAGGGAGTACATGGATTCCAAAGGAAGAAGGAGTCTGCAGTGGTGCCAAAACTGTATGGCTGTAGGTCCATCCTTTATCACAGATCCAAATACACATTAAAATTCCCTGGGGACCTCTCGACCTGCATTGTACCATTGATCCCATATTCCAGACCAGGGTTTCCTAACCTCCACACCACTGACATTTGGGGCTGGATAGTTCTTTTTGTTCCTTGGGACTGTCTGTGTATTGTAAGATGTTTAGCAATAGCACTGGCCCTTTTCCATGCTCACAGCACCCTTCCCCCAAGTTGTGACAACCCAAAACGTTACCAGATATTGCCAAATATTCCCTGGGGGTAAATAATACCCAGTTGAAAACCGTGCTCCAGACTCATCCAGATAACTTGTGATTCTCTGAAAACAGAGTTTTGTACATGTTATTCTCTGGAGTGGACTTCTCCGCATTTTCCTGCCAAGGTGCCTTCTGCTCAACCATCCGTACCCGGGTTGAGTGTCACCCTGCCTGTGAAACTCTCCTTTGTGCTACCACGGTAACTTTCAGACACTTTTATTCCACAACTGGCATTTTATTATAGTTCTTTCTTTGAATTTGTTTTCCACAACTAGAGTCTTGCAAGTTCCTTGAGGCCTGGCACATAGATGTTATTCAATAACATTTGTTTAAATAAATGAATGGAAGAAAATATTTGTTTTTTTAACAAATGTAATATTAATATTTTCTATTAAAGTTTTACTACTAGAGGTTATCTTTTGGAAGCCAAGAAAGTATTTTTGGTTAATTCTTTCTTGTGTTTTTTATTTGTAGTGTATGTTTATTTTTCTGTCAATTTATTTCTGACTGAGCAAATATCAGTAACTATCCTTATTATTTTAATTTCTTTTAAAACTTATAACCATTAAATACATTAATAATTATTTATTATAATGATTAATCATAATTGTATTAAGTTTAATAATATAAAATTATTACTTTAAATGCTTTCAAGATTATCAATTATTTAACTTGAAATTATATATTTTACTATTTTAGAGAATGGGTATAAAAAATATGTGCAGGATTTTCATGTAATATTTTCAGTGCTTATAAAAATGTTTTACATCTACATATCATCATTTATCAGAGGACCACGCAACCATTTCAAGTAGTGTATCCCTACATATCTTCGCGAGAAAGGTAAATATGGTCATCTCCATCTTGTATTTGAAGGAATAAAGTACAAATTTTTTCCTAGAAAATTCTTGACTGTCTTGAGATTAACACTAGGAATCCCTGTCACCAGACTTGCTCTCATGATGTAAAGCTGTTGGAAATATTAGCCGGGATAACTAGCCTTGGTGGGGTAGGCTTCAACTCTATGGGAACACACTGAGAAGAACCACACGTAGAACCGGTTGTCAGAGAATTTCATCAGGTCTCAGATTCATACTGAGCTAATATGACTTCCTCCTTTTAATGGTCTCAATGCTTTGTGTCTATTATCATCGTGGATTCCATAGGATTTGTGGTAAAATTTAGAGAATCCCAAATACTCTCAAGAGAAAACTACTAGTGTGTGTGTGTGTGTGTGTGTGTGTGTGTGTGTGTGTGTGTGTGTGTCTGTATGTGTGTACAAAAGAATTTTTTATTAATAAGATATGTGATTTCTTCATAATCCCTTTTGCTGTTTTAAGTCTGGGAGCATAAATTCACCATCGGGGATTGATTACCACTGAGTAGCATTGAGTTTTAAGTCCTAAATTACACAATTCTCAACAGACAATAAATAAAGTTGAGTCTATTGCCAATTACAGGAATAAAAGCAGTGAATAACCCTTGGCATATACTATATGACATGCAGATTGAAGCCAAATCTTGTTTCAACTTCACTGGTAGACTGGGGAATGAAGGTGCCCAACAGAGTAGCAAAATTTTTAAAGATAATGAACATTCAGTTTGTGGGGATTATAAATCATTGGAACCCTTTTTAAGACAGTAATTTGTTATTGTGACATTGAAAATACGAACATACTTTAAACTAGCAATGCTACTAGTTACCTGTGATATAAAGATGAGAAATCTTTCCCACAGAAACAAAATCACCAGTATGTAGGGACCTATAACCAATGATGTTTATTATAGCATTTTATTTTATAATAGCAAAAAATTAGAAACAATCTTAATGGTCATCCATGGGGAATAACTGAACAAATTATGGTGTGTCCATAATATTATGCAGTTATTACAAAATAAAATAATGAGGTTTGTGTACTAGTCTGAAATGTGTTCATGTTTTATTTTTAAGGAGAAAAAGTGAAATTGCAGACCAATGTGTATATGTGATTTCATTCTATAAAAAAGGAAAAAAAAATCTCACACATAAACATATATATATGTGTGTATTCACATATGCATATACATAAAAATATTTGCATACATTTGCATGAGCATAGAGATATGTATGGAATGAATCATAACTATTTCTACTTTTACTGAGAGAAGAGAGTTTGCCTTAAAGGAGAGTGATTGGGAAGACTAAGAAGTTTTATATATATACAGTTTGACTTGCTACAATTATCTTTCACAATTTGAGAAAGTCTATTTAATACAAAGTTTAAAAAAATAAACCCAGCAAAAAACAGTAACAAGAACCATCACCATCCCTAAGATCAGCTAATACATATATTAAAAAGGACTAAAAATACATATAAAAGAAATTCAGGAGTAGTAGGAAGACAATAAAAATTCAATCACAGGATAGTGGTAAGTGTAGTGGTGAGGCAGGGGAAGTTCTATCTTAGCTTTGGCAACAACATATTAGAACAATCTGAAAGAGAATTAAGACTATGAATACTTAACCTGGCTCAGGTTGTTCTTTTCACATACTCTTTGACCAAATTTCATATTAAGTTAAGGAAATACAAATTGAAAAATTAAGCTGAAGTTAAATCCACAGAGGTCAGATTTGGGGCCAGTAATCTATCAGTCTATAGGTTTTCACCACAAAGCAACTGAGATGATATCTGAGCATAGAGGGGAGAGCTGAGCATAAGGTCAAGGAATCAGCTATTTAGAGAGACTAACAAAGGAAATAATTCTTGAGTAATACAGGACAGGAAGTATTCAAGTGCTAAAAGTTGTGGTATGGACTTTTAATGTAATGTCAGAAAATAGGAAGCCAATGAAAATAGTCCCGGAGGACAGCCTGGAGGAAGGAGACCAGAGGTAATACAGATGGGCTGGAGAAGGGAGCAGGGTATCACAGATAAAAGAAATAGATCAGTGAACACAACAACAGGAAGTGAAATGAGGCTGGAGTGAGTAAGCAAGGTTAAGTGAGGTGATATCTGAAAAAAGGGGAAGGAATATAGAGAAGTGTGCTTGGAGGAGAGCAACAGGTGTACTAGAAGATTATAATGGGCCTAGAATGCCAGGTACAAGAGTTCAAGTTTGATGAGAGAGAAAACTAGGAGTCTCTGAAGATTTTGCGGGGAGGAGAGCAATGTGCTGTGGAAGGAGGAGTTGTCTATGTTCATAATGGAGAAGAAAATAAGGAAGGTGTGCTGTTGAAGCATTCCTGGAAGAGAAAGTAAAGGCTCAGCCTAGGCATATGCTGCTTCATAGTGAGATTTATAACAAAACAACCATATTGTAAGTCCCTCGGGATCTCCCTTCCCTTTGTACCGCTAGAGACTAGAATTGTACTATACATAGTAAAGGATACCATAAATGCATGCTGAAAAGAAAATAAAAGGAAATATAGGAAATGAAATGGATTTTTAAGGAAAAAGTTGATGGAACCTGATAAACAGATGTAAGGAGTGACAGAAAAACTAATCAAGTATGACTCCAAGATTTCAGCCTTTGATGATTAAATAATAATAGCAGTGTCCTTGAATAAGAGAAGAAGGAAATATAAAAGAAAACAGTTTAAGGAAAATACTTTAAATTTCTATTTTATAAGTCAAAATTGTCTAAAAAGCAATTTGATCAGTATTCCTGTTTCAACACCATGACATCTTCATCTGACTTTAAAACCAAAGGCAAGATGTAATTCTTTGAAAAAAAGGCAGAGGAACTACCAGGGCACACATTCCCAAAATACTGATGCATCAACTCAACAAACATGAATTGAGAATGACTCTGCACCAGGGACTTATCCTGGTGCTTGGGAGAAAAAGATAAACAAGATGACATATTTGCCCTCAAGGTGCTCACTAACCCAAGTGTAAGACTGACATCATTTTGTAAACTGACTGTTTCTTTATGTTAAGTGTTCTGAAAAGTGTTATGAGGTTCAATGGTGATGTTAGGAAACTGCTGGGCATTGGAGGGAACTGGGCAAAATATTTCAGAAGAGATGTTATTTGAACTTGATATCAATGTCACAGCATAAAAGTACAGTTGGGGAAGAAAAGGGGAGGAAAAGAACATTTACAGATGTGCGACGCACCCATGGTATCACTGCCAGCAGTGTTTTCCAAAAAAGACATTTCCTCATGCCTACAACTTTGGAGCAGCAGACGATGCTCTTTTTGGTAACCACCTAAACCAAGATGTACAGAAGAGTTCTCCAGCCATTTGAACTTAAGGCATTTGAATTTTTTAGTTGTCTGGAATGATGCATACAAAAATTGGGAGATACAATAAGCCATGTCCTACTATTTAAGCTTAATCACAGAAGCATCCAGTACACAGAAAGAGCAAAGATTAATTAGATCGGCCCAGGAAACAGAGATGCGAGGTGAAAAAAATAATCTTCACAGTGTTTAAGTGCCCACCTCCAAGTATTCCTGAGGCCATTAGCCTTGGGTTCCATTAGCTATTCCTTTTACTTTATGATAATTTCCTTTTCCTTCTCTTTTTTCTTTATCCCTCCCCCCCCCTTTTGTTTTTTTGGTTTCATTTAACTCAAATTTTGTTACAAGTAAGGAAGTCAAATTGTATAAATGCCTAATACGCTCAGGCAACTCTATTTAGTGAGTTCACATAAATTACTTCACTGAATTCCTCTCAATATTCCTTGTAAGTGGATGTTATTATGCCCATTTACAGCTGAAGAAATTAAGGCTCAGACTCATGCAGGGCTATTAGCAACTAGTAAGTGGTAGACCTGATATTCTGACCCAGATCTTGTTCCAAGGTCATTTTTTCTTTACGTCACATTGCATTTCAAAAGAGAATTGCATGTATAAAAGCTCACAGAGGCAGGAAAGGGCGGTGGATGTTCTGAGGCCCTGTATCCCTTCCATGTAGCTGGGGAAAGGAGCTCACAGGAGAAAGCTTTATAAAAAAGAAGCTTGAGAGTAGGTTAGGGTGAGCTCCTGAAGGACCTGTAATGGTGGGGAAATTTGAACCTGATTTAGTTACAATGGAGAGTATTTGTTCTCTTTTCTATTAAGCTTTTTAAAAGACAAGGCAGAGGACTTCCCTGGTGGTGCAGTGGTTGAGAGTCTGCCTGCTGATGCAGGGGACGCGGGTTCATGCTCCGGTCCGGGAAGATCCCACATGCCGCGGAGTGGCTGGGCCCGTGAGCCATGGCCGCTGAGCCTGTGCTCTGCAACGGGAGAGGCCACAACAGTGAGAGGCCCACGTACAGCAAAAAAAAAAAAGACAAGGCAGAGATATTATCAGATTTCGTTTAAGAAAGACAATAATGACAACATTAAAGATAGATTAGAGAAGAAAAAGATTGTTGAGGATCTCCTGTGATAACCTGTAGGAGAGATGGTAAGGGCCTGATCTAAGGTGGTGATAGGAGAGGAGAAATGAGGTTAGATTTCACAGATATTTCAAACAGGATGTCCAGGATTCAGGACCACTTGGCAGATGGAAGAGACAGAAGAGTTGAAGCTGATTTCATATTGTTCAGTTTGGACACCTGACATAATGGAGATTCCCATGACAGGGTAACTTTGAGGTCAAGAAAATGGCAGAATTGGGGAAAATCCCAGAGCTGTTATGTTTTAAAAATGGACCCTTTATGCTGTTATCTGTGTCATGCTGACATTATATTCTGTCATGGGGTTCAAACTCTCTCCCCGAGCCTCAAAAAACAATAAATATTGAACATGTATTTTGAACATTTTTCAGTTACCAAATTTATTGAAATATGGGTATATCATATTTTAAGTCTAAATCTAATGTTGATAACTGATTTTAATTTCTTCCTTGACTGATGGCTTTGGATCAAGGTTCTTCAGAATAATGAAAGAGTTCTGTTTGGGAAACAAAGTTGTTTAGAACTGAAATGAGGGGGAAAACCCTCTCCTTTTTGAATCATGATGTATTATTCCCCAAGGCAGTCTCCTGAATGAATCTTTTTCCTTTGTTGTATAAGAGCCTTCAAAAGCAATGAAGAACATTCATTTTTCTCCTTGATTTTGTTACTCTGCCAGGAATAGCACAGGGGTCCCTTTAGCAAGTGAGACTAAGGGCACTAAAATGGTTGGAAATCACTGAAAACAGTAGCAGGTTTATTTGAGCAAAATCGGCAGGGTGGTGTAATATACATTTAAAAAAATGCATTTTCATTAAAATTAAAAATGAGCTTCCAAACAAACTCTGGAAAGGGCTCCAAATACAGCCTTACAAGCCCAAAATGAAATCAATAAAAAGAAACCAGCCAAGCAGCAAGTTGAGAAAACACCAATTAGAGATTTTAACAAACAGAGAAGCTCACTGTGGGGTATAGTTTTTAAATCAGACAAGAGAAATTTCGGCTTTTTTCTCCACCTCAGCACTGCTTTACTGTGCTCTCTCTGGAACTGAAATTGATAGGATTCAGAATGCTTCCCAGGGAGAAACCACAAACAATCGTGTGCTTTCGACATTATATCTGAGCAGATGAAAGCAAATATTATTCTGATAGCTTTTCATTTTGCCCTCTAAGCAGCTTTGCATTATTACCCGTGACCAGGGATTTTAATAGTCAAACTACCACAAATTTGTCAAACACTCAATTCCTGCCTGGTTTCAGAGTACAGCTTCCCACCCATGGAGGTTAACTCAGGTCTCTCTAGCCAAGGAATTTTTTTGAAGCAAATCAAACTCTGATAGCCTGTCCTAGCCCACGTGCCTCCATAGATGACCTGACATCAAACTGGCAAGCAGGTAAGTACATCGTCCATCCACCTCCCACCAAGCTATGAAGCCTGGCCAGACACTCCTGGGTATAGTTCCCTACCTGTCAGTGCCTACTCTTCTGCTTCTCCCTGTCTGGCTCTCCTCCAAGTTTATTTGCCCTTCTATTAAAGCTGCCCTGTCCTATTCTCAGATCCTTAGGAATAAGCTTTGTGCTCTTCCCAGCTAAGGCAATATAGACTGTCATGAAAATTACCCTGTCAGTGTTCAGGGGTTCAGCACTTTTGTTTCATCAATTCCACTTATCAAAGAGGCACTCAAAAAACCCCCCAAAATAATAAAGGAATTTCTATGTGTGGATATTGTACTTGATTATTTCTACCTGTTGATATATATCTCTATATGCATGTATGTATATATAAGTATGTATGCAAATACAGATGTATGTATGTGTAATCACCTATGTGTGTATATTTACAAATGTATGTATTTATTTTTCTTTTCCCCAATCCTAAAGCTATTTTCTCTGAGGATGTAGTTTTAGGTTCCTATACAATAAATGCCTATTTATTAAAGGAACATCTCCTATGTTAACTATGTTTGCTTTTTGCAATGAGTTTTAAGTCAAAACTGATAATTCTTGGTAATATGACAGGTGATAGAGTTGTTTATATTGTAAAAGGCCCACCAATGTATTCAGAATCGCACCACTTTCATCACCTCCTCTGGCACCACCCTCACTGCCAAGCCAACATGTTTGCTCTCCTAACCATTTTCCTTGCTTATCCCCTTGTCTCTGTCTGTTCTCAACACAGCATATAGAGTTAATTTTTTAAAAAGTAGCTCACATCACGTCACTCAGATGTTCTGGTGGCTCATTTCCCTCAGGTTAAAAAGCAAAGTTTTTGAATTGCCCTCCAGGTTCTAAATGGTCTTGTTCCTCTCACCTCTCTGTCCTACGGTCCAGTTGCTCTCCCTTAGTTCATCCAGCTCCATCAGCATTGAGACTTTATTGACACTCTTCCACCTAAAGTCTTCCGTCTGCCTGGAATGCTCTTTCCTTAGATATGTGCTTGGTAAACTTCCCCATCTTTACTTAGTAAGGCTTACTTTGACCATCCTACTTAATACTGAACTTGCCCACATCCTAACTTCCCACCCCAAACATCATCCCCTCACCTGGCTGTCCTAATTACCCATTTTTACTTTTGCCTATAGCACTTACCATCGTGCATACAATCTAATTTAGTTATTTCTTATTTTTATTGTCTATCTCCCTTACCAAAATATAAGTTCTCTGAAGGTTGGGATCTTTGTCTAACTTTGCTGGTCAATCCCTAAGAAGGAGCTTGTACATAGTAGACGATCAATAAACATTCTGCTAAAGAATGAACACTGTGCAATTAATTGAAAATGGTGGATTGTATTTTCCATTTCTAATAAATGTTGCAAACATATACATGCACATACTTATAGAATTTTTTTTTTTTTTTTTTGCGGTACGCGGGCCTCTCACCATTGTGGCCTCTCCCGTTGCGGAACACAGGCTCCGGACGCACAGGCTCAGCGGCCATGGCTCACAGGCCCAGCCGCTCCGCGGCATGTGGGATCTTCCCAGACCGGGGCACGAACCCGTGTCCCCTGCATTGGCAGGCGGACTCTCAACCACTGCGCCACCAGGGAAGCCCCTGCACATACTTACAGAATTTTAATTACAAGTTTCTAAGCTGAGCACATGAGGAAATAAATTATTTTTTGGTGTAATATGGTTAAGGAAATGTTAGGATGTTTAATAAAAGAAGGTTTTCATTTGAATGAATGAATGCCTTGGTTTGGTGAACAACATTTAATGAGTACCTCCCTTCTGTTGTGTATTTGAGGTATAAGTTGGGTAAGTCATATCTCAGAAATATCAATGTTGGGTGAGGAGATTGGCTTGGAAACAAAGGAACGCAATATAGGTTGGTAGGTGAAGTAGTAGAATCATGCACGAGAAGCAGCAGTGACAAGCAAGAGAGTGATTCCGCAAAAAGGTAGACACTGCTGATGTTAGAACATGATCCAGGTACCTTCAAAGTAACTCTTTAGAACAGGAAACATAAATGAGGATCTGAAATTTTGTCTGTTTTATCCTGTAAAGAATATCTGAACACAATGGCCCCTCCACCACTCTGTTCTTTGTGTTCCAGCTTCATTTAGGCCAGACTTTGGACAAAAGCACATGAACAGCTCGGGGCTAACATGTGGGTCAGGACAGGGTACCACAGGTGAAGGGGGAGAGGAAGAGAAACAAGAGGGAAATGACCCTCTTGCCTTTGTTGGGAGCTCACGTGATGCCATATTTATACTTCTCAGCATAGACCGCAGCACTGACTATGACCTCCTCTAATCTAGGAGCAGAACACAGAGCGAATGTGAATCGGTAGTTACGTAAGAGAGTAAATGCTCACTCACGCTTTAGGATTGGAGAGTTCTAGTCCACTGCTCACAGTTTGGGACTGGGATGGTGAAAACCAACCCAATCAAGTCTGTCATCTAAACATCAATGCAAACCAAAAGATAAGCATAAATTTTGTCTATTTATTCAATTAGTTAGTTCGAGGTCAAGTTTTGTGCTTGAGTTAAGTGTCTATGGAAATTCTTATTTCATGCTGTTATAAAGAGACAACTCTGTTTCAACAGGCTTTGGATTCCGGTCCAGGCTCCAGCCTGTCTCAAAATCCAAACAGAATCCTAAAGTCTCTTCCTGCCTCTACCAGAACTTGCTGTATTTTCTTTGCCTCCTGCCACCACACAGTTGGATGGACACCAAGTATAGAAAATTTCAACCTCAAAGGAACATTTTAAGAAAGTTATGAGCCAGATTCAGTTATTTGCATAAGAATCATCTCTGAAATAATATTATTGCAATACACTTTTGAGCACAATTTAAGTTTAAGCTCCAGATGGAGATGGACTTGGTTTGGAATGCCAGTTTTGCCACTTATTAGCTGTTTTACTTTGTGCCTTAGTTTTTTAATCTGTAAAATGGGGATAGTAATTAAAATGGCATCATAGAGGTTTTGATGAAAGTGTCTAGTGAAATAATGTATATGCAGTGCTGAACACAGTGCCTGACTAACAAATTGCTCAACAAATCAGTAATAATTATTTTTCATACTGATTATAATTTTCAAGCATCAAGACTTAGATGTATGTTTTGTGAGATTTTCAACAGTAAACTGGCATCTAAGCATTCTTTTAATTTTCCGTGTGCAACATGAATCCAGTGGTTACGATGATTTCTGTTGCATCGGTACCCTCTCTCCCTGGCAGAGAGAGAAGCAGATAAAAATGACAATGGTATTATTTTAGTAAGAGTTTCCTTAACAAAAGGATAGGGCTTCCCTGATGGCTCAGTGGTTAAGAATCCGCCTGTCAAGGCAGGGGACACGGGTTCGAGCCCTGGTCCGGGAAGATCCCACATGCCACGGAGCAACTAAGCCCATGGGCCACAACTACTGAGCCTGTGCTCTAGAACCCGCAAGCCACAACTACTGAGCTCACGTGCCACAACTACTGAAGCCCATGCACCTGGAGCCCGTATTCTGCAACAAGAGAAGCCACCGCAACGAGAAGCCTGCGCACTGCAACGAAGAGTAGACCCCGCTCACCGCAACTAGAGAAAGCCTGCGCGCAGGACGGAAGACCCAACGCAGCCAAAAATAAAGTAAATAAATTTATATTAAAAAAAAAAACCCAAAAGGATAAGAGTGAAATGTTTGTTAGTAAATTTAACCTCACTGTGAGAATATCAGCAGAAGCTGATTATAAAGCAAAATTTTGATCATTTTAAAAGGTAAATCATTTAAGATTTTTATGCTATAATACAGCACAGGCAGTACATAGGTCTAAGAATAAATTTTATTTACTAATTACAGAATCCATTCGTTTTATACACACTGCACTCCCTGTCTTTCCCCTCTCCTTACCCCCCTCATTAATAGATTTAGAACTGACAGTGCTTTCACTTCTCAGTATAAAGAATAATTTTCTTCTGAACATAGAGACAACTATGAAATCGAAGTTTAAAATATAGTCCTCTTCTAACAGCGATTCAGATTTCCATTAAACCTCCTCCCACCCTCTCAAATTAAAATTTGAAATGCAGAGCTCAGAAATAAACTGACAGGCACTAGTGCTTCGTTCATTTCCAGCAAGGAAGCACCAATTTGATTCCTACCATAACAATTTTTGCTGTTGCCAGTGCATCAAATTTTTTTAACACAGCTTCTCAAGTGATAGAAATCATCCCGTCACTTTGTTTCATAAAATTGACACCCTGGGGAAATGCAAAATAGAGTAGGAACTTTAGTGAGCTGCTCCTGCAACCCCTGCTAGGTATTCCTGAAATTCTCTTTTCCTCTGCAACTAATGTCATCAAGTCCCAATTGCTTGTTGTTCTTTTCTCCTTGTTCTGCTCATGTGCTACAACATCCCTTGGCTTCCCTCAGCACAGGAGTTGGTGTTTTTAAAAGTGTTACTCATAGATCGGGATTCTACTGCTGGCTGATTTGAATGCAGCAACAAAGAAAAAAAAAGGAACTTGATGAAATTATTTCACACACAGAGCAATAAACATATGGAATAAATTACTAAAGGAGATGATTCAAAGAGTTCAAGAAACACCTGGATTTGTTTCTGGAGGCAGTGGATTAGTGGAGTGAGAAGCAGGAGGGTGAAATGAAAGCACACTCACAAAGCAAAGTGTTAAGGTTCTAACCTCTTATTGAAATGGCACCTTTTGCATTTATCAGGAGCACCAGCTATACTGCAAGTCTATTTTAAGGGAGAGGTTTCTCTTATACCCTGGGAACAAGTCAGACTACATCACAGGAGCTACCTTCCTAGTGAGGTTGGCCTCTGGCTTTGAGGAAAGGAAGTGAATGTTGGAAGGTTCTTCTCTATCCAGAAAGAGGGGAAGACTATCTGAATATGCAGGAACTAAAATTTAGCAATTGTTTTGAGATCCAGTCCAGGCTTACCATATCAGCCACATCTCTGTCCTCCTTTCTTTCCAGGCCATTTCTGACTTTTCAGAAACAGCCATGCTCCTCCCAGCCCATGGGTGTGCTGCTGTTTCCTCTCCCAACTCTTCCCCTCATTCTTCAGGCCATGCTTTCTGTGACGTCTCAGTTTATAGTCATGTCTCCCTCTGTGTTCCCATACCACATGCAAAATGTCCTTATGTGTTTACTTTATTCATCTCTACCTCCTCAAGTACTTAATAAATTACCTGGCTCATCATAGATGTTTAGTATTAAAAAAACTTATTTTGCCTCACTGTGTTCCAGAAAGGATTTAAAGTGCTTGATAGAAATAATAGCTAACATCATCGAGCCTTTAACTTGTGCCAGGCATTGTTCCAAGTGCCTCACGCGTTTTAACTCAGTTAATCCTCGTAAAAGCGTTATGGATGAGTGAGCTTGTCATGTAGGTACTAATATTATCCCTGTTTTGCAAGTGAAGAAATGGAGGTGCAGAGATGTTAATTAACTTGCCCAAGGTCAGCCTGGTAAAGAGCAACCCTGGGATTGGCCTCAGCCAGCTGATTCCAGAGCTAGTACTTCTGGCCATGACTCTGACTGCCTGAATACCTAACACAGCAAGGAAACAAAAAAAGGAAATAGGAGAAGGTAATAAGAAAAAGCAGTTGAGATCATAAAACGGAGTTCTTAATTAGGCTAATTAAAAATGCATGTAATAAAGCCCAGTTTTTCAGCAGCCAATTTAAAAAGGTAAACTTGATCAATTAATCAGTTAAACAAAAGCAAATCGGTTACTCAGGAGCATATTCCTAATATCAAAACCTGAAATAACTTTCTTCTACGGGGTTCATAAAATATGATGGGGTGTTCAGTCATTCCTTCACTCACCATCTACATTTATACAAAACCAGTAGCAGATCTAGGTGTCCAAACAGAAAAATGAGCCATAGGACAAACATTTGGTAAACTTACATATGACTATACAAAATGATGTGCACTGATTTTACATATCCAAATGGACTACACACATCCCCTCATTCAACAAATGTATGTTGAGCCTCTACTTGGTGTCACATGCTGTTTTGGGCCTAATGAATCGTAAGGATCCACAAAGGACCAAAGTCACTGACCTCATGGAGCTTAAGTTCAAATTAAGAGACAAATAATAAACAACAGTGTCAGGTGGTGTTAAAGAGCTAAAAAGTAAAAGCAGTTTAAGAGGACAGAGACTAACCAAGGGAAGGAGGGAAGGAGACTTCTCTTTTAGATAACAGAGTCAGGAAACACCTCTCTGAGCAGGTGGTAACTTAACAGAGACCTGAATTGAGAAACATCAGAGGCAATTATCTATTTATTTCCCTAATTATTTCAGCCTGGAAATGGGATGAAATATTATTACCTGCTTGTGTAATTTCAGGCCAATAAGATCAAATGTTCTTTGATTTATTCTGTAAGTCTCCCTTTTTCCTTGAGATGTTCCTTTATTTGTATTAAATACAAATTTCCTTTAGAGATTTGAATATAAGCAAATGAAGAAAAGGAATGGGATATATTTTGTACTAGCAATTCAGCAATAGTCTGAGAGTGATGTGATTAATTGAGTCTAATAAAAATCAAAAAAGTCTACACTGGAACCATCAAAAAGAAGATAATTAGAAACAGTATTAGATACCTTAGAGGTAAACCGTATGAAAAGTATTTCAAAAACATTTGTTCAACTTCATTTCCAAATAAAAACAGAGATTGTTTGGGCCTATTCACTAAGAAGTATGTTATTACGAGAGTCTGACTTTGGGAAATGCAGTATTTTGAACCTATTTGGTACAAATTATTATATTCAAGCCTTGAAAATATATAGAGACTCTGGACCTGTGTGTCTGTCATACCTGGCAATTTTTGCCATTTAATACGTAAGTATGGAAAAGTTTGACCAATGGATAAAAACTGAAACAATGCTAATTTTTTAAAGCATGTGTTTGCAATATGTAGTCTAGATTAATTCTCCCTTTCAGAAGAGTCACTCATTCTCTTTTTATGTCCTCCCACCTTGTTCTTTGTAGAGCAATCAGCTATCTATTTTCTAACACTGCACAGTAAGACAAGGAACTTTTTCTCTATTGTGATTCAATGACTGTCAGATTTCTGATTAATTTTAAGAAATTGAAGTTTTAGTCTTTAAATAGCTACTTCTCTCCTATGGATGTCCTCATGATATCTTACAAGTTTGTGGTTTATTTGGGGCCAATTTAAATGAAGATAGCTCTAAACTGCATCTCATTTGTGTGAAAAAAAGATGCCATCATATACTTTCAGGAGCCTAGTACCTTGACCTTCTGTCCTCTTGATATTAGCACCTTTCCTGTTCAATCTGAATTGCAAACAAGATGCTCCAGAACAAAAGGCAGTCATTTATTTTCTTCTTCACAATGATAATGCCCCATGGGATGTTGTCATTGGAAGGATGGGGGCCTTAATGCGCTGAGATAAACAATACAAATGGAATAAAAAGCAGAGGGGAAAGGGGAGCTTCTAAAACTCACAACCTGGACTAAGACTAAAGGGATTAAGTGTATATCTATTTGTCTGCTAAAGTACACACTAGAACCTTGGTAGTTTCTTTGCAAAGTTAGTGCATGTGCTTAATTTAGACTCACTGTTTCAGCATCCAAGCAGCTACCATATATGGGTGGGGTAAGGACGCAAATTAGGTGTTGAAATCATATGATGTCACATAGACTCCAATACATCAAAGAGTCCAGAGCTTTGTGAGTGCAGTTGCTTATGTACTATATAGTGCTTTTCTTATTTATAAAGCTGGGGCATACATTCTATTGCTCTTGTTCTTAGATTTTCAGACAGTCATAATTTCTGGTCTTTTGTTTGAAATGAAGGCCTGCCTGGAAAAATTGAGGGTGCTGCCAGGCTTACTAAAAGACATTTTTTGTAGCACGCTATATTCTTTACTCCACTACCCACCCGTCCCCCAGCTCTTGGGTGTAGCGGGGGGGCACAAGATTTGAGAAAGAGATGTGAATTATGAAACTGAAAGCACATTAAAGCAATTTATGGACAGAATCTTGTCAAACGCTCTCTTAGCCAGAAAACACTGATATGTACTAGCGTATAGTAATGTGCGTCTAAGCATACCTCAAAGACTATATTCCTAGAGTGAAATTATTTGTGAAATGCAAGTTACACTGGTTTCCTTTGGAGAGGGAAAGAAAAGTTAAAATTCAGGTTGCATATCTGGAGGACTGAAGTAAGCAATCAAAATCAAACTTTTACATCAGATTCATTTGACATGATTTCAAAATAAACTAAGTTCAGTAAACCTGTTGGCAGAGAAGTATCATTTGTCAAGCGATTAACAGAGACACAATCTGTAATTACGAATTGCTGAAAGCAAGCCACTAATGAGAGAATGACTCACTCACGTTTTAGGGTGAAGGGGGAGGGGTCTCTCAGAAACTGTAATTTGATTTACAAAACTCTAAATAGCTAATGGCAGGTAACTCTTGCCAACTAACCAGCCAACTCTTGCAAGCTCATTAACAGAACTCCATGGTCTCACTGAAGGATAAACCATATGGAGGTGTCACTAAAAGCTGGAGATGAGAGACTGTAATTCATGTTCATTCCTTCTGTGAGTCGGTCATATGGGCATTGATTTGAGCCTTTGTTTATCTGACATGACCTGTTCTTAAGCAAGAAAAGAAAATAAGTTTTTAGGGGTTGTTGGATTTTTCCCCCCTACCGCCTTATACTGCAGTTTTCAACCAATTATTAACTTTCTTTATTCTGCACTTGTTTCTCCAGCTTCCCTTATTTTTGTCACATTTTAGTTCCAACAAAACAATTGAATAATAGCATTACACAAGTGCCTACTGCACTGTTTGCTTGAACGATGACCTTAGAGTGTTGTTAAGTTCCTAGTCTACGATTTCCCTAGTGATTGATAACCTGTGGCTATAAGATCATTTTTAACTCTTTATTCACATGAACCTTGTGAATGCTGGAGGAGACACATGTGTGGCAACACACAGTTATAAGGCATCATTTTACAAGGGGCTCCGTATACTCAGTCCCTTCCAACCTGGCTACAAACTAGTGTGTATCTATGCACTGCAATTTTCACTTAATATCTATCTGATCCAGGAATCTCTAAAAAAATTATCAGAATAACACATGAATATACTTTTAAAAATAGTACAGAAGGCTATTTAATGGTAAGCAAGCCTCCTCATCTGCTTTTCTGTATCCTTAGTTCTACTGCTCAAGACAGTTTTAACCAGTTACATGTAGAATCTTTCATGGCTCTAAATAATAAGCTTTAATTACCAGTTCTTGATTTATTAAATTGAGATATTAGCTAGTTCTTCTGAACATGATGAATGAAGATTTAGCTCACTTATATCACTTATCCACCACACCCTGAGTTTCCATTTTAAATTTCTGTGGCAGTTAAAAATTTTAAACAATATAATTAAATATTTATTATATACTATATAAATAATACATATATAACAAATACATATTTTATATAACATATTATTTCATCAATTTCAGACTGTAATTATTACCTCCACATTTTGAAAAAAAGGGAATATTAGCACACTATATTCTCCCAGTTTTCTTTTCCTCTTCTGTCTCTAACATTTTAACAACTTTACCCTTATCTGTTGCCAAAATCAATAATATCTGCATTCTATTTTACAACCATAATTAAATTCCTTAACCTTCTCTATAGATCAATACCAAAAGTTGCTAATCAGCATTGACATCACATGGTTTTGTAAATATTGTTTACATGTGTGCTTCTGCTGCATTTCCTTTCTTATGGGTTGATGATACAGCGCTAACACTCAAAATAGAATGTTCCTAGAGTCAGGCTTGATAGTCTTTTCTTTTCTCACATTATTCCAACTGTTCAAACTCAAATCTTTTTTACTTTGCTTCATATTTGGAGCATTTCATTCCATTTTTTAATATGTTTTACCAGAGTTTCTAACTGAATATGTCTAATACCATCCAGTTCCCTAATCAATCTATTATTCTTTTCAAAATCATTATTCTTGAACTCTTATAACCTTACTATATATGGATTAGTTGTTTTCTAGACCTAGTATGGAAGTTAGTTCCATTCTTTCTTGTATAGTTTGTTTTGTTTTGTTTTTGTAATATAGTTTTTTTTAAAACATCTTAATTGGACTATAATTGCTTTACAATGTTGTGTTAGTTGCTGCTGTATAACAAAGTGAATCAGCTACACATATACATATATCACCATATCTCCTCCCTCTTGCGTCTCCCTCCTAACCTCCCTATCCCACCCATCTAGGTGGTCACAAAGCACCGAGCTGATCTCCCTGTGCTATGCGGCTGCTTCCCACTAGCTGCCTATTTTACATTTGGTAGTGTATATATGACAATGCTACTCTCACTTAGTCCCAGCTTACCCTTCCCCGCCCCGTGTCAAGCCCATTTTCTACATCTGCATCTTTATTCCTGTCCTGCCACTAGGTTCATTAGAACCTTTTTTTGTTTTAGATTCCATAAATATGTGTTAGCATACGGTATTTGTTTTTCTCTTTCTGACATACTTCACTCTGTATGACAGATATACAGAGTGAGGTGGTCCGTCCACCTCACTATAAATAACTCAATTTCATTTCTTTTTATGGCTGAGTAATAGTCCATTGTATTTATGTGCCACATCTTCTTTATCCATTCATCTGTTTATGGACACTTAGGTTGCTTCCATGACCTGGCTATTGTAGACAGAGCTGCAATGACCATTGTGGTATGTGACGCTTTTGGAATTATGGTTTTCTCAGGGCATATGCCCAGTAGTGGGATTGCTGAGTCATATGGTAGTTCTATTTTTAGTGTTTTAAGGAACCGCCATACTGTTCTCCATAGTGGCTGTAACAATTTACATTCCCACCAACAGGGCAAGAGGGTTCCCTTTTCTCCACACCCTCTCCAGCATTTATTGTATGTAGATTTTTTGATGATGGTCATTCTGGCTGGTGTGAGCTGATACCTCATTGTAGTTTTGATTTTCATTTTTCTAATGATTACTGATGTTGAGCATCTGTTCATGTGTTTGTTAGCAATCTGTATATCTTCTTTGGAGAAGTGTCTATTTAGGTCTTCTGCCCATTTTTGGATTGGGTTATTTTTTTGATATTGAGCTACATGAGTTGCTTCTACATTTTGGAGATTAATCCTTTGTCAGTTACTTCATTTGCAAATATTTTCTCCCATATTGAGGGTTGTCTATTCGTCTTGTTTAGGTTTTCCTTTGCTGTGCAAAAGCTTTTAAGTTTCATTAGGTCCCATTTGTTTATTTTTGCTTTTATTTCAATTTCTCTAGGAGGTGGGTCAAAAAGGATCTTGCTGTGATTTATGTCACAGTGTGTTCTGCCTATGTGCTCCTCTAAGAGGTTTATAGTGTCTGGCCTTACATTTAGGTCTTAATCCATTTTGAGTTTATTTTTGTGTACGGTGTTAGGAAGTGTCCTAATTTCCTTCTTTTACATGTAGCTGTCCAGTTTTCCCAGCACCACTTACTGAAAAAGCTGTCTTTTCTCCATTGTGTATTTTTGCCTCATTTATCAAAGATGAGGTGACCATATGTGCATGGGTTTATCTCTGGGCTTTCTATCCTGTTCCATTGATCTATCTTTCTGTTTTTGTGCCAGGACCATACTGTCTTGATTACTATAGCTTTGTAGTATAGTCTGAAGTCAGGGAGTCTGATTCCTCCAACTCCGTTTTTCGTTCTCAAGATTGCTTTGGCTATTCGGGGTCTTTTGTGTTTCCATATAAATTGTGAAATTTTTTGTTCTAGTTCTGTGAAAAATGCCAGTGGTAGTTTGATAGGGATTGCATTGAATCTGTAGATTGCTTTGGGTAGTAGAGACATTTTCACAATGTTGATTCTTCCAATCCAAGAACATGGTATGTCTCTCCATCTGTTTGTATCATCTTTAATTTCTTTCATCAATGTCTTATAGTTTTCTGCATACAGGTCTTTTGTCTCCTTACATAGGTTTATTCCTAGGTATTTTATTCTTTTTGTTGCAATGGTAAATAGGAGCGTTTCCTTAATTTCTCTTTCAGGTTTTTTATCATTAGCATATAGGAATGCAAGAGACTTCTGTGCATTAATTTTGTATCCCGCTACTCTACCAGATTCATTGATTAGCTCTAGTAGTTTTCTGGTAGCATCTTTAGGATTCTCTATATATAGTATCATGTCATCTGCAAACAGTGACAGTGTTACTTCTTCTTTTCTGATTCGGATTCCTTTTATTTCTTTTTCTTCTCTGATTGCCATGCCTAAAACTTACTAAACTATGTTGAATAATAGTGGTGAGAGTGGACAACCTTGTCTTGTTCCTGATCTTAGAGGAAATGGTTTCAGCTTTTCACCACTGAGAATGATGTTGGCTGTGGGTTTGTCATATATGGCCTTTACTATGTTGAGGTAGGTTCCCTCTATGCCTACTTTCTGGAGAGTTTTTATCATAAATGGGTGTTGAATTTTGTCAAAAGCTTTTTTTTTTTTTTTTTTTGTGGTACGCGGGCCTTTCACTGCTGTGGCCTCTCCCATCGTGGAGCACAGGCTCCGGACGCGCGGGCCCAGCGGCCACGGCTCACGGGCCCAGCCGCTCCACGGCATGTGGGATCCTCCCGAACCGGGGCACGAACCCATGTCCCCTGCATCGGCAGGCAGACCCTCAACCACTGCGCCACCAGGGAAGCCCTGTCAAAAGCTTTTTGTGCATCTATTGAGATTATCATAAGGTTTTATCCTTCAATTTGCTAATATGGTTTATCAGATTGATTGGTTTGCGTATATTGAAGAATTCTTGCATGCCTGGGATAAACTCCACTTGATCATGGTGTATGATTCTTTTAATGTGCTGTTGGATTCTGTTTGCTAGTATTTTGTTGAGGATTTTTGCATTTGTATTCATCAGTGATATTGGCCTGTAGTTTTCTTTCGTTGTGACATCTTTGTCTGGTTTTGGTATCAGGGTGATGGTGACCTCATAGAATGAGTATGGAAGTGCTCCTCCCTTTGCTATATTATAGAAGAGCTTGAGGAGGATAGGTATTAGCTCTTCTGTAAATGTTTGATAGAATTCGCCTGTGAAGCCATGTGGTCCTGGGCTTCTGTTTGTTGGAAGATTTTTAATCACAGTCTGAATTTCAGTGCTTGTGATTGGTCTGTTTATATTTTCTATTTCTTCCTGGTTCAGTCTTGGAAGGTGTGTTTTTCTAAGAATGTGTCCAATTCTTCCAGGTTGTCCATTTTATTGGCATAGAGTTGCTTACAGTAATCTCTCATGATCTTTTGTATTTCTGCAGTGTCAGTTGTTACTTCTCCTTTTTCATTTCTAATTCTATTGATTTGAGTCTTCCCCTTTTTTTCTTGCTGAGTCTGGCTAATGGTTTATGAATTTTGTTTTATCTTCTCAAAGAACCAGCTTTTAGTTTTATTGATTTTTGCTATCGTTTCCTTCTTTTCTTTTTCATTTATTTCTGATTTTTATGATTTCTTTGCTTCTGCTAACTTTGGGGGTTTTTTGTTCTTCTTTCTCTAATTGCTTTAGGTGTAAGATTAGGTTGTTTGAGATGTTTCTTGTTTCTTGAGGTAGGATTGTATTGCTCTAAACTTCCCTCTTAGAACTGCCTTTGCTGTATCCCATAGGTTTTGGGTCATTGTGTTTTCAATGTGATTTGATTCTTGGCAATTTTTGATTTCCTCTTTGATTTCTTCAGTGATCTCTTGGTTATTTAGTAGTGTATTGTTTAGCCTCCATGTGTTTCTGTTTTTTACAGATTTTTCCTCTAACTGATATGTAGTCTCATAGCATTGTGGTCAGAAAAGATACTTGATACGATTTCAGTTTTCTTAAATTTACCAAGGTTTGATTTGTGACCCAAGATATGACCTATCCTGGAGAATGTCCATGAGCACTTGAGAGGAAAGTATATTCTGTTGTTTTTGGATGGAATGTACTTTAAATATCAATTAAGTCCATCTTGTCTTATGTGTCATTTAAACCTTGTGTTTCCTTATTATTTTCATTTTGGATGATCTATCCACTGGTGAAAGTGGGGTGTTAAAGTCCCCTACTATGATTGTGCTATGGTTGACTTCCCCTTTTCTGGCTGTTAGCATTTGCCTTATGTATTGAGGTGCTCCTATGTTGGGTGCATAAATATTTACAATTGTTATATCTCATTCTTGGATTGATCCCTTGATCATTATGTAGTGTCCTTCTTTGTCTCTTGTAATAGTCTTTATTTTAAAGTCTCTTTTGTCTGATATGAGAATTGCCACTCCAGCTTTCTTTTGATTTCCATCTGCATGGAATATCTTTTTCCATCCCCTCACTTTCAGTCTGTATGTATCCCTAGGTCTGAAGTGGGTCTCTTGTAGACAGCATATATATGGGTCTTTTTTTTTTTTTTGTGGTACGTGGGCCTCTCACTGTTGTGGCCTCTCCCGTTGTGGAGCACAGGCTCCGGACACGCAGGCTCAGCAGCCATGGCTCACGGGCCTAGTCGCTCCGCAGCATGTGGGATCTTCCCGGACCGGGGCACGAACCCGTATGCCCTGCATTGGCAGGCGGACTCTCAACCACTGCACCACCAGGGAAGCCCTGGGTCTTTTTTTAGTATCCATTCAGCCAGTCTATGTCCTTTGGTTGTAGCATTTAATCCATTTACACTTAAGGTAATTTTCGATATGTACGTTCCTATTACCATTTTCTTAATTGTTTTGGGTTTGTTTCTGTAGGTCTTTTCCTTTTCTTGTGTTTCCTGCCTAGAGAATTTCCTTTAGCATTTGTTTTAAGGCTGGTTTAGTGGTGCTAAATTCTGTTAACTTTTACTTGTTTGTAAAAGTTTTAATTTCATCTTCGAATCTGAATGAGATCCTTCCTGGGTAACGTAATCTTGGTTGTAGGTTTTTCCCTTTTATCACTTTAAATATGTCTTGTCACTCCCTTCTCGCTTGTTGTTTCTGCTGAAAGATCAGCTCTTAACCTTGTGGGGATTCCCTTTTATGTTATTTGTTGCTTTTCCCTTGAAGCTTTTAATATTTTTTCTTTTTATTCAATTTTTGATAGTTTGACTAATATGTGTCTTGGTGTGTTTCTCCTTGGGTTTATCCTGTATGGGACTCTCTGCACTTCTTGGACTTGAATGACTATTTCCTTTCCCATGTTAGGGAAGTTTTCGACTATAATCTCTTCAAATATTTTCTCAGACCCTTACTTTTTCTCTTCTTCTTCTGGGACCCCCATAATTCGAATGTTGGTGCATTAAATGTTGCCCCATACGTCTCTGAGAATGCCCTCAATTCTTCATTCTTTTTTCTTTATTCTGCTCTGTGGCAGTTATTTCCACTATTTTATCTTCCAGGTCACTTATCTGTTCTTCTGCCTCAGTTATTCTGCTACTGGTTCCTTCTAGAGTATTTTTAATTTCATTTATTTTGTTGTTCATCATTGTTTGTTTGCTCTTTAGTTCTTCTAGTTCCTTGTTAAATGTTTCTAGTATTTTCCCCATTCTATTTCCAAGATTTTGGATCATCTTTACTATCATTATTCTGAATTCTTTTTCAGGTAGACTGCCTACTTCCTCTTCATTTGTTTGGTCTGGTGGGATTTTACCTTGCTCCTTCATCTGCTGCATATTTCTCTGTCTTCTCATTTTGTTTAACTTACTTTGTTTGGGGGGTCTCCTTTTCACAGGCTGCAGGTTCATATTCCCATTGTTTTTGGTGTCTGCTCCCATGGGTAAGGTTGGTTCAGTGGCTTGTGTAGACTTCCTGGTGGAGGGGACTGGTGCCTGTGCTCTGGTGGGTGGGGCTGGATCTTGTCTTCCTGGTGGGCAGGGCCAGGTCAGATGGTGTGTTTTGAGTTGTCTGTGAACTTAGTATGATTTTAGGCAGCCTCTCTGCTAATGGGTGGTGTCATATTCCTGTCTTGCTACTTGTTTGGCATGGGGCATCCAACATCGGAGCTTGCTGGCCATTGGGTGGAGCTGGGTCTTAACATTCAGATGGAGATCTCTGGGAGAACTGTCACTGATTGATATTACATGGGGCTGGGAGGTCTCTGGTGGTCCAATGTCCTGAACTCGGCTTTCCCACCTCGGAGGCTCAGGCCTGACACCAGGCCCGAGCACCAAGACCCTGTCAGCCACACGGCCAGGTACGTGGGGATTTTCTTGCCTTTTGGGAAGTCTGAGGTCTTCTGCCAGTGTTCAGTAGATGTTCTGTAGGAGTTATTCCACATGTAGATGTATTTTTGATGTATTTGTGGGGAGGAAGATGATCTCTACACATTACTCCTCAGCCACCTTGAAGGTCCCTCTACAATAGGAGACTCCACTGAAGACACCAACCTCCACAAGACCTAGAGGTGCAGAGGCATTTTTTTCAGAAGGTTTGCAGCTTGCTGGGACTGCAGAAAGGGAGAAAAAGAGAAGATTCTCTAGGGCAAGGGAGGAGCATTAAGATCCACAAGTGTAGTCACCATTGCTTTTGGGACTCTTCTATCCAGTTTTTTACTTTGTTGCTTTTCCTCTCTAAATGGATATATACAATTGAATTTTGACGTCACGATGGATCTGAAAATGATTTAACTTTTCTTTCATCTTGGTTGCCAGTTTGGTTGGGTAGAAAACTTAAGATTAAAAACAATTCTCTCGGGCTTCCCTGGTGGCGTAGTGGTTGAGAGTCCACCTGCCGATGCAGAGGACACGGGTTCGTGCCCCGGTCTGGGAAGATCCCACATGCAGCGGAGCGGCTGGGCCCGTGAGCCATGGCCGCTAAGCCTGCGCGTCCGGAGCCTGTGCTCCTCAATGGGAGAGGCCACAACAGTGAGAGGCCCATGTACCACAAAAAAACAAAACAAAACAAACAAACAAACAATTCTTTCTCTAATCTTCAAAAGTTTTAACGTCTGTTAGCAGGTGGCATTGTCATGAGAAGCTTCATACCAGCCTAAAATTATTAATCCTTTATAGGTAATCTATAACTCTCTCCACCTCCTACTTTTAGTCTAATTATGTCTCCTTATCTTTAGTGTTCTAGGCTTTAATAATGTGTCTTGGTATGAGTGGTTTTGTTCATTTCTTATTTAGGTTTGTGTGTGCGTGTGTGTGTGTGTGTGTGTGTGTGTGTGTGTGTGTGTGTGTGTGTACACGCGCCTGCATGTGAGTACCTGCCATTGCTTTGGCTAGACTGAGAAGAATTTTAAATAATGGTGGCAGTTGCCTCATCCTCATCTTTTCCTCACTTTTCTAAATGAGAAAAGTGTTTTCAAAATTCACCACAATTTTAACTGTTGAATTTAGATAGATATGCATTTTTATAATTTTTCCATCAAACTGCTCTTCTAAAAAAGTTTAGGAAAAAGTCCAAATTCCTTTTTGTCATAGATTGAGGTGATCCTATTACATCTTCTTTGATATACTGAAAAATAATATTATTAACATATTTCCTAGTACTGAACTGCAGTTGTAAAACTAACACCTTCTGTTTATTGAATTAATTTTCTAAAAAGCAATAGGTTTAATTTGATATTACTTTGTTATTTCTATTTATTCATGGATGATTTTAGAAGGTAGTTTTCTTTGTGCTAATACTGACTTTGATATAGTAATATGTTAGCTTTAGTTTATTTAGAAAGATTTGCAAACGTTATATGTTCTGAAACATTTTATAGACAGGCATAGCAATAATCTCATCTTTGAAAATGAGAAAGGTGAAAAATTTCACTTGTAAAATTATCTATCTCGTACCTTTGAAAAAGGAAATAATACATTTGATGACTTGTATGGTTTTAACTTCTTCAGATTTTCTACTTTTATAAATTTTAGCACATCATGTTTTTCCAGATGGTTTTCTCTTTCATCTACATGCTCAAATTTACCATCACAGTTTCACTTAGCATATTAATCCTCTCTGTGGCTGTGATTGTTACATCTCACTTAAATTCTTTTGAATTTGTATTTCTCTCTTTAAATTTTCTTGCTTTGCCTATTTAAAGTTGTTCTATCTACGCTGTTTTCAAATCAGTTCTTAAATATATTTATCAATTCTATTTTTTACTTTATTATTTCTGGTTTTGTCTTTATTAATTTTTTCCTTAATATTCCTATCAACATGTTTTGATATCTGAAATCTTGAAATAAAATTTTAACTTATTTATATTATTTTTTGCCTAACATTGAAAGCATTTTGGGCTGTGAATTTGCCTCTGCTTACAGCTTTAATTATATCTTACTACTTTTATAAGCCAATAGGTTAGGGTATCCCCAGAGAAAGAGAACAAGGAATGGCTTTCTTAACATAAGAGAATCAATTCTGGCCTAAGCCATTTTTGTGATCTAAGCCTGGCCACAAGGCTTGCCCTTAAACAGGTCTCAGTAATTAATGATCTTAAGGGAATAGAGGAATGCAGGAACAGAAAAACAATAGTGCAGTGATAAAGCAGAGTCCTAGTTCTTCCTCAAGGGATATACATAATAATATATCTTTGAGTTCTGCAAGAACAAAGGCACCACTCAGGTGGAGGATGGAAATGATGATGCTGATCCTCTGGACTTCAGTCAACTAAGACTTGAACTCTGTTGACCTTTGCCCCAATTCTACACTGAATTCTCCAGCTCAAGCCCCATCATGAATATGGGCTTAAAACCTTAGGTTAAAACCTCCCCAGTTTTGCTGTTCAGGGAGACACTGCTTTGGGAAAGATCCATGTGTTCTCCTTACTTGCTGCAAGTAATAATAAATCCTTCCTTCTCCTGATCTTTGGCTTGGTTGTCTATTGGCTCGACACCCACTAAGAGGTAAACCCAGTTTTCAGATAACAGTTCTGATGTGTACTTTCCTCATTGCCCTTATTTTTGAAATATTCACTTTGCAATTTTAATTTATCATTTGATTCAAGAATTATAATAATGATTGTTGATTTCCAAGTTGACCTTACTTTAATTAAACTTTTGCTATTATATCACAATCTCCTTTTTATTTCTTAAAAATGTGACCATTTATCATCTATCTTCTTAATGTATTAAAATTATATTTGTTGCTTAAAATATGATTATTTTAATAAGTAACTGTGGCTGCATTAAAAAGTGTAGTTTTTCTGTTACACTAAATTATATATATTCATATATAACATTGTTTTATATACCCTGCCTAATTTATATAACATATACACCTGTGTGCAAACTTACGATCTCTTCTAAAAATGTCTTTCCACCTATTGATACATTTTTATTTTTTACTTATTTTTTAACAGGAGAAAAACAAAGTTTAATAACATGTACACATGGAAGAGACCCAGAAAAACGGAATAACTCATCAAAATGGCTGAAGCTTTCACCTTAAATACCATCCTCAGCTAAAGACAAATGAGAGTGTTGGGGGTAGTGGTTTGGGACTTCAAAGTGGAAGAAGGCAATTCACATGGAGATGGAAAAGCAAATGACTGATAGTCCTGCAAATATCTGGAGTTCTCCTTACCACACCTAGTCCATATTCTTTGCAGATATCTCTGGTAATAGTGCTCTTGTTGGCTCAAGCTCTTTATCTTAATTCCTTAGACAGTTAAGAGTGTGGTAAAAAGACTTCCTGAGTTTTCCATTTCTTAAAAATAATAAGCTTAAAATTATTCTCACGCCAAAGAGACACATTTTGGGGTGGCAAATTTTGCTTCCCTACAGTGCCTTGGGCCAGGTAGAAGAGGTTAACACAGAAACACAAGGAGGAAGCTACCTGGCTTCCCAAGATAGTCCCTAATGGTTTGGGGACCTCAGATACCTGAATCTGAGATTTGGGAGTGTTCAATTGAGACCGACACTCCAGGTTCATCTCATCTTTTGCTAAGGGTCCTGTTGATTATAGCTCTGATTATACGTTGCCTAAGAGAAGCCAAGAGGATTTGTTGCCAGCTGATTTCAATCTTGGTTTGGCTGGTGAGAGAGAGTAGCTGATGTCGTGGCATACACTTGGTAAAATACCCCAGGGGCTAAAACTCTTTCAGGAACAAGGGATGGAATTGGGAAATAAAATTTCCTAGGATTTCTCAGTGGTCCCGTAAAAAGCCCTAGGCCTCTAAGACTTCAAGCAGTCTGAGATTTAGATCTACAACCATTCGTCTAGTTAACTGCTCTCATCTGAAAGGATTCATGTTTCATCTCCTCAGGAGGACCAAATAGTTACAGTCCAAAGTACATCCCCTAAGGTGCACTATCTCCCTAGGAATTTACATTTCAAGGAGGAATGAGGGCCAGAATATTGGAGACTCCAGGTCTGGCTCCGGGAGAGATTTTGTCACCAGCAAAGCCCATTAACAGTTCTCAGCAAATAAAAATAGAATCTGGGTAATAAAATAAAGTCTAACCTCTTTTTTTTCTTTTCCTTTGTGCTTCGACTAGTTTCACTTGTTCCCAGGGTGCTTGCTTCATGCAGAGGCCTCGCACCGGGCACTTCAGAACAGAACGCCTAGCGAGAAACGGCAGCGCTGACACCTCAGCTCGGAAGCGCTGCCTCTGACGCGGCAACTCAAGATGGCGGTGGAAGGTCATGCGCAGAGACGATACACCGCACGGCTCTCTGAGCATGTGTCAACCTGACCGACCGCAAGAACTCCGCCTCCTCCCGCACTGAAGAGAACTCGATCAAGCAGCCCCACCCACAGCCTTCCGGCTAGAGCGTGTGCTGCAGAGCTTGGGCTCGCACCTCTCTCTTTCACCGAAGAATAAAGCTCTCCTTTGCTTCTGAACCAAACGTGGTCTCCTTTGGCTCACAACACCCGGCACCCTGCAGGAAGACCGTTGTTGGGGCCTGACAAAGGGTTGGTAACCTGATAAATTTTAAAAATATTTTGTTGTTATTAATTTGGAATGCAAATATTAATGTAGCTATATAGTCATTGTAGATTATAATTTATGAAAACTTTACCGTTCTATTTAATACTTTTTCTTAAATTATTATTTTTCCTAATGCTAATATCACTTTACGTTCTTTCTTTATTTTTCATGATAAGTATTTTTGCTCATCAATTAGTTTTAATTGTGTTGTTACCTTATTTTAGGTGTAGATTATACAACAGGAGTTAGAATTTATTTTTTAGTCTAACCTAAGAGTCAATCATTTTGTGGAGGATTTTAATTTATATTTATTGCCATAATTGATATGTTTGTTTATGACTGTCATCTTCTAAATTTTTCTTGAAGGTTTCATTGTGATTTTCTTTTGTTTTCTATTTCTTCATTCACCCAACAAATATTTATTGAGAACCTTCAACAAAACAAGAAATATGTTGGGCACTGATGACACAACTGTGAACTGCCAGACAGCATTACAGTGCTCATGGAACTCATTCTTGCAGGGGGAAAGCATTTAAAGCAATGATAATAATTGTAAGTGGTGCATAATGGCAGGTAGTCTGCTTACCAATGGAGGCATACAAAACATCTGCTTTGGCAGAAGGAGATGCAAGAGGAGGTCTCTTGGGGAGGTGATACCTAAGCTAAATACTTAGGGATGAGAAAAATCTGAGGACAGAGGGCAGAGGAAGCTTTGAGTTAAGTAGTGAGAAAAAATATGTTCAAAGCCCAGAGGCCAAAGTGTATACTATTTGGAATAATTCAGAATAAAAGGTAGCATTCAAGATGTAGGTGAGTGGGAATAGGATGGAGATGGAGGAATTTCATATTCAGACCTATTGATATTCAGGGGTGTGTTTGTGTGCGTGTGTGTGTGCACATAGACATGCTGTGGCTCCAGGAAGACATCTAGATTTCTATATGTAGAACAGTTGAAACCATGTGGCTATTCTTCACCCAGAAGAATGTGGGGAACAAGAAGAGATGAGGTTGTAGGAGAGGACACCAAGACCGAAGGGACAGACAGTTAAGAGTGATCAAAGAAGATTGATCCGGATGACACCATGTACTGGAAAAGTGTGGTCCGATGAATGTCATCATGATAGCTTTTCAAAAAGAACAGAAGCATCAGAAGTTTCGAGTGTTTCTACATGGAATGTATCTTGTTCAATAGGTGACTACAAGTTGAGGTTCATATCTAGTTTCCAATTTGCCTTAAACTCCACACAAGTTACAAAGTATGGTTGTATCTGTCCTGCTTCCTGGCATTATGCCCACCAAAGTATCCTGCTATATCAGATGGAGGTCCCCACAATGCAGGTTTTTCCCCATTTCTCCTTTGTGAGAATCCTGAGACTGTTCTGTGTGGATGCATTGAATATTTTGGTCTCTGGTTGGGAAAGGTATAATTTTTAGTACTACTCAGTCTATCCATAACCTGCCCTTGCCCTCAGTCCTCACTTTTCTCATTAGAGGTCACTTTAAGTCTTTTGCCCCAGTCGTATCTTAACTGATGCTGTGCTGATTTTTTAGGATATAGAGCTGAAGGTTAGTCTCTCGTCTCTTCCTTCTTGCTGTACTACAACTTACTAGAATTTCTAGTTTGTGCGTCACATTCTACACTTTTTAAAAATTGCACAATAATGGTACACATTTTAAATATTTTATTCCCTAGATTATTACCATGAGAATCTAGAAAAGAAATGATGATTAGAATCAGCATTGCCATTTCACCTAGAGGTCTTCAACTATTTCATTATATGAAAACCTTACAGGTTAATTTAGGACTCTAAAAGTCAACAAAACAACCTAATTAACACACCAATTCTGTGTCCCTGAAATACAAACCCATGAATACATTTGAGGCCAAGTAAATCAAAGACAGTGTATTCACAAAGTTGCAACTAGAAGTTAATGCAAGCAATATAATGTTCTAGAATTAAATTTAAGTTTCTCCTCATTAGATTAAACTACGGGAATGGCTCTCAATCACTTTCAGGTCAATTCCTCCTATTCTTATTTTCGTTTTGGGGTTTGTCTTTCGCTGCTCCTCTTCTGTGTTTCACATACCTCCTGCACAAGCCTCACTGTATGCTATATCATATTTGTTTTTTCTTTTTATAAGATGGGTTTTTTTATTTTTTCCTTTTTTAAAATTGAGATACAATTGCTATATAACATATTAGTTTCAGGTATACAAAATAATGATTTACATGTGGTTTTTATATTAGTTGTATAAATATTTTAATCTCTCTATCTGCAGTTGCTCAATTCACAATTACACTTACAAGGATTTTAAATTATACTTACAAGGATTTTTATTCTTCTCCATAATATGATCTTGCAACACATTTGGCTAGAGCTCCCACTGTCTCTGGCTTGTTATGTGGACGTGGCACTTTGGCAGGACTCTTACAGACTCTTGATTAAGAACAACCTTTAAAATCTCCATCAATAAGTCTATGAAACTCCATCTCTCAGTTTATTAAACATCTTCCCTATTGACATTAGTTCCGTATTTTATTGCTAACTAGGTGGGTGCGGTTACTAAACTTCCATCAGTCTCAGTGACACATCCTCAGAAAAGCCTTCCCTAACTGCCTTATCTGAGTAAGCATACTCTTATTTTATTATGTATCGTTCCACAATGTTTATTTTCTTCATGGAACTTAGCATTATTTGTAATTACTAATTGCTTTCTTTCTTTGTCAACTTTTTTGTTTGGTTCCCTCACTAGCCCTTAAGTTTTGTGGGTAAAAAATGGTATCTTTTGGATCTCCACCATATTCTACGTAATACACTTGATGTTTAATATATATTTGTTCAATAAGTGAGTGAATAAATACATTGAGTAAATGGTATAAGTTGGAGATGAACGTCTTGCTACATATTCATCTAATTTTCAATAAATCAATTAAAAAACATATTAAGCAACTATATGTATCATATGTATATGATATTTAGCCAGATACTATCAAAAGAAAAACCACCTATGGAGTAAAACAAGATATACACACTAAGAGTTACATGCCTTATTTGGGAAATAAGTGGGAATCTTATGTTTAGTTTTAGATGGAATTAACTGAGCAATAAGTTGATAGGAACATTTTCAGTTTGAGGTATATAGATGTGTCAGTTTACCCACTGAGATTCTCATACAGTTTAGAAATCTGATTAAAAATGTACTTCTCATGATTCAATTAGCCTTTTAGATAGATAACAAGTCACCAATATACTCATGCTCATTATGAGAGCTAATTATGAGAAAAACAATGTGGTGCAGTAAACAGAGCCATGGTTTGAAGCTATATATTCATCCATCCCTCTATCCATCTATCCATCAACCCTCCACTCATCTTTCTATCTGTTCAACAAACAAAACCAGCTCATTACTGAATACAGCCATATATTGTAACACTCACTCCCTGGATCTGAATAGATATCTATATACTAGTGATGTGCCCTGGGCAATACTGATTAATATCCTCAACATCCTCAACTACAAAATTATTATTCAGTATTGTAAGGAAAAGAAATATCATTAAAGCATAGTGACTGACACTCAGAAAGTCTATGAGAATATGAGAACTATTATTAGTTCTAAATAATGACTTTTATTCTATGATTACATAGTGGAATCTACATTTGAAACTTTCCAAAACTGAAACAACATTGGTTGGCATTAAAAAAATTTATCGACAAAACCAGTATTTACAAACTAATAACACATGAATTTGATGAGTAGAGAACTGAAAGTTTATAATTCTGATGATAATTCACATCAGGAGCCTTAAATATTACTTGTGGGCCATCTGTCTAAGCTGCCATTTATGATACAAAACAAAAACTAAAACAATATTGAATAAGAAATGTACAGGATAAACATAGCTAATTTTCTCCATCTCTGGTTGGACTTACAGGGAATGGAATAATTGCGCTTTGTCAGAGAGGGTTTTGCCTTTTGCTGCATCTTTCCAAGCTGTCCAATTTTCCTATTGCTTGAACTTTGATTGTTTTTTACTGTCATTTCCAGCATCTTATAGAAGTGATCCTCAAACGGCAAATAACCTTGAGGAAGGTATTATAGACAGTATCTCGAAAGAATGTGAATAGTTCCTTTCAAGCATATAAATAATTAAATATGTAATAAATATATTAAATATATTAATATTTAATATACAGCCATTCAAAGCTGTTTATTATTTCTCTTTAAAGTAGCCAAATAAACTGTGAAAGAAATGTTCTTCCTTTTCAAATATTTTAAATTTTACTCTGAAATATTTCAAACAAAAACAAAAACAACTGACAGTTGCACAACAGATATCTATATTAACATTTTGCCATATTGGTGATATTTACTTCAGCTCTTAAAAAAAAAGGAGATAAAGGGACACACAAATTTATAGCTTCATATCTCCCATTCTGTCCCTTTCCCTCTCTCCCAAGAGACAAATAATTGTCTTAAAACTAATATCACTCCAAAACATGTTTAAAAAATATTTTCCATCCATGTATGTATTTCTAACTCATAGATTTTGTTTTTGTGTTTAATATTATTCATAATTGGTATCATTCTGAATTTGAAATTTTGAAATTTTATTCTTCATTTACATCACATTTTTGAGGTGTATTCATGTTGCTGTGTATAGATAAAGTTCATTCATCTAAACTTCTAGATTTAACTATTTCATTGTATACATAAATCTAGGACAGTAAAGTCTTTTTTTTTTATGGTTAGGGAGCTTGAGTTTTATTATTCTAAGTATAATGAGACATCTTTGTAAGCTTTTTTTTCTTTTTTTGGCTGTGTTGGGTCTTCGTTGCTGTGTGCAGGCTTTCTCTAGTTGCGTTGAGCAGGGGCTACTCTTCATTGTGGAGCACAGGCTTCTCACTGCAGTGGCTTCTCTTGTTGCAGAGCACAGGCTCTAGGGTGCATGGGCTCAGTAGTTGTGGCTCGCGGGCTCTAGAGTGCAGTCACAGTAGTTGTGGCGCACGGGCTTAGTTGCTCTGCGGCATGTGGGATCTTCCCGGACCAGGGCTCGAACCCGCGTCCCCTGCATTGGCAGGCGGATTCTTAACCACTGTGCCACCAGGGAAGCCAAGTCATTTCTTTTTATCATGTTACAAACAGGGCTGCAGGGAACACCATTGGATTTGTCTTTATGTACATGCATGTGAGAGTTTCTCAAGAGAAGATACCTAGTACTACTGGTTGCTGGGTCTAGGGTATGTACATATTTGACTATTCTGATCTTTTCTATTAGTACATATAAGAGATCCATTTTCCCAATGTCTTATGCACAGTTCACGTGATAGGATGTTAATTGTGCATGATCGCCTAAGCTCATCTGATTTACCACTTTTCCAAATAGTAGTGAGGCTTAGCATATTTTCATGTTTTTTTTGCCATGTTCTAGTCTGCTTCTGTGAATTTCCTGATGTCCATTTTTTGACTGGGCTGTTCTTTTTAATTTGTGAGAATTTTCTCTTACGTTGGATATAGCAGTTGGTCAGTTAAATGTGTTAAAAATATAACTTTCAGCTTGTGGCTGGTCTTTTCACTCTTATGATGGCCTTTGCCATATAGAAATTATCTTAATTTTAATGTGAAATTATTTCTTTTATGACTTTTGGGTTTTGTGGCTATTTTAGAAAATCCTTGCCAATCCCAAGATTTAATATAAAATATTCTATTTTTTTCCTAAAAGTAATGCAGTTTTGCTTTTACATCTAGATCTTTTATCCATCTGAATTTTATTTTTGAGTGAGGTATGAGATGTCTTTTTCCACATGGATAGCCAACTGGCCGGGCGCCATTTATTGACTGATCCATCTTTTTGTCACTGATTTGTAATGCCATCTCTGTTTTTACAATCACAGTTCTATATTTGTCTTTATATATTTCTAGCATATCTTTTGTTATATTTGCCTCCTGGATTTCTTACACATTGGTTCCTGTTATAATTAGCATCCATTATCCCCATCCAGAATGCTTCATCGTGAAAATTTTCAAACATACCTAAAAGTTGAAAGAATAGTACAGTGAATACGGTTAAATTATGCTATATTTATTGCATCATATATCCATGTATTCAAATCTCTATCCATTCATCGATCTCTCTTAACTGCTGTTGTGAATCTCAAAGTAAATTGTACTTCTAAAACTTCAATGTGCATGTCAACTAGAGTTCAATACTGATCTGCTGTTTTTCAAGATGACATTTACACACATTGAAATGCAAAAATTGTACC
This sequence comes from Lagenorhynchus albirostris, assembly GCF_949774975.1. Lineage (NCBI taxonomy): Eukaryota > Metazoa > Chordata > Mammalia > Artiodactyla > Delphinidae > Lagenorhynchus > Lagenorhynchus albirostris. The sequence goes on along the minus strand of NC_083095.1, from coordinate 69,153,566 downwards.
ATTCTGTGAGTTTTGACCAATGCATACACCTAGGAACCCAAATCCCTATCAATATATAAGGTATTATTATCAGCCCAGAAAGTTCTCTCCTGTCCCTTTTCAGTCAACCCTCCCAGAGACAAACGCTCTTCTGATTTTTTTTCACCATGGATTATTTTAGCATTTTCTAGAATTTCATATAAATGGAATCATACAGTATATACTCTTATGCAAGACTTCATTCACTCTGCATAATGTTTCTGAGATTCAGCCGTGTTGTTTAACATAACCATAGTTTGTTTCTTTTTCTTCTTGAATAGTGTTACACTGTATGAGTATGCCACCACTTCTTTATCCATTCTCCATCTGATCGACTTTGGACTGTGCAACTTTTTGCTATCACGAATAAAGCAGCAGTAAACATTCATGAACAGCTCTCTTTGAGGATATATATTTTCCATTCTTTTGAGTTATATCTAAGAGTGGAATTGTTGGATTAACAGAGGTATTTACTTAACTTTATAAGTAGCTGTTAAACTTTACAAAATGTATCATTTTACATACCTACCAAGAAAAAAATGAGAGTTCTGGTTACTCCATGTCCTCATCAACATTAGATGTTGTCATTCTTATTAGTTTTTGCCGTTCAGTGGGTGTATAGTTCTATCTCATTATGGTTGTAATAAGTATTTTCTTGATGGCTACTAAATGTTGGATATATTTTTTCATATGCTTATAGGGCACTTGTATATCTTCCTTTGCAAAGTGTCTGTTCAAATCTTTTGCTTTTTTAACTGGGTGGTTTGTCTTTTTATTATTCAGTTCTGAGAATTCATTTTATATCCTGTCTATAACCCTTTGATAGGTACTCGTTCTGCAAATATTTCTCCCAGTTTGTGAGTGTCCTGTTAATTTTCTTAAATGGTGGATTTTGGTGAGCAGAAGTTTTTAATTTCAAGTCTAATGTGTTAGTTTCCCAGGGTTGCCATAAAAAAGTATCACAAACCAGGGGTCTAAAATAATAAGAATTTATAATTTTGTAGTCTTGAGAATAAAAATCCAAAATAAAGATGTTGGTACAATTGGTTCTTTCTGAGGACTCTTAGGGAGATCTGTTCCATGCACCTCTCCTAGCTCCTGGTGACTGCTGGCAATCCTTGGCAATCATTGGCTTGTAAGTGCGTCACTTGAATCTCTGCCTCCATCTTCACATGGCATTCTCCCTGTGTTTGCCTCGTCTCATGGTTGTCATCTTATTAGGACGCCAGTGATACTGTCTTAGGGGTCCATGCTATTGTAGTATGACCTCATCTTAAATCTGCAGTTATTTCCAAATAAGGTCACATTATAAGGTAGTGGGGGTTAGGATGTCAATGAAATATATTTTTAGGGGGATACAATTCAACCCATAATATCCAATCTGTCAACTCCTTTTCTTTTATAATCAATGCTTTCTCTGTGCTATCTCAAAGTATTACTTATCCCAAGTTAGATATTTCCCCATGTTTTCTTCTAGAAACATTTTTGGTCTAGCTTTTATTTTTCAGAATCTACCTCAAATTAATTTTTGTGTGTGGTGTAAAATAATGATTGAGGTTTATTTTTTTCATGTGGGTATCTAATTTCTCCAGTATTTTGATGGAAAACGCTTTCCTTTTTCTCATTGCGTTGCTTTAGCACCTTGGTGAAAATTCAGTTGATTATAGAAATGTAAGTGTACTTTAAGGCTCTCTGTTTTGTTTAATTGATCTAGAGGCACACCTCATTTTATTGTGGTTTGCTTTATTGTACATCACAGATATTGAGGAGTTTTCTTCTTGTTGTTGTTTTGTTTTTTCTTTGTTTGTTTGTTTACAAATTGAAGGTTTGTGGCAATCCTGCATCCAGCAAGTCTGTTAGCTCCATTTTTCTCTGTGCCACATTTTGGTAATACTCGCAATATTTCAAACTCTCCACCAGCAAATAGATTATGACTCACTGAAGGCTCAGATCATGGTTAGCCATTTTTTTCAGTAATAAAGTTTATGTTAAATTAAGGTATGTACAGTGATTTTTAGACAATGCAATTGCACATTTAATAGACTAACAGTATAGAGTAAACATAACTTTCACGTGCACTGGGAAACCAAAAAGTTTGTGTGACTTTCTTTATTGTGATACTCACTTTATTGTGGTGATCTGGAACCAAACACACAATATCTCTGAGATATGCCTGCATTTGTCTATTCTATACCCATACTGTACTTGGCCATACTGTACACAGCCACGAGAAGAGACAAACAGGGAGAATGCCAGGTCAAGATGTAGGCAGAGATTGGAGTGATGCATTTACAAGCCGAAGAACGACAAAGGTTGCCTGCAGTTATCAGAAGCTAGGAGAGATGCATGGAACAGATTATTCTTAAGAGGCCTCAGAAGAAACCAGCCCCAGCTACATCTTGATTTTAGACTGTTTTACTCCTAGAATACATCTTTATGGTGTCCATCCAAAGCGAAGATAAAGGTGTGTTAGCAGAAACTCTTCCTTGCCCCACAGTCTCAACCCCAGTGTCTTTTCTCGTCCCCTCTTAAGGTCACCAAAAGTGCTGTTCAGGCTCTGAGCTGCTACCTCCTCAATTAGCAAATTCTCTTAGGAAAAAAGTAACCGTAAACCCTGGGCTCATCTCATCGAGTTTGTGTCCTTGTCCCAACTCCATCAAGGCCCAGAAATTCTTTACTCTCTTATTACCTACCTCTCCAAATACTTTCCAGCAGAATTTCTTATATCGACCTCAGCTTTCCTGGTGGCCCTAATTGTGAGAGTTGGTTAAGGAGGTCTATCCAACAATGCCAGAGGCAGGACTCCCCTAATATTCCTTATTTGTTCATTTTTTTGGATCATTCTAGCCAGAGATATGTCTACTTTGATACCCTTTAAGTAAACAGATTTTAGTTTTGTTAAACATTTTTTTTTTACATAACCAATGTATTTCATATTCTTCAGTCTACTTTCATTAGATTTTTTTAGGGATAATCTCAATTTTTACAGAATTCTTGAAACAAGAAATCTGAAGTTAATCAATCTCTATATCCTTATGCCAAAAGTAATATAAACTTACAACATTTTATCTGCAATCATTGCTCTACTTTTCTGCAAGTTTTTATCACCCTATATTTTAGTTCTACTTTGTTTCATGCCCCTTAAATTGGGCATTGTTGTTACTATTATTATTTAATAAAGTCAATACTTCTTTAGATTTACCTACATGATAAATTTTCTACTGTTTTTTTAATTCTGATTTCTACTTCTGGATTTACTTTCCCTCTTGAATTATTGTTTAAGAGGTCATATAGCATGCATCTACTAGTAGCAAACTATTTTGAGTTGCTATCATTGCTGTTCTCTTAGCCATTTAAAGATTTTGAGTTTTTTGCCATTATCTATCTATATGTCTATCTGTCTATCTATCTATCTGTCTATCTATTTTTGTTGGCCAGTCTGTTTTTTGTCTAATGGTCTTACTTTGTAAGCAATCTGCCTTCTAATCTGATTGATTTTAAGATCTGTCCTTTATCTTCGGTACTTAAGATCTTACCTCTATTTTTGAATTTAGTAAATGGAGTCCCTCATTATCCATGGTGGATTGGGTCCAGTACCAGCCTAGGATACCGAAATCCCCAGATGCTCAAGCGGCATAGTTAGCCCTGTGTATCCGTAGTTCTGCATCTGCAGATTCAACCAACCATGCATCGTGTATTGCTGTTTGTATTTATTGAAAAAAAAATGGGTGTATAAGTGAATCTGCACAAACCTTTGTTGTTCAAGGGTCAACTCTGTAAATATGTCTTAATTAATCCTTCTGAAGACTTTTTGTCCTTCCTGAATCTGAGGATTCCTGTCTTTTATCACATCTGAAGAATTCTCAGCCATTGTCTTGTCATTATTTCTCTGTCTTCTACTGTCCTCCTAGATCATCTATGTTGAAACTTTTCCTTCTATCATCCCTGTCTCTTAACCTCTCTTTTATACTTTCTATAACCTCACCTATCTCTGTTGCATTTGGTTAATTTCTTCAGAAACATTTTCCAATTCACTAATTAGCTCTTCAGCTGTGTCAGATATTCTCTATAACACATCTTTTTCTAATTTACATTTTAATTGCTATATTTCTTGCTTTTCAAATTACTTTTTTTTTAAGATGACCCTGTTCTTTTTCATAGTGTCTGTTCTTTTATTAAGGTTTCTATTCCTCTTTAAAATCTTTCATAATTGCAAAAAAATATTTTATAATCTTCATCAGATTGCTGAGGCATATGAAATTCTTGGTCTCTGATCCCATTTTGTGTATGTGTGTACTTGACATTGCTCCTTACTCAGGATAAGTTGTTTTCTGATTTGTTTCTGCCTTTAAATGTGAGGCTCCCTCACAGGCTGAGTTGTGAACGTATCCATGGAATATGTGGATATTCCACGTATTAATGGAATTTTGCATTTGTGTTTTGCTCTGGTAAACTCCCCAAGATACCTCTGGTGGTGTTCTTTTACAAATGATTCTTTAAAGCTTTGGGGTTTCTGGATCATGTGAAACCTCATTTGAAGACAGATCTCTACAGAAAAATTTTGAGTAGTATTCCACTAAATCTTTTGCATGCATTATTTAATTCTAATATAATATCAATAAACCTGTGAGGTAGATACTATTATTTTCATACTAGAGATGGGGAAATTAAGGCTTGCACTATTAATAAAAATATCGAAAGCTGCACATCTAAGTGGCGTAGGTACAGCTCAAATCAAGGCTAGACTCATTTCAAACCATATTCTTAATCATTACACTATGCTTTGTTACTAGTCAGACAAACAGTTCATCATCTCAAACAACCCTTCATCAGTCATCCTTGCATATCCATTTGATTATAAATAAAGAGTTGGGATATGCTGAGGAAGGCAACAGTATGCATTAAAATTTTCTGCATATTGATTTAACCAAAAGTTGAAAAAGGGATGATTATTTTTAAGCAACTATTAAATTTGATATTCATTTTTCCATTACAGCCTTTTCATTTAATATGTATATGTGTATATATCTATTTCTATATCCTTGTGTTGCGAAATGAAAATGGGTCTGCAGGCTGTGGATGGACCCACTCAATTTTAGTAGTGATAGACTCTTTTAGGCTCTATTAATGTCATTCTTAATCACCTCTGGTCCCAGATTATACTCCAGGGCTATCATGAGTCTGACTGCAAAGAGCAGCTATCCTATATCTCATTATAAACATCACTGCTTTCATTCTAATTTCAATTCTTAGCTGAAAATGTTTCTTCATTTAATCATACTGTTTCAACTTTGTTTCTCTCTTGTTTTCTATTATTTACTATTTTCCTTGATTTATTTACAGTTATTTTCTAAGGTGCTTTAAAATAATTTGTACGGGGAAGGATGCAATATAAAATAAAATTTTCCTGTTTTCAGTGACACTAAGTAGAGTATAATAATTTGCTTCTGGACTCCCGCCAAGCTTTCTTTAATTTTTTATATAAATTGTCTAAAAACAACTCAGCTATATTAGTGACTATATCATAAAGCTTTGCTTAATTAGATTTAATGTGTTTATAGAGTAACAAAGAACTTTTGTTGACATTTTGTTTTACTAGATATAAAAAAATCTGGCAATTACAGGCATTTCAGAGTGTATCTAAAGAGTTTACCTTGAGCAAAGCAAAACATTTAAGAAATATTTTAATTAGGTTTTGGAAAGTGTGGTGCCCATGAGAATGATAAAAACTGGAATAGAGCACATATATCAGAGCTATTCAAATGTCCCTAAATAACTAAATTATTTATTATTGATTGGACTACCCACATCTCTCTTTGAAGAACCATGATGTGAGATTTATAATTGGACAGTTGTTGAGTAGGAAGATCTTTAGGGTTCCTGGACCCAATTCCAGTGTGGGTATGTGTATGTGGGGGGACGGGATACTTCCCTCACAACACCAAGCAATTCTCAGACACCAGAAGAGTGTCCAAGAATTCAGTTCAGTTCTGACACTACCTACCCAGAGATAGCATCAGATTCCACAAGCTGAGGGCTCAGTCCCGCAAGACTGACCCCACCTCCCCCCACCTTAGAAGTCAATCGCAAGTCCAGGTTATTACCTGTACTTCTGACCAACTGGCTATAAATCAGAACTCCCCATCTCTCCCTCCTCAGATTTTATTAATTTGTTAGAGCAGCTCACAGAACTGAGAAACATTTTACTTACTAGATTACTGTTTTATTGTATATGGATATAACTCAGGAACAGCCAGAAGGAGGAGGTGCATGCATATGGCAGGGTATGGGGAAGGGGCATGGAGCTTCCCCACCCTCTCCAGGGTGCAACCCTCCCAGCATATCCAAGTGTTCACCTACTCAGAAGCTCTCTGAACCTCGTCCTTTAGGATTTTTTAATGGAGGCTTCATTACATAGTCATGATTGATTAGATTATATGCCATTGGCAATTGATTCAACCTCCAGGCCCTATCTCTTCCCTGGAAATCAGGGAATGGGACTGAAAGTTCCAACCCTCCAATCACGCGGTTGGTTCTCCTGGCAACTAGCCCCATCCTAGGAGTGTGTTGCCGGGGAGAGAGGGAGGTCCAAAAGTTACCTCATTAATATAACCAAAAACAATTTTATACCTTATCACAGGAAATTTCAAGGGTTTTAGGAGCTGTGAGCCAGGAACTCTGGACAAGTATATATGAGATATATATTTTGGTCATCTGAATGACCAAATATATATATATATTTTATAAATCACAATATCACAGTAGAGCTAAAGTGTGTGTTCTTAGTATGAAACTATAAGGCATACCTTCTCTGATATTCTAATATATATATTAATTCATGAAAAGCCATTTAGAGCAGAGTCTAGAGATGTAAGGATTTTTCTCCTGAATTTGAGATTGGTAATTTTACCAATGATAAATTTGATCAAAGTATGAGATTTATTCCAAGTAAAGGAAGTCCAGGAGACCCACTTTCTGCTGAAGCTCTTTCTCTTTTTTAAATCTATTTTTCACATCTTACTTTTTTGAATGAGATATGATGACCACTAAAATTAACTATTATAAATACAGTGGCAAGATGTATAATGATCTACTAAAATATTTTCTGAAACTTCACAATGAAGTGATACATTTACTAGGTATTATTTACATTGTTAAACTCTAACAGTTCTTCAACATTTGAATAACTAAATGATGATATGGTTTACCATATGTTTCCATTTAATGAAGCCTTGTATTGATACTTAAATGCTTCATTAAGTCACAAGCTGCCAAAATAAGTAGTTTTTCTCTTGTCATAAATGTGACATGGTTTAACTTAAAAGTCTTGTCATTCTAAAAATTAAGAATGCTTTTATTCTGCATATATTATAAGCAACATCTCTCAATATTTCAGGTTTACATACAAAACATTTTCAGGAGGCTGACATTGTAGTTTGGGAATTTTTGTGCACAATTTTCTTGTCAGCGGAAGGTTGTATGAGTTGTTATAACTATCATTTCATCATAAACTAAACAAAGTTTATATGCAATTTTCAAAAGCTTCTTGAAATGACACATTTCATTAATAATAATAACAATGAGCTAAAAAAAAAAGTCCTAGTCTGAGCTGTAAACACCAAACAAAGAACTGTAATTTCACCAAAATCATATTTTTTCAAGGCAGCAAGTTACCTTGAAAATGACAAGTTTGGAAAATGACGAGTTCAGATATTCTGAAGAACACATGTAGCTTGGAAAGTAATATCAGATTTTGCCTTTCTACCTTTTCAAAAAAATACCTAAGACTGACTTTATGACACAATCATGAGGTCTAATTAGTACATAAGTTTTAACTGATGTTTATTTTGAGCAAAAAGGAAGCTTTTAGATCTTGATGCATTGTTTTCTAGGAGGTTAGGTTGTATGGGAGAAAGTTCAGGCATGATTAAGTGAGTATTTCAGGGTTGGTTCATTAAATATGACTCATCTTAAAGAAAGTTAAATGACAACTGATTGTATATGACAGTTGACAAACCAATGTTTTTGCAAACCTTGGTTTGCAGAAGAATGTTGTGTTTCAATACTTGAATTTTAACACATTTATACTAGAACAAATGTATTTGAACATGTATACATTATTCAGGACTCTGAAGCATGATCATTTCCCTTCGAGTGCAATTCATGTGGCTTATTTTAATTTAGATCCCCAAACAAAGGTTTTAAAAAATATACAACTAAATATTTGTATTAACCTATAGGATTATAATTACCTTTTTGTGCATGTTCATTTTTTTATTACTATAAATTATCTCTTCGTCTGGCTAATATGACAAGAAAATGCAGTGTTTGCTTGCATAAAAAATTATATATGGAATAAAAACTTAAATGCATATAGGACAGACGGAAACACAAGTAAGTGTATAATACGTAGTCGGATCTGTGTCTGAATGTATGCTCTGCTGAAATGTAGTATTCAAATCCAAAGAGCATATCAAACAAACAATACAACAACCACAATATTTACTCCAAACAAAACCAAACTTGCAGTTTAAATTTGGGCCTAAAGGCTACCAGTTTTTTGGTTTTTTTTTGTGGTACGCGGGCCTCTCACTGTTGTGGCCTCTCCCATTGCGGAGCACAGGCTCCGGACGCGCAGGCTCAGCGGCCATGGCTCACGGGCCTAGCCGCTCCGCGGCATGTGGGATCTTCCCGGACCGGGGCACGAACCCGTGTCCCCTGCATCGGCAGGTGGTCTTCAGCCACTGTGCCACCAGGGAAGCCCAGGCTACCTTTTTAACCCCTAACATAGAAGTTTCCAATTAATAAACACTAGAAATTAACAAATAATTTATCACTATAATTCCATATCAATGCTCTTTTCAATATATATTCATTTATATTAAAGAATTGTCATTTTTTCCTACTTTTTATCACCATTTTACTTTCCTCTATTTCCATACCTCAGGGTCTAAAAAACCCTTGAACTATAAAAATAAATGGCAAACCACAGAGTGGAAGAAAAAAGAAAGCATCCTTTTGAATAGACCCTAATGTTTCTCAGTAAGAGTCATATATTTTTATATTCTTATGAAAAGATCCCAGAATAATATCTCAAGTACTTAACAATGATATGGTACAATGTGTTCAGTTTTTTTGTTATATTTGTAGAATTTTGAAGGAGGTCTATTAGGGAAGCCACATAAGACAATGAATCCTGACTCTGGCTGTCCATTAGAATCACTGTGTACTGTTTAAAACTATGTCCCCACCCTAGTTGATTTCAGCATAGCAGGTAAAAGGTAATTCCCAGAATATGTAGTTTAGGAGTTGTTCAGGCGACTCTAATTTAGAATCACCTGTTTAAGGCCTTGGTTATTCAAAGGCTCATGCTCCATCAGCAAGGGTCTCACCTGGGAGTTTCTTAGAAATGCGGAATCTGAGTCCTCACCTAGATTTACTGAATCAGAATCTGCATGTTCTCAAGGTTGCCATGTGATTTGTTTGAACATTAAAATGTCAGATACTTTGGATTACGGAATGACCCCTTGGAGCTAAATAGCCCCTTACTGGGATTACAGGTAAGGCTTGCTCTTGTTAGATTCCAAGGGTGACCAGAGACTGACACTGATCTCAAAATGCCAATGCATTGGTTTGCAATGAGAAATGACACCTGTCCCAAAGTCCAGACTATTCATATCCAAATAACTAGCATCTTTTCTTCCAATGGAGTCAACTTTCTGAGAACCAAATTATAATCAGAAGAAATTAGAGAGGATCTCACCCAAAGTTATCAGTGGGGATAGCTAGAGAAGCTTTTCTAATGTGGCCACCGAATGAGAACAACTCTTTTGATCAAGATTCCTTCTCCCCTCTGGACAGTGTAAACTGTGTAATGGTAACATTCTTTACTTGCTCACCCTTGTCTGTGTACTCTTCTGTTTATCTTCTGTGACTATATTCATTTCCATCTTTTTACCTGTAATACTCTTATCTGGACCACAACCTTAATACTAATGGCTTGCCTGTTAAAGATGAGTACTGAGTGCTTCATAATTGTCAGGGATTATTTCATTTAATATTATTATTCCCTGTTTTTGGTTGGGAAAACTAAGAAATATAGAGGTAAGTTAGTTGCTCCATTTTGCACAGATAGTAAGTGATGGAGGTCAGGGTTCAAGCATAGGCTTTTCTGAATCTAAGCCTATATAGTATAGCTCCAAGCAAACTCCTGTATTACCAGTCTAGAACTACCCCAGATCAGCTGGTTGAAAATAACATGTATTTTGCATTATACTCTTTTAACTCCGTGCTTTGGGGGCTGGACATATTTCACCTAGGTGTTGTTTTTATAGTTAAAATTACATTTTTCATCATGCCAACATTTTGGGGAAATTCTTCAGTGTAATTCTCAAGTACTAACAATGATTCTCTTTCCCAAGATTATTAAATGCTTACAAAATATTTATTTAATAATGCTTTAGAATGGATAAAGATATAGTTAAATAATCTCAGTAACTCGGCAAAATAAAAAGAATGCGATTAAGTTACTTCAGGTTATTTTTATTAATCTCTTCTCTGTGTTGTTGAGTTTAGCAACGTGGAATTTTAAAGAAGAGATCAGCAATGGATAATTATTCTCTATTTTCTTGATTCTGGGGTTTAAAAAAATATGTTCTCAGCAACACAAATATTAATTAGATGCTAATTAATAATTTCACCCATGAAACATTTACAAAACAAATATGCAAATCCTCATAAACCAACTTGCACTCTAGTGATGATTAGGCTATCATTATATTCAGGAGCAATTCTGATGAATGCATAAGATTTTAAGAGTATGACCTAATGCTAATATAGTGAAAACTTAAAACATTTTTTTTCTGGTTTTGTTTTTCTCCATAGTTCATAAGAATAAGAAAACATTTCTAAGATTCATATTTAAATTTCCTTTATACTTTACTGTTTCATTTAATGTTGAAATTGTAGTTATCAGTTTGACCTAGATCAATGGTTCTTAACATTTTTGGTTCATGAACTGCTTTGAGAATATAATGAAAGTTGTAAGTCACTCAACAGTAAGAATTGCCATGTAAACAACATTTTCCATATAATATAGTTAGCTCAGAAGTTTCTCTAAACTCACATGTGGATTTCACATGGACAGTCTCTGATACAGGTGAGAATTAGGAGATCAGGCATGCAGTCTTAGTTCTACTACTAATGAGATATGTGATCATCAACAATTTACTTCATCTCTTAGAGTATAATATTCTTGATCCATAAAATTAGAGAGTTGATTGTTAAGGTACTGTCCAGCTCTGAGAAAATGAATACTAAATTTAACTCTTAAATGGGGAGATGCAACGCTTGTCTTTTTAATAAATAAATGCATCAATTTAGGTTCCAGATAAATATTGTCTTTTCAAGTGCTCACCTTGGGAGGCTGTCTGATTACTCCAGGGAGAGGCAATATCACTCAACAGAGGGAACATTACTCAAAATATTTTAAGAATTATCTTCTGTAATTGCCAGTCACAGAAGCTTTTTACCACTTACTATCATGAAAACACTTTGCAGAGAGATTGCTGAGCAAATGTTGGGACTCTTTGAATCACCGCTAAAAATCAGGAAGTTCCAGAAAACTGACGCTGGGCAAGATTATCAACATTTTCTCAGTAACAAAGACAGTGTGAGTGACAGAGTATTGACCTACTAATTTGATATCAATCACAGGTAAATTCTGAATTTTATAAAGCATAGAGTTTCTAAACAATCATGTACTAGTAGTCAGAGGTAGTTAACTTAGAACAAATTCTGTCCAGAAAGTCTCATTTCCTTTCCTGTTAGGCGTACGTACTAGGTTAATTGACGAAAGTTGAATTTCAGCAAGGTGCTAGACACTCTCTGCTGTACCAGCCTTGATAAAAGGATGGAGAAATTTGGGTAAAATGAGAATGAAGTAAGTCGATCCCTAACTAGGAACAAGTATCTCCTGCAGTATGTTATTGGGCTCTATACCCAGGCCTTCCTTAGCCATCTATATATTGGTGAATGAGATGATAACATGGATACCAATGAACTCTGCAAGAGGAAAATCCAGCAAATAATAGAAGCAGTACATCTATACACTTTAATAGAAGGAAAAATTGACTAATTTTAACATAGTATATATTTTTTATGAACCAGTGTGCCGTTTTATACTTAAATCCACATAATCAATGACATGCATGTAAATTTCATGCATTCATCAAACATTTATTGGGCAGCTAGCGTATGCCAAGAGCTGTGTCTCATGCTGCACGATGTCTTGGCACTCCCAGCATGGGATACCACACTTGGTATATAGTATTTTTTTAATATAAATTTATTTATTTATTTGCTTTTATTTTTGGCTGTGTTGGGTCTTCATTGCTGTGCGCGGGCTTTCTCTAGTTGCGGAGAGCGTGGGCTACTCTTAGTTGCAGTGTGCGGGCTTCTCAATGCAGTGGCTTCTCTTGTGGAGCACAGGCTGTAGGTGTGCAGGCTCGGCAGTTGTGGCTTGCGGGCTGTAGAGAACGGGCTCAATAGTTGTGGCACACAGGCTTAGTTGCTCCGTGGCATGTGGGAGCTTCCAGGGCCAGGGGTTGAACCCGTGTCCCCTGCAATGGATTCTTAACCACTGCTCCACCAGGGAAGTCCTTGGCATATGTTATTGTCCTTCAGGAAGCTCACAGTTTTATGTTGGAAGCTAAGTAATGAACAAACAATAATAATGCAGAAAATAGTAAGAGCCATTAATAATAGCATGCTCATAGTACTAGGGAAATCAAAAGCAAGGGGATTCTGACTCTGATTAGATGAGGCAGAGAATGCTTCATATAAAACATGCTATTTGAGCTCTGTTAAATAAAAGTTTGCCAATGGATAAGGATAGGAGGAGGACAGAGGAGTCTGGCAAGGATAACTTTCCAGACAGAGATGACAGCACCTACCAAGATGTGGAAGCATGCTGCGTTTAGGAGAACTGTGAGTAGTTCCAAATAAGTTCAAGGGAGTAGAGAAAATTTAATCTGGAAAGGGCAGAAAACAATCAAGCAGTGGAAGGATTTTTCTATATCCTATTAAAAAGTATTCACTTTGTTTAAGTGGAGAGAGGAGTAGAAGAGAACTAAATTTTAATTAATTCTTATTTTATGGCAGACATTCAACTAGATGCTTTTCATCCATTTAACTCAATCTACTATAGCTCTTATTAATGGGAGACTGTTATTTTTCCCATTTTGCATATAGGAAAACTGAAGCTCAACAAGATTAAATAACTTGCTAAGGTTTAGGTTTTTTGTTTGAAAGATTTCTGTAGATAATATTGGGAGAAGATGTATCTGTATGGAAAGGGGAGAGAAGAAAATTATGAACTTTGTTTTGGACATGCTGTTAAGATTATCCAAGCATTTCCAGCTAACCACTAGTTGTCTTATGTGAGATATGTTGACATACATGATTGTGGTTGCTGTTGTTTTTGTCTGGTCAAACCTCTTCTCCCACTCCTAGTAACATCCTAAAGCTAAAATTTTAGCTTACTGGGTAAGAACACAATGAATTGAAATAATCAAAAGATCACATTCTCACCCCCCAAAATTGGTTCAAAAATAGACATTGATCCAGACAGACCCAGTTAGTGTTCCTTCCCCACTGATTTTTTTTTTGCTATAGCTAATAGGTAAGAGTGCCCTTTCCCTACTTTAACTTTGAAGCGATAAAGTCACTATCACAAAACTGCCTGTAGCCCTCTCCGCTACATGGAAAAAGTCAGAAAATGAAGATAACTAGTATAGAGGTCCCATTGTAAACCCAGAAGTCCCCAGAGTTGACTTGATTCTAGTAGCTATTCCTTTGAGTCTTTGATGTGCTCCACTTTCTTTCTAAAAAATTCTCTTAGCTGTTCCAGTCACTTTACACTCTGCTTCTGTGCTTGCAATCAAGTATTCTAACTAAACCCTAAACTCTAGAGTTCTTTCCATTCTTCCAAGTGGAGGTTGGCTAGATGATTTCCAAAGACATGTTGGCTAGTTGCCTTCAGCTGACTTTGCTCTTAATTTCATTGTTTCCAAAATCCAAACCCACCCTCAATGGAAATAGTTTGACACTAACCAGCTATCCCAGGAAAGAGAAGATTGTTATTTTAATACAAAACACTGACAGTGTAACTGGAATAATTATAGTGTCCTAGTTGACTACATCCAAAGGGGTAGCATTCATTTTATATTCTGGTAGACTGGTTATGTTGTTGATTGAATTCTATATAAAATTTTTAGACTGTGGAACAACACATTAGTTGCATTGTATATTTTATTCTCTTTCACTCCTCTCTCCTCTGTGTGTGTGTATGTATGTGTATTTATATGTATATATGTGTATACATAATTTTTATATTTTTTTCTTACATTAGGTTTCCACTGTTTCACTTTAAGTTTGTAAATATTTAAACTTTAAGCCTTCTAGGAGTCACTCAACTAAAATTAACTAGCCCTACTTAAATCTTTTCAATTTCTTACAAAACCAATTAACTCTAGATTGAAAATACTTTTCTGATTTCTTATCTTTGGTTACTGAAAAGTTTTTATTCTATTGTATATATTGAACTTTGGAACAGAATTTGTTTTAATTGTTCTATAGTTTAACATTGTCAGTGTATCACTCATAATTTGATAAAAATGGCCTTTCAGTTTTCACACTTCTAAAATTTCCCTCAATATGCTTTAACTTCATTATAAGACTTTTGTCATCTATTGCGTGACCACCTATCTTAGTTTCTAACTATATTCAACTCATTCTAACTATCCTTGTTAACACTTTTTTCTTTGCCTTCCAGGGATACTGCCATAATGTGGGTGGAGTGCGTTTTGCTTACTGTGCGTCTCAGACTTTCAGATTGTCATACGTGTTGCATCTACATATCTATTGATTTCTTATTTCTTTATTTGAACTGTATATAACTTTCATTTGAAAAACACAAGGCACTATACATAAAATACCTTTTTCTCACTATAAGCATTAAAGCACTTCCATAGCACAAACAAAAAATTGTTGGGTGGGATTTTGTTAAAAGTAATCAAGAGTGAGAATCAGTAAATGCGCAAGAGGCTAACAGTAACGTGGAAAAAAAAATGAAAGAGGAATAATAGTATACTTAGAGGTATATTCTCTAGCCTAGACCTCTGCTTTTTGAAGTAAAAAATAATTCAGAGGTTCCCTACAACCTGCCCAATAAAGTCAAACTTTTAAGCAAGATATTGAATCATTGACATGGGCTTTCTTTCTGATTCAATCTCCCACTAAACCCAACTTCATTCAGAACCCCTAAACATGCTTTATGCTTTTTCACCTGTTTACCTTCGTTAAGGGTGTTTCCTTCCCCAGAAAAATTTCCGTCTGCCAGACTGTCAGAGTTTTACTTCAGAAATATCTACAAGTTTATTTTTATAGTAATTTGGTACTTTGTCTATATCCAAACATGCTTTTTTGTAGATTAGAAAACTGAGATTGCAATGGAAAGCAAGCAACAGAAGTGAAATTTGAACATTAATAACACTTGGTGAATTTCTTACTTCATTAGACACATTCTGCTTTGTAGTAGAAATTGGTATACAAGCCTTATAGCATAGGGGCTATTCGTTATCTTTCTTTTTTTCCAATGAGATTTAAAGTCACTTACAAAAATAAATGACTTATTTTAAATTTTGTTTGGAGCTCTTTTATTTTTTTCTCTAAATAGGTGAGAGCACTTCAGGGGATGAGAGTAATAAAGGCACAAGTCTTCTCCCTCCTTTTCCATTGCAATGATCGGAGTATTAACATGGGAGAAAATCTATGACGAGGATTGGAAACTAGGGAAGGATGGTCATGTATATGACCCAGATAATCCAGAGAAATTCTTTCAGATCTAATACACCTGGGTCCAGTTACAATGTGATTAGCAAGAACAGTTGAAATCTCTCCTTTCTAACATTTACCCGATTCATCAGGCAAACAGGAAAGGATGCCTTGGGAAAAAGAAAATAAAATCTATTGATTCGGAGGAGCGAGTTTGGGAACAACCGTGGGCATGACTGTTCCATCTGGATTCTTCTTTGCTTCTTTAAATAAAGTGCTTAGGAAACTGGCACTGAAGCATACCTGAGTTCACTTAGCAGCTATCTGATCATAAAAATAGCAAAGAGATATGCACTAGCATTCCTCTAGCTTGTTGTAATGTATAAAGGTAGGGATAGAAGTGAGAGCGGGCAATGAGGCAGAAGGAGACCACACTATTTAGGGAATTTTTTTTTTTTTTTTTGCTGCTGTGTATCAGTAGCTGTCAAAGGCTGCTTTGTTCAGTACCTATACATTAATTGCCCAAAGGCAGAAGCACAGGGTGTGATGAGCAGCAAAAACGAAAAGGATCCTGTGAAAAACCACTCAGTGAGCCTGTTTTGGAAACCCAGGCCAAATGTAAATATGGGTGGAAATATGGATATGCAGCTGACTCATCATCATCGTCAGGGAGACAAAACAGAAGAAACACAATGAAGAACCCTGCTGGTATTGCCCACATTCACACCGCTTGATGATTGTAGGTTGGCTTCTGTGTGGGGGACAGTCCTGTCAATTTGCATCATACAGATTCATGGGTCACATCAGGTGAAAATATTTTCGGTGACCTATGCTGACCATGAGGCAGGAGACTGCTCCCACTTCATCTGTATGCAAACATCAAGACTGTACATACTTTTCCTCTAATGAAAGTGAGTAAACAGAAACAATAAACAACTTGGTGTCTGTGGGAAAATCCGTAAAATAAATGAAGGTAGATATAACGCTCAGGTTACAGTGGGAAAATATTTTCTAAAAATAGTACAGAAAAGAGAAGACAGTTTGATATTAAAAACTCTGCTGTGTGTAAAAAAAAAACAATAAAACAGAGACTGTGAAATAAAAAAGTTGAGAAGATAAAGAAATAGAGTTGAAGCGGAATGTTTAGTTGCTTCTCCGTAGGCCACCCATTCCTTGTAGCTCCCACACTTTTCATTTCGCTATCTCCATCTCTCTGTACTCTCATCTCCACTAAGCCATTTGCTTTCAGGGAGGCTAATTCTATCCTTGCATTTAGGCAAGCAGCAGATGCTTTCGGCCTTGCTGACCAAAGCAGTCTTAGGCCCAGGTTGTAGATATTGGTTTAGGTGTGTTCCAGGCTGACTTCAAAAGGGATAACCTGTGCAGTTATGCAGGTCCCTGCGTTCAGAAGGAACTTGCACTTGGTTTAATGCTCTGTTGTTGCTGTCTTGAAATTCTTCATAATTTCATATTTGAACTTGTGTTTTGTAGGTGAAGTCCAATAGACAGCGACGCACGTATGTGAGCAGAGGAGGTATGTGCTTGAGTCTGCTGCTAGTCGTACACAGTATTTGCTACATGCGGCAATGAGTGCCCGAGCTGAGCACAGAACACCATTGGCCCCAGGACAGGTGGGAGTTCAGTAGTACGAGGTGTTTCACATCTGTGACTGAGTGAGAACACTGACAGCCCCGGGAGGCCACCCTTTCCATTTGAATCATTTAAACCAGACTTTGCTTCAAAGAGAAAGAAGGCAGTGGAATTCTAAGAAACATGAATAATTAAGGAACCCTATGATATCCTTTCTTATTCATGTAACTTCTGTGTATTCGTCAACTGCTTACATTGAAAATGATGACATAGAGAAAAAGGGAAAGATAAAACGTTTTCAGTCCTTTCCTTTGCTTCTTCATGATTAAACTGAAGGTAGTGTTGGTGGAGTGTATGGATATTAAGGAGTAAAATAAAACAGATGAGTTGGTTTTGTGCAGAATTTGACAGTAATGGTAAGAATGAAATACACATGCAAGTAGCAGCTACGTATCGTACAATTTTGGTGATTCTGCATGTGATTTAAATGTTTTTCTATTTGCACTGAAAACTGGCATTGCACAATGCAAAGATGAAAGGTAAAAATGCTTGCTAATAATTAAAAATTTTTATTCTTATTTACTTAGAATATCATTAAATAGCAAATATAAAATACCATGAAAAGCCAAGTAAGAGGAAAAATGAAAAGCTTTATAGTTTACCACATTTAATGCAGTTTTTTAAAACTGATTTCGAACTCCTTATTTTCATGTTGCACTAAGCTCCACAAATTATTACATAGCTAGCATTGGGTGGGGGAATGTGTGATCCACTTTGGGCCAATAAGATTGTCCGTGATGCTTCCTGAGAGCCACCAGGAAAAAATGTTTCTTTGCCTTCTGAGTGTTTCTAGAAGAGACCCAACTTCTCTCTCCCTGGATATGTAGCTGGACATGTAGCTGCAGAAGTATTGGGAGGTATTGAGACTTTAATTAGGATTGACCTTTGGATAAGTGACACTATGGGAGGGCAGGAAAGAAACAAAGCTCTTGATGACATTGTTGAGTCTCTGTAACACCAAGTGAACCTGATGAATGAAGGAATAAATGCAGTCAACACGTCTTTTTTAAAAGCAGTTTGAGTAGGATTTTTTTTTAATCGCCTGTTAACTGTTACTTAACTTATACAAGACAGATGAAAAGAGAGCTAGATATAAGTCAGAGATCATTTTAAGGTGAAACTAAAAAAATTTGAAAATATTTGCAGAAGGTAAAATGGTATAGCAAAATCAGAAGCTGCATTAAAACAGTAAAAAGGAAAGTCAATAACATGAACAAACTTGAAGTGCTATCTCTGGATGCAGAGAAAAAATGGCACAAATTTAAAACAATGAGAGGGAGGAAGCTAGATATAGAGGATAGAGAACATATTCACGTTCCCACATGTATATGATGCTTTTTCTTAAAATGAGACCAAAACACATAGACTCTAACAATAATCTAAAATATTCTGAACGTAAGAAAGATCCAAATAATTCCAAAAGAATTAACCAAATCATAGTTGGAATTAATAAAATAGATTAGCATTTGAAATAACCTGGTGATATTTTATATCTCAAGAATAAAGAAAGAATTATACAGTCATCAAAGCAGAGAAGAACAGATTATCTTCAAAGGAAGTAAAATCCAGCTAGACTCAGATTTTCCTCTTTAATAATAAATGTCAGAAAACAGTGGAGCAGTATATAAATAGTATTGAGGAATAGGGTCATGGTCCAAGATTCCTAAACCCAGGCAAGTTGTGATTAATACTCCAAGTCAACATAAACATATACTACTAAATACAGGACTCAGAAAGCTTGATATCTGTAGATTTTATAAAAAGCATTTTTAATGTAATTAAGCCAAGCTAACGATGGATCAGTTACCAGTGTCCCCAGGTCCCCTAAGCTTTAAGATTACCCTTCCTTTAAAAGCTCGAGTAAGTATTTTGGAGATCATTCCAAGGAGCTTGGAAGAAAGATAATGTTTTCTCAAATATTTCTTAGGATCCAAAGAGCCTGTTTTATTACATTTTCTCCCTTTGAACTGTAGCTCTTGCCATCTCTTTACCGAATCTACATGCTATCCAAGATTTTTTCAGTCTGATTTATTTTGAAATATGGATATAATTATTTTCTTTATTTCCCAAGCTTGTGCCAACACAAGACTATTACTTAAATATAGTAATTAATAAAATTTACTAAGGACTTGAAGGTTAAAGGAATGACAACACAAAAAGGAAAACCTACAATCCATGTTGATATCTCTTCCTAAATTCCATTGCCTAATTCCACCACAGGATCTGTGTCCCAGATCTGCCTCTATGTTCTGGAAATCTTCTAACCACATATATTGTCCTAAAATCTATTCTCACTCTGCAAGTTGCAAGTCTCAGCCCCTCTCTCACTTTCTGTTTCAATCCAGGAAATCAAAATATCAGTTAACAGTAATTTCAATACCTGAGGGAAATCTACTCTTTTGCACTTGTTTGTCATTCATCCATTCAATCATAAAGCAGTTTATATTTTGATTGTTCAATGCCCTTCAAAAATAGTACTTTATCCCCCTCTGCCTTCTTTTGGCCTAGCTAATGACTCAATTATTTTTTCCCAAACAGTAAAAGAGTCCTTGCCAAGTAGGTATATTTGGATCCAGACATTTAAAAATAATACACAAATGCACGCATGCAGGCAAGCATATATGCACACACGCACACACACTTGCAGGTTTCTAGTTAGCCTTTCTTTACTGAGCTCAAAGTTACCAGTAGAATTCTTTGTCATGGCTCATGTTCAAAGCACCTCTGCATTTACAGTCTTCCAAGGGAATACATAAGTTTAAAAGAAAATTTCCCAAATCTATTTAGAATCCTACTCTGCTTTGGCAGTATGATCCAAAGAAGATATTTCCTCCCCTCCCTAATTAACGATAGGAAAAAAGTCTCTTCTTTCTCATCTACTATAAAGAATTCAAGAACATTTAAGGTATTTCAACTATTTTTGTCACTGTAAATAATGCTGGGAAAAAGAAATTATTTTATTCTTGGCATTGATAATTACAGAACACAACTTTAAGTCTCTAGTTGTAGAACTGCTAGGAAAAGGGATGTATACTTTTCACTAGAGAAAAACAAAGGAAGCATAATCTTTATTAGCGAATAAAGAAAAATCCAGAAACCATTGTAAACAAAAAGCACAAGATAAGATAAGAATACCAATCATATCAGCTATAACAATTAAAACACAAAGACTTTTAGGGTTCATATATATGGTAAGAATTAAAATCCAACTCTGGTCTGTCTACTTTTTTTATATCAATATTTGGTAATAGTGGAAAAAAACTTGAGAAAAATAAATTGTATTAATAGGGGAATGATGACCTAAACTGCAGTGCATCCACATTATGAAATATAAAGCAGTCAAAAGATGAAGTGGGAGAGTGGCGTGGACATACATACACTACCAAATGTAAAATAGATAGCTGGTGGGAAGCAGCTGCACAGCACAGGGAGATCAGCTCGGTGCTTTGTGACCACCTAGAGGGGTGGGATAGGGAGAGTGGGAGGGAGGCTCAAAAGGGAGGAGATATGGGGATATATGTATATGTATAGCTGACTCACTTTGTTATAGAGCAGAAACTAACACACCATTGTAAAGCAATTATACTCCAATAAATATGAGAAAGAAAGGAAGGAAGGAAGGAAGGAAGGAGGGAGGGAGGAAAGGAAGTAAGGAAGGAAGGAGGGAACGAAGGAAGGCAGGAAGGAAGTTAGGAAGGAGAGAAAGAAAGAATTTGGTCATGTTCCATACGCTACGCATGCAAAATGGAATGCTCTTCAAGATATAGTAAGTTAAAAAATCAAATTATAAATTAATATCCAACCTGTAATCTCATTTATTTAGAACAAAACAGTAACTTTCATATGTACAAAAATATATGTAGGTAAAGGCATAGACAGAGTTCTTAGATGATGCATCCCATTTGAATGACAGGGGTTATCTCAGGGACTAGAACTACATGGGATTCAAGGAGGCTTTCATTGGCTATGTATTGATTTTATTTTTCACACTGAACTTATTTACATTTTAAACTTACAAATACATTTAAGAATTTTTAAATCAGAGCAACAATGCCTATTATAGCTTGAATTAGACGACTCATTTAAAAATGTTATTTCTTTTCCAAATTAATTTATAAATTAATGTAATTCCAATGAAAAAGTTTTCTTTGTATGTTTTACATTTAGATTGTTTCTCCTTTTTCACAGTTAAAAACATCTTAAATTATTCTCCATGACTCTTGACTCTGGAGAGAGGACTTAGTGATGAATTTTCTATCATAGCTCGATCTTCTGGATAACTTGCTGCAGCTCCTATATCAGGAGATAAGCACATGGAAAGAATTTTTAAATAGGTTAGGGAGTATACTTTATACTCTATTGGACAGCCAGTGGAGAATCAGAACATGAAACTGGTGAAATAGAACTTTTAGAAGTTTAATTTGATAACTGGTGCATATTGAACTGGAGGAGAAAAAGAATTGAGGCAGAAAAAAACAACCAACTTAGAATTTGAGCATTGTTAAATATTGCAAAGATCATGTAGTTCAAGATTTTTCATTTAGGGATGAAGAAACTGAAGTCGAGAAAAGTCACAGACCTTGTGTGATGCAGCTTCAGTAGAATTCAGGTCTCTTCAAATCTAGTGCTTTATCTGAAGCTCTGTTCTACTGTTAAAAGTCTAGTGTATCAGGCTAAGCATAAGGTGATAAGACTCTAGAAGATGATGGCCATAGGAATGAAGAAAATAAACCTAAGTGTGAGAGTAGAGAATGACAGCAGCATTGGGGGAAGTATTATTTATATAACAGTCATGGAATGCCTCCCTTAGGTGATGTACTTGAACAGAATCATGATGTCAGTGAGGGGGAGTCATGTGAAATCCGGAGGAGGAAAGTTCCAAGAAAGATGTACAGCCAGTACAAATCCCTGAGACAGAAATGAGCAAGAGGGCCATAATACTGTTAGCTGACAAGCAAAGGTAGAGTGGTACAAGGCGATATCCTTAGGCAAAGGTCCGATTGTAGGGGATCTTGTAGAGCCTTGTAGGCCATATGAAAGAGTTTGGAGTTCCTTGGATATGTAATGGAAAGTTGGAAGGCTTTGACCAGGATACTGAGATGCAAATGTACTTTTAAAAAATCACTCTGAATATCTGTAGAGAATTCACTATGGAGAAGCCAGATGGGAAGGAAGACTAACCCAGACAAGAAAAGATCAGATCAGAGTGATAATGGCACAGCTGGCAAGAAGTGATTCTAGATATATTTTCATTTAGCACAGCTGAGTGACTGGCAGTGTCATTTACTGACATGAGCATGGTATGGGGATGAGTGGGGAAGAAAAAAATTCTATATGGTTAATGAAAATTTTGAGATGACTATCAGTTCACAATCTCTGATCTGAAACTCTTGAGATCACATGTCTATAGGAACCTAATTTTTTCAGAATTAAGGAAGGTAATATTGTTCATATAATTCATATCACATAACATCCCTAACAGAGTCTGGGACAGTATCTCTTAATCCTTTTATCAAGCACATTAAAATCTCTGCAGTAGAAGTATTCATTCTTTTTAAATTTTTTTTTAGACTTTTATCAATTTAACCTGAATTAACAAGGTTTTACTATATCAGTGATGTATATTACAAGATTAATGTCTACCAATGTTATGCTAATGATCTCTCTATACAGCATCATTTTTGGCATGGTTGTTGTGGTATATCTTGTACATTTGATTGTTAGCTGTTGATAGAATTGACATAGCAATAAATCTGATTCAGTTCTTAAATTTTAAAAAATGCCAGATATGATACTGTGTCATAATCCCATTATACTTTTTTTGTTGTTTTGTTTTTTGATTTTTTACATCTTTATTGGAATATAATTGCTTTACAGTGGTGTGTTAGCTTCTGCTTTATAACAAAGTGAATCAGTTATACGTATACATATGTTCCCATATCTCTTCCCTCTGGCATCTCCCTCCCTCCCACCCACCCTATCCTACCCCTCTAGGTGGTCACAAAGCACGGAGCTGATCGCCCTGTGCTGCTATGCGGCTGCTTCCCACTAGCTATCTGCCTTACGTTTGGTAGTGTGTATATGTCCATGCCTCTCTCTCACTTTGTCTCAGCTTACCTTTCCCCCTCCCCATATCCTCAAGTCCATTCTCTAGTAGGTCTGTGTCTTTATTCCCGTCTTACTCCTAGGTTCTTCATGACATTTTTTTTCTTAGATTCCATATATATGTATTAGCATACAGTATTTGTCTTTCTCTTTCTTACTTACTTCACTCTGTATGACAGACTCTAGGTCCATCCACCTCATTACAAATAGCTCAATTTCGTTTCTTTTTATGGCTGAGTAATATTCCATTGTATATATGTGCCACATCTTCTTTATCCATTCATCCGATGTCTTTTTAAATTTTTTTTATTGAAGTATACTTGATTTACAATGTCAGGTGTGCAGCCAAGTGATTCAGTTATATACTTTATATATATATATATATATATATATATATATATATACACACACACACACATTTATTCTTTTTCAGATTCTTTTCCCTTATAGGTTATTATAAAATATTGAGTATAATTCCCTGTGCTGTACAGTAGGTCTTTGTTGGCTATCCATTTTATATATAGTAGCATGTATATGTTAATCACAACCTCCTAATTTATCCCTCTCCCACCCCTTTCACCTTTGGTAACTGTAAGTTTATTTTCTGTGTCTGTGGGTCTATTTCTGTTTTGTAAATAAGTTCATTTGTATCTTTTTTTTCATATTCCATATATAAGCAATATCATATGATATTTGTCTTTCTCTGTCTGGCTTACTTGACTTAGTATGATAATCTCTAGGTCCATCCATGTTGCTGCAAATGACATTACTTCATTCTTTTTTATGGCTGAGTAATATTCCGTTGTAAATAATGTGCCACATCTTCTTTATCCATTCCTCTGTCGATGGACACTTAGGTTGCTTCCATGTCTTAGCTATCATAAATAGTGTTGCAATGTACATTGGGGTGCATGTATCTTTTCAAATTATGGTTTTCTCTGGATACATGACCAGGAGTAGGATTGCAGGATCATATGGTAGTTCTGTTTTTAGTTTTTTAAGGAACCTCATACTGTTCTGCGTAGTGGCTGTACCAATTTACATTCCCACCAACGGTGTAGGAGGGTTCCTTTTTCTCCACACCCTCTCCAGCATTTATTGTTTGCAGACTTTTTGATGATGGCCATTCTGACCAGAGTGAGGTGATACCTCACTGTAGTTTTGATTTGCATTTCTCTAATAATTAGAGATGTTGAGCATCTTTTCATGTGCCTGTTAGCCATCTGTGTGTCTTCTTTGGAGAAATGTCCATTTAAGTCTTCTGCCCATTTTTTGATTGGCTTGTTTAAGAAATAGTCATTCTTAAATGGGATAAATTGAGATAATAAATAGCTCAAGTCAGTTCAAGTCAAATTCTGCCTATAAGGGAGTCTAGGGCAATGCTTTTTGGATTTTGGAATAGCGCATAAGAGGTTGTAGATTCATATTAAATCTATAAGGCTTTTGGGGGGATAGGTAAGTGATATGTGTGGAGTGCCTCCCAACTTTGTAAAAACATGGTAAACTAAAGGGAAAATCATTGTTTTATTGATTCCTTTATACCTTGGGTCAGTGGGGATTGATAACTAGACGTGCTATAACCCAGTAAAGTCACACTGGTTAAAAACTCTGATAAAGAGAAACTGCATGATTTTCATCCCACATTACTTGAAGACTGTTGGTGCCATTTCCTGAAATAATGAAGGCAAGGTTGAAATAATGAAGACAACAAAGGTAATGGAAGCTATGGTGTCTTTTAGCAGTTTTCGTCTAAACAGGGCCAAATAATAAATACTTTAGGTTTTGCAGTCCATTGTATGTAGTGCCAAAGCAGCCATGGATAATAGGTAAAGGAATGAATGTGGCAGTGTTCCAATAAAGCTTTATTTACGGACTCTGAAATTCAAATTTCATATAATTTTCACATCCACAAAATAAAATAATAAATAATAATAAAAGTTTTTTCAAACTTTTAAAAATAACAGAACTCATTCTTAGCTCAAGGGACATTTTAAAACAGGTAGTGGGTCAAATTTAGCTGGTTGGCCATAGTTTGCTGACTCTTGCACTAGAGTGACAAGTTAATAGCTTCATATAATTATAAAGAATGTCCACATCCAGAGGATTGGAGGTAGAGTCAGAATCAAAGAGGTAGTAATATTATGAGAGAATGGCTCTAAACAGGGAGAGATGACATGAAAGAGATGGAGTCCAGGGGAGGAATTCTTTGCACATGTATATTTGTTTTCCCTATGAAACAGTCACTCAGAGCATCACAATGTGGTCTCCGTGGCACTATGCTTTTCTTGCTTCCTAGAAGTCTCAATCTCTGCTCAGAAAAACACTATCTCACGTACTTGAAGGATCTGCCAGCCCACCCTTTGTGATTTGTCGGCCAAGTATTGTAGTTGACTTTATATTTCCTTCCTTTCAGCAACCTCTTAGCTACAAAAATCAACTAGATATAGTCTTCTAAAACTATGAATCTTGGCTCTAAAAAGATGGAAAATATAATTTTCTTTTCCAGTGAGCCTAAACATAAAGCATCATATTTTAAAGTTTTTTAAAGTCAGAGATTGATGCAGAATTTTATTTTAATATTAATTTAAATGTTTCTATCTAACCCCTCAATTCCCATATACTCTTCTTTCCCATATAATTTGGCCTTAAGGGAAACTAAGGAAGAAAAAAAAAAGAGTTCAAGAAAACAGATCTGCAATGGTGTCTCTAGCAGGTGGCAGAGAGGAGAATTAAAGAGACCAAAATTACCAGATCCTTCTCTTTTTTGTCCCCCACCCCCAACCCCTGATTCTTTCTCATGATAAAGTCTAGCGCATTAAAATAAAGATGGGATGCTTTGACCTTTAAGTCTGATGGGACAATGAATTCCGTTTTTTCAAATTATCTGATAATAGCTAAGTTACTGGCTCTAGTGGTTTTTAAAAATTATTAAATCATTTTTTTAGAAAGACTGTAAAATTATTTAAATTTCTGTGTGTACTATGTGATATTTCTGGTTCTCTTTCACACTTAAAGCTCTCATTGAGAATAAAACAGTTTTTTGCATCAAACTGTAACATGATTTGGCATTTATATATCCTGTACAAGAGAGTGAAACACTACCTGCTTTAAATTATGATTTCTAGGAGGGTTTCTGGATGTAGTAAGCCTCAGATACCAAAAAGTGAAGTAAAAATTTTGAAATTGCCTTGCCAAGGGTAAGATTCATATGTCTATTTTTACTCAACACCAAATAAAGGTACCATTTCTAATCCAAGAACCTTGCCGTCTTCCATCATATTGACATTTTCCACATGCATTTCTTGTTTTACTTAATATATTTTTTCTAGTTTTTCTTAATATGATATATGAGGATTTTTGTTGCTATTGATTTAAAAATTTTAAATTATGGTTAAATTGTGACTATCCTGCACATTGTCAGAGGTACGTTTACTATTTTCAAAGCTTTTTGTATTTGTTGGCTTTGATTAAATAAAACTTCAAGGGGGATAATTCAGAGAATTTTTTTAAATTGTAGAATGAAGTAGAGCTCTGAATGCAAAGTAGAACTTCCCAACACTGCAAGAGATTTCCATTGCCATCCATATGTAGCTGGACAAAGAATAGTTTTGGTCAGAAAGCTTATTTTTCCCATAGCAATAACATGAGGAAGGATAGTATGATTTTTCTAAGTACTGTTTATTTAATTACTTGGAGGCATTTTGTACATTAAAATTCAACTCCAAATTAAAGTAATTTATCCCATTGTATATTTAACCATATGAGGTCAAATTATTTCTTTCATAATTATTTTGCATTTAGGTTATTGCTTTCTAAGATCACTTACTTGGTTTCAAAAGAAAAACATGGTTATAGGCTCATGATTACTATGAAAACAAGATTTTTAAATATTTGATTTCACAAGTTCATGAGAAGGCAAATAGGTTTTCTTTCTCATTTTGTTCTGGTTTTTTGTTTGTTTCATTTAAATTTTCCCAAATTATGCCAAAAATATTTTCTGATATAATAAATATCACTTCTGATATTTCAGCAATATCTGTGGGCAATCTTTACTTTGACCTTCACTTTTTTTTTCATGAAACATAAGCAAGAGGAATTCCCATTTTATGTGTAACGTACACTTTACCCAGGGAAAAACTCAACTAGAGGATGCTGCTAAAGCCAATAGCTTTGAAAGTTTAGGAGAAAATGATTAGAAACTGATATGAGCAAAACTAAGAATATCAGGATAATAAATTAGGGTAAAATAACCAGAGTTATCCATGCTTATTCTGCAGAACATAATCTCCTAACATTTGCAAAAACACCCAAGTTCTATTCTTGGATTAAGTAACATGTCTAAATTTTACCACTTGTTTAGAATGGTCCCTTGGTTATATCAGTTTCCCAGTGTGATTAGATTAAAGAACAACTCAGTCTCCATCACAGCTCTATTATTCCTACATATCCCACAATCCTAAAAGGAAACATAAAGGTAAAGGTTACAAAAGTGCTTTCTCTGCCACACCATGAAATCTGTCCTACTTGCAAATAAAAAGGCTCCTGTAGAACCCTTTCTTGCCATCAAGAATCCAAATTAGCAACAGCTTGCAATGATAATCAGTTCATTTCAGTGTACTCAAAATGGGCTCATTATTATTAATTTTTGCCAACTCCCAAGCAATTCATGAACCATTTTTAGATTTTCAAAAAGCAGTTCATGAATCAGACAAAAAAATTTAAAAGGAACCCATCCCACAATGAGATGATGACTCAGAGTCCTTTGCTGTAGCTGTGTCAACTGCCGAGCATCTGAAATCTGATGAGGATGGGGTTGATGGAGAAAAGGCCATGATGAGCATGAAACAATGTGTTGAATTTACATGTTAAAACTTCTTGTTGGTTTTGGCAATTTTTGCTGAGGATTATTGAGAAATCTATAACATCTGGATGTGGGGGAGAAGTTCCACTAAAATGATGAAGTTTATATTGGTCGACAAGACTATAAATGGAAAAGAAAGTAGTTTCTTAACACAGCTGTTTCCAATTTTGTTAACATTTTAGGCCAAATTCATTTGAAAAAAAAAGAAATAACATAAAACTCTAATGTTCAAGATATACTTTACAAGTCTGACTTAATGTACACATACTGAAGACATTCTTGACTCAAACTAGTATATCCAGAGGATGGACAGATAGCCACTGGCCTAAGTCTAGTCCCTAATCTGTCTTTAAAATAGATGCTAGCATAAGCCATTTTGCCAAGAAATTTGGATTTCAAAATCAAATCATCACTTTAGGTTAATTTGGTTTTAAGTGAAATAAAACCATTAGACTCCTGGCACTATCTTCTGTTTCAGTACATATCATAGCTCTCATGTCTTAGAAGATAATTTAAGGGATAGATCATTGGTTGACTCTCAAAAGAACTAGATATTCTTCATTCTTCCCACTGACTGGGTGACGTCTTACTCATCACTTACTCTTTCTGCCCTTTATTTTCTTTCTCTGTAAGATGAGAATTATGCAAGAAGACAAAGAAAATATATGCAAATATATTTTCTAGTGCTCTTGAAAGGAACACTGAATAAATCAAATACATTAACAATATGCATGTATGTGCACAAATGTACACAGATATATTTATTTAAGCAATGTCATGTTGGCTTCCAATTTCTCATTTTTCTGTTATTACTTTTCTGATATATCTTTTCCTATATTTTAGCAGGAAAAGCATGGCAAACATTTAAAAATTCTCTTCCATTTTCTCTTTGCCTCTTTTTTCCTTCTTTTCCTTTCTTTTCATTTTTCCTCTCGCAGCCTTCAAACACCTTTTTGGATTTTTGCACAAAGAACAAAAGTGGAATAAGAAGCTCAAAGATAAACAAGCTTCCCTATCATTTTCATTTTGTGACCCTCTGAAGTCATTATGCAGCCAAATAAAATGGGAGCAGCATCTTTGTCAAATGTTCTATATTAGCTTGTTGATGCTTTTTGTCTGGAGATGACTCTTAAATATTGATGACAATTACAATTTACTTCCTATGCTTTTATTTTCAAAATTCAAGATTTGGTAAAGGCATGAACATACGAGTATCAGATAGATTTGTTAATTCTCCTTGACATAAGTAAAGTCTGGGACAGCAAGATGTTTTAAAGATCATCAACAATATGATCAATACAGATTGCCAAAATCAATTCTGGAGTCTGACTCTGCCTGCTGTGAGCAGTTGTCACAATGTTCTTTGAGAAAACTGGCAAGAAATGATAAGGATTCTGTCAACAGACACCCATCAATAGGAAATAATCTCCCTGCAGACATATTGCACTCCTTTTGCCTTTTCCTTGCAAACAGGTCATGAATAAGGAAAGCCTGGCTGAATTTTGTAATTAATCAAGTTAATATGAGATCTTATCTAAGATCTTGGTTATGAACAGATTAATAACATTAAATTGGAAAATACACTTCTCAATTTACAGAGTACTTCAGAACTCAAAAGCAGTACCTATTGTATGAAATTTATTTGAAGTTTCTATAAGTAATTTATTTTAAATTTTTATTTTATACTGGAGTATAGTTGATTAACAATGCTGTGTTAGTTTCAGGTGTACAGCAAAGTGATTCAGTTACACCTATATACATGTGTTTATTTTTTTTCAGATTCTTTTCCCATTTAGGGTATTACAGAATACTGAGCAGAGTTCCTTGTGCTATACAGTATGTCCTTGTTTTTATCTATCTTAAATATAGATAACCAACATGTCATGTACATGTACATGTGTACATGTACATCCCAAACTCGCAATCTATCCATCCCCTCAACCTTTCCCCCCCAGTAACCATAAGTTCATTAAGTCTGTGAGTCTGTTTCTGTTTTGTAAATAAGTTCATTTGTATCATTTTTTTTAGATACTGCATATAAGCAATATCATAGGATATTTGTCTTTCTCTGTCTGACTTACTTCACTTAGTATGATAATCTCTAGGCCCATCTATATTGCTGCAAATGGCATTATTTCATTCTTTTTTATGGCTGAGTAATTTTCCATTGTATATAGGTACCACATCTTCTTTATCCATTTGTCTGTTGATGGACATTTAGATTGATTCCATGTCTTGGCTATTGTAAACAGCACTGCAATGAACATTGGGGTGCATGTATCCTTTCAAACCATGTTTTTCTTTGGATAAATGCCCAGGAGTAGGATTGCAGGATCATATGGTAGTTCTATTTTTAGTTTTGTAAGGAGTCCCCATACGGTTTTCCATAGTGGCTGTATCAATTTACATTCCCACCAACAGTGTAAGAGGGTTCCCTTTTCTCCACACCCTCTCTAGCATTTATTGTTTGTAGATTTTTTGCTGATGGCCATTCTGACTGGTGTGAGGTGATATCTTATTGTAGTTTTGATTTGCATTTCTCTAATAATTAGAGATTTGAGCATCTTTTCATGTGCCTCTTGGCCATCTGTATGTCTTCTTTGGAGAAATGTCTATTTTGGTCTTCTGCCCATTTTTTGATTGGGTTGTTTGTTTTTTTGATATTGAGCCGCATGAGCTGTTTGTAAATTTTGGAGACTAATCCCTTGTCAGTCACATCAATGGAAACCATAGACAAAACAAAAAGACAACCTACAGAATGGGAGAAAATATAAGTAGTTTTTTTTAAATTCAGTGAGATTCCTTCCATAGGTACAGAGTTTGACACTTTAGGTAGCTTGTTGGTTGACTTTGGTAAGGATCTTTGTTGTTGTTGTTGCTTTTTAACTTCTTAACTTCACCATATTTAGAAAAGCTGCATATGTGGTTGACTATAGAATTTGTTTTAGAGGTTTCCTAAAGCTTTTACTGGCACCTGTGGATCCTATGAGTTTATGAATGTCTTCAAGATGTCTATGAACTTCCTAAAATTGAATTAAAACATTTTGTGTGTGTGTTCACAGTTATATTATTTACGGAGATAGGAATCCTAACAATTACCTGACTGACCAAAGTGCGTATGAAAAAAAATTTTTTTAAAGAATGGAAGGAAGGAGAGAAGGAATGGGAGAAAGCTATCTGATAGAAAATGATTTTTCAAAACTTGGATAATTTATCCCTACCCAGGCATCAATCTATTAAAAGATAAGTGCTCATTGAGTGCTTATTATGTGCCATCAGTGGGCTATAATAACAGAAAGCTCCACCCTTGAAGAGCTTATATTCACATAACAGAACGACAATAGAGTAGGTCAAGTTTTATGTGATACAAACCTAAAATATAACCCTCCAATAACTTTATCCGTTTTGCAGCTATGCTATTAGGAAACAGAATAGAATTGTTATACAAATAACAAACAAATTTGCTTTTTTTTAAAGCAAATAGTTTCTAATATTCTTTGGCAATTCCTTAACAATAGATTCAACGCCTCTTTCTAAAGAGTTGTCCCTTACCCTGGGTACTACTGACATTTGAGTCAGTTAATTCCCTTATGAGGAGCTGTCCTGTGTATCTGTTTAGCAGCAATCCTGGCCTCTACCCACTAGATGCCAGTAGTTAGCCCTCCCCAGTTATTATATCTAAGAATTTCTCTAGAAATCGCCAAATGTTCCCTGGAGGAGAAAATCACTCCTCTCTTGAGAACCACTACTGTACAGAATGCATCTGTCAATAGTTCAAGCCAATAGCAAGGCGTGTAGTGATGAATGCAATGTTTTCATTGTCATGGAAAACTTCCCATGTCTTGGAGAGAACCCAGTCTTGAAGGAATCAAATTTAGAATTCATCAGTCTACAAAATATCTACTAAAAAAGCATACCTTGTTCTTGAAGGAAGTTTTTTCTCTCTCCTTCCTCCTTGCTTTCCCATTTTCTTTTACTTTTTATTTGCTTACTTATTTTTTGTCTGTTTTTCTTTCATACCTAAGCTAATGGAGGGCCAATGTTATAGGCATTCTCTTACTAAACAAAATTGACTTTCTAATAGTACAATCTAGCTGTTTAAAATGTAACTAATATTGAAGATACTTACTTAAAGGAGGGATTTGTAGATTTGTAAGTAGCATCTAGAAATCCAAGAAAAATAGCTAAAGGAATAAAAGTTAAAGAAATAAATATTGATATAGATTTATTGATTTTTTTCTTTCATTGAAGCTCAAAATTTCTAGTTATTTCAGAGATCCTGAATTCAGCAGTAACAGCCTCTTTTGACTCTCTGTCACTGCCATTCTTATAAAGGAAACACCTCCAGGAAGAAAGAAAACAAGGCTGTATTAAAAGGAGTAGAGGAAAATAGAGTCAATTTAATGAGAAAGTATAGGAAGAAGGTAGAAAAAGCAGGCAAAAGATGACAAAAATTAGTTATAAAATAGGAATAAAAAAATCAGGAAAAAAGTAAATGGAAATAATTATTTTTAAAGAAGGAATAAATGGAAGCCTATGCTGGTATAGAGAAAGAAGAGAAAACAGAAAAAAAAATGTTTCTAAAGTAGTAGGCTACATAAATTTGCTACATGTTTCCCTATTGATTTGCATATATGAGGTGTTTAGAGATTGACCCTAGAAGGACACTCAGAACACATTTAAGATTGACATAAGGACTCTTTCCTTCTCCAAGAAAAGCCTCTCTAGCTCCTCAAACTAAATGACAGTCCTACTAGTGTATTCTGATACACTCTAATTTATCAAGGATTTGAATGCCTTGTAAACTCTGTTCACCATCAAGAAAAATTGATTCCCCCTCTTTTTAAACTTCCATTATTGTAAGGTTAAATTCACTTTTTTGAGCAGCCACATAGTTTTTACTCTTCTCTTCTTATTGGAGATCAATAATTCAGGTCTTTTCCTTGTATTTTGTATTTTTTATACCGCTTGTATCTTGACCAAACAAAATTAAGTTTAGATTCCAAATTCAGGTTTTACAATTATCTATGTTGGATTGAATCCATTACTCAAGGCTATTCAGTTATTTTGTCCAGACTTTGCCATTCAAGGCACTTGCAATTCATCTTGAATTCATATAATCTGCAAATTTGAATAGAATGGGTGACATTATAGTATTCTCTGCCAACAGCACCTCTGCTTTCTGGCTGTAAGAGTGTGCCTTCCAATATAAAGGCTGAAATACAAATATTCACTTCCCAGCCTTCTTTGTGGTAGGTCATGAGTATGTAATTTAATTCTGGCCAATGGAATTTGACCATTGGATGGCTCCTAAGGGCTTTGCGGAAAGGTTTTGCTCCATAAATATTCACTGAGCATTCATATGATACATGGAACTGCTATAGCTCTGTTGCAACCAGGAAGGAAGACAACAGTGATAGAGTTGGCAGAGTGGAAAGATAAAAAATCACTGGTTCTTTGATAT
Organism: Lagenorhynchus albirostris; assembly: GCF_949774975.1. NCBI lineage: Eukaryota > Metazoa > Chordata > Mammalia > Artiodactyla > Delphinidae > Lagenorhynchus > Lagenorhynchus albirostris. The sequence goes on along the minus strand of NC_083095.1, from coordinate 69,119,634 downwards.
CATTAAGCCACAAATTAACCCTAAAACAGTCTCCCTCTAGATATTTTGTTATTTAAGATCACACACATCTTAACATTTAATTCAACGTGGATTGTGTATTTGGTTGCTTGTATTTGGTAGCCCAAAGAATTCCAACTGATACAATAAATATGTCTCCTATATCTTCATTGACGCTTCATGATGCCTTCTCTTTAATATATTAACTTGGACTTGGGGATATAAACATATTTAGAACAGCTGTTTGGAAGAATTTACCCATCATGAGTTTCAGATCATTTTATTCAGTTCCCTCTCCTTCTTCAGTTTATTCCATCGTTTTTGATCTGTGACCCATCCTGGAATTTAGTAAAAGAGAGAGACATAATATTTAAAATCAAGGTGTATGAATAGTGTATGGAGATAGCATATGGAGGAAAGAAAAGAAAGTCAAAAGTGAGAGCTCTGGAAGTTCCTGTTTTGATTGGAAGTAGAAAATATTAAACAGTGAAATAGACCAAGAAGGGAGCAACCAAGAGGAGGGGGAATAGAAAAGTTGGTTCCATATGTTGACAGGAAGTAGGCGATTGTCAGAAAGATTTAATAGATTCTTGAATTGGATCTTTCAGCATCCATTTTGCCCTCATTCTATTTGTAAAGTCTAGGGACTTAAAATCTGTATTTCCTAAATTCCCTGGCAGCTGGGCTTCTGAATGAGACTTGGATGCTGTCAGCTAGATGCTCTCATACAATATTTAAAAGGCGAAAGAGAGGCAGAGGTCATCCTTCCCATGACTAGTGACTGATAAGTGGTGGGCAGACCTCGAGTTCCAGTGACTAGTTGCCAGCCTTGTTGGGTGCGGTCTCTGCAACAGTGGCAGTGCAGGCTTAGCAGCTGCAGATTCCTGATATCTGTGTCAAAGCAACAGTGGAATGACTTTCAAATGATACAGAGGCAGTCTCCTGAATTCTACTCCACCAGGACTTCCAACAATTTTGAAGGCATTTAATTCCCTAGAAGAACCCCTTTTCAGCTTGAAATATCTAAGGTGATAGAGAAGTATAGGCAACATGGTCAAATAACACTGATAGGTTAAGATCATGACTGTTAAGAGAATTTTGAATGGCAATTAAAGTATCTAGAAAGCAATTTCATCAGACTAATGAGAGCACAGACCTAGATACCAGGAATTAAAGAATATAATTCAGAAAAGTGTTGATTACAAGTTAGAGAAAACAAACTCAAACTTGCACAAAAAGAGATGTGCTGCACCTGGGTTGCAGCATATCCTAACCAAAGGACATAAATAGGTTCATTAAATCTGTCTCATCATCTTGAACTCTTACCTCTACTTATCTCTGCTTAGTTCTCTCTTTGAAGATGGGTGAGTGGCTTCTGACAATCCTAAGCTCACAATATCCCAGCATCCATAAATCAATTCCGCAGAAATTCAGACTGGTTTGTTCACATGCCCACTCTTGGATTAATCTGTTTCCAGAAAGGGTTTGTGTGTTATTTTTAAGGTGGGGTACCCATCTTTTTACTTGGTAGTTTAACAAAAACCACATGAGCAGGTGAGAAAATTTCTGCGAGGATAGGAAAATACTGTAGCACGTGAATGAGGAAAAGGATGCTGGGATAAAAACCAATAGAATTCCTGTACAAGGAATGAGTGAATAGGGGGGAAGAGACGCTAATGTCTTGAGTGAGATTAAGGCCAATGTAGGATGTATAAGATATTAGAAAGCTGGTGTATATATAGACTGGGAAAAAGAACCATCTCAGAGGAAGGAATGTCACTTTTAATGGGAAGAAGCAGAAATATTTGCTCAAAGTCTACAAATAGTAGGGGAAGTAGAGAGAGCTAATTTTGAGAATAATGCAGAGAACATGTTCATCTTAAATAAAAAAGAAAAAAATTATATATTTATTATATATATATAAATATAATGGTCATTGATAATACATTATATATATTATATGGTGTAGAAACACTTGAAGTAGAGAGGAATGAACTTGAAAGTTTTATTTATGATTATTCTTTTAAAAAAAATAAGGCCATTTGCTGAAATTTACGTTTTAGTCAGCCAGGCTGGAACCTTAAGGTTTTATACACCTTTGTATGTTTTGAATATCTATGGTGATCATGTATTACATTTATTAAAAATAATGAGAAAGCCTATTAGAATGTGGAACATTTCTGAGTAATGATAAGAAATAATGGGAGGGGGCCTCCCTGGTGGCGCAGTGGTTGAGGGTCTGCCTGCCAATGCGGGGGACACGGGTTCGAGCCCTGGTCTGGGAGGATCCCACATGCCGCAGAGCAGCTGGGCCTGTGAACCACAACTACTGAGCCTGCGCGTCTGGAGCCTGTGCTCCACAACAAGAGAGGCCGCCATAGTGAGAGGCCCACATACCGCGATTTAGAGTGGCCCCCACTTGCCACAACTAGAGAAAGCCCTCGCAGAGAAACGAAGACCCAGCACAGCCATAAATAATAAATAAATAAATAAATAAGTTAATAATTAAAAAAAAAAAAGAAAGAATGGGGGGGTGTTTCAGTGAAAATTACTGCACGATGTTACACAAGTTACATGATGATTGAAGGGATTTAACTGCCGAGTGTTGCCTTTATGAATCAGCAGGCGTCTAAGGAGTAGGAGGCGTTGCAGATGTGAAGTAGTGGTTGTTGGGCAAAAAAATCCAGGTTTCAACTGGGGAAAGGAGGCTAAAGAGGCAAGTGAGACAAGCCAAGGACAGAGAAGTTACATTAAATCAGGGGTGTAAATTGGCGGCTAAGCCAGGCCAGCAGTCAGGACTGTGTGGCCCACGTGGTGTATGCTCATTCTGATGCTTTAATCCTGGGCTTGCTTGCTCGATTGATCACAATTTCTACCACTCTGAATGCACTGTAGAGTTCTTGTGCAGTTTTCATATTTATTATCTTATGTATGCTCACAACAATTTTGTGCTCACAATAGATTTTCCGATTTTCAGTTGAGCATTTTGGACAGGCCACTGGGTCCAATAAACAAAATAATTGTCTAAGATACTTTGATGTAGTGTCCAGTTTCTGGGCCTTCCATGGAGAGCCCATGCTATGTGGAAGGTGAAGGAACATAAGGTTTGAGCTGGAAATTTAGCTCTGATACCTCCTCTCTCTGTTTCTGTTAATCCTCTGCAGAATCTAATTTCTGATCTCAAAGAACTCTGGACTTAGATTTAGAATATCTGGATCCTTAAATTCTATTCCTGGGAAGTTAGGCTAAAAATCACAAAAAATAAAACAAGTCTTATGAATAAAGGCAAACAAAGCAACACTATTTCTAATGAAACAGAATTAGAAAAAATTAAAATTTCTAGTCATAAGGGAATGGATAAACAAACAATGATAGCCCACCATGGAGCCATTAGAAATATTTATGGAGGCATAAAAAATTGAGTAATATGTTAATTGAATAAAGCAAGATATATTGTACATACACCATATAATGTATAATAAACAGTATATAAATAAATGCACTTATTTAAAATGAAATTAAAATGGTGACAACACTTCTGCTTAGGTTACAGTACAGCAGGTACCATTTTCCCTTTCAACTTTTCTACATTTTCAAGATTGTTAAAATAAAAATAGTTAAATACAAGTAATGGTCATTGAAGAGAAATAATTCTCAGAATTTAGGAGAATACCAACTGCCAGAAAAAATACCTAGGGCCTAATGTAAGATCCTATAAATGAGCTGCTAAGGGAGGGAGACCAAAAACTATGTAGAAAAAAAATATGTTCAAATCTCTTAAAATGTAGTTAAGAGGTACTGAGAAGGATGATGGGGTCAGTTGGGAAGAGGGATAAAAATGAGTGTGTTTTTCAGGGGAAACATATTTTACCTCAATATATTTCTGTTTTATTCAAATTTAATATTTTATTATTAGATATTGGATACCTTATTCTTTGCACAAATAGAGAAAAAGTTACTGCAAAAGGGGCATCAAAGGATTTGATTTTTCTTTCTCTTATTCACTTAGTTTGGCTGTTGCCATTGGACCTGACTTCCAGAGAGTTGCACATTGCAAGGAAAATATTATGACTTTATGAATTAAGATTAAATAAATTAATATTTATAAAGTTCTTAGAAAATAGTCTGGCACAGAATAAGCACTATTTAGAATATTGTTATATAAGTACTCTACTTTTGAGTAGCCTGACATATTGCATAAAACATCTTTAAAAAACAACCCCTTAATCTCTAAGTACCAGAATGTAACTTGGAAATATTGTACTTTTTTTTCCTAATGCTTTAGAACAACCAAAAAAACCTAAAAAGGTACAAAGCAAATAACTCTTTATTTTGTTTCATAGACCCAAAATAATGAAAATGGGTATATACCAATTTGAATTTTAAAAAAGAATGAACAGGCACACTATCTTTAAAGCCACTGTAAATTACCAGCTTAATAAATTGCAAAGATTGTGTGTAGCTATTTATTCTTCTCTTCAGTAAAAAAAATGTATAGTTACCATGGCAACTACCAAATCTCATAGTGTGTGTGCTACTTCTATGATATGATCACTTTTTGTAATAAAGACATGAGTAATATATCATCTGGGCTCTGGTATTAAATGTTTTGAAATGCTTTCAAACACACACGTTGCTGATATACATATTCACTATTTTTGACTCCTTTAGCTCTCTGACATTAAATACACTTTAAAGTTTAAAATTTTTGTGCTTCAGATATTTTCTGAATATATTACCACGTTATATCAAATCTCTGAAAATTGTAGAATTACAGTCAACACCCCAAATTTCTCAATGACTTGTAATTGGCTTTCCATAAGCACTATAGAAATGGATTAAAGGAATGTTTTTCCTAAAGAATTTAAAATGGAGTTCCAATTTTTTTTTAAAATTGAATCTTCCATAACAAGAAAAGCACTCTTTATATTTTCTTAAAATAAATAACAATTTGTATTAGAAATTGACCAAGATACTGTTTTCCAAGTCTCTATGCTCCTGTACATTTAATGCAGGGTCCATTTATGAGACAGCTAAAATTAAATATAAAAGTGCAACATTTCTTCACAGCTATTATTAGACAAAATGATATGAACCCCTAAAGTGAGCTGTGCCTCACTTGAACCCATGTCCCCAAGCATATGGAGGAAAGAGAAGAGAGTCAAGAGTGAGAGCTCTGGAGACTACTGTGTTTTTTGGGAGCAGCTGAGAGAAAGGGGAACAGAAAAGTTGATACCATATGTTGACAGGAAGTAGACAATTGTCAGAAAGATTTAATAGATTCTTGAATTGGATCTTTCAACGTCTGTTTTGTTCTCATCTATTGCGGATGAGACTTGGGTGCTGTTAGTTAGATGTTCTCATACAATATCTAAATGGCGAACGAGAGGCAGAGGTCATCTTCCACAGAAGAAGATTTAGCTGAAGCTTAGATGCAACATTGGCTCATGTTTTGTCATGTCTCCTTGGCTTCCTTTGAAAAACTCAAGGGGAGGTTATTCTCTCTGAAAATCTCACCAGGTAAATAAGAGGGCTTGGATCCCCAGGGTTGCCGATGGGATGCTTTCTGTAAAAACTTAGCCTAACTGAAATATGGTTAACTTGACCTAACTGAAATATGGTTAACTTCCTTGCTCTATTAGTCTCAAAAAGCAGGAGCTACAGTGAGCAAAATGAAGCAGAAATTTCACAAATCATAAAATTACTTAATCATTTAAATGCCTAATGTTTTTTGAGTTGTGCTGCTCTTTTGTTTGATTTTTTTTGACTCTCCCATGAAGAAGAAAGGGCTTTATTACATTTAATTTTTAATGGAATTGAATTAAATTATTGTCACAAATATTTAATGTCTTACCTTAAGGTAATTGTGTAAAACCAAGGCAATCAGTATTATTAAGAAGATGTTTGGTTGTTATGCCAAATATTCTCATTACATAAATTTTAGGAAAAAAGAAAATAGGCATCTAAAGCAGAGAAAGCCCTGTACCAAGGTTGCTAAATTCTCCTTATCTGGCAGCTCTTTCTTTTTAGAATTCCGTAGATTTATTTTTCTTGCATTTATTTAACAACTTAGAGTTTGCATAGTGCTTTCCTAGACATGATTCCCTGTGCTCTTCACAACATCTTTATGAGGGGACAGGGTTCATAGTATTTATTTTTAACTTCTGTTTACCAAGATTTAAAGAGGTTACAATAAGGGGAGAGAGATGAGAACAGAATCAGAGATGAAGGTTAAAGATGAGGTAAAGTAATAAAATATAAAAGAAGAAAGGTGAATAAAGCTAGATGGAAAAATATCCCACAGACTGTAAGCAAGTAGATGGAGACAAACCATTAACAGCCACAAGGCATGATACTGGGATAAGCAGAGGAAGCAATTGGATATCTGAGAACAAAACCTCAAAGCGGGTTGTGGCCTTGCAGTTCTGGGTGAATGCAGGAACCAGTACTAGGAGAGTCTGAGAGACTGAGGCTGGACAGCTTCTATGAGCTATCAACCTGACCCATTAGGGCTCCTTTCCAGGACAGGGCCCCATACTGGGGAGAACATTAAGGGAATGGAATAAATATTGAGGAGAAATAGGGACAAGAGACACAGACAAGCAAAGGGAAGGTCTAGATCTGCCCTATTCAATAACGTAGCCAATAGCTATTGTAGTGACACTGTTGAGCACTTTAACTGAGACCAGTCTGAACTGAGATGTGGTGCTGTAAGTGTAAGATACACCATGGATATTGAAGACTTAGAATAAAAACTATAAATGATCTTATTAATAATTTTAAAATATTTGATTACATGTTAAAACGGTAATAGTTTGGTTATATTGGGTTACATCAAATATACTAAATTGATTTCACCTTTTGTCCGTTTTTCTAAAATGTGATTACTGGGAATTCCCTGGTGGTCCAGTCGTTAGGACTCCATGCTTCCACTGTAGGGGGCACAGGTCTCCTGGTCGGGGAACTAAGTTCCTGCATGCTTGCATGGTGCGGCCAAAACAAACAAAAAAAAGTGTTTAAAAAATGTGATTATTAAAAATTTTAAATTATGTATGTGCTTTATATTTGTGGTTCTCATCTATTGGACAAATTGGACCAGAGGTAGACAAACTATGGCTTGTGCGCCAAATCCAACCTGCTACTTACTTCTGTAAATAACGTCTGATTAAGGTACAGCCCTGCTCATTTGCTTAGGTATTGTCTATAGAGTTGAATAGATATAAAAGAGACTATATAGTCTGCAAAGCCTAAAATATTTACTACCTGGCCTCGAGAGAAAAAAACTTTACCAATGCCTGATATAAACCAATTGGAGGAAGAAAAAAACATAGTCAGAAAATCCCAGAAATCAAGCCAGCCTATTTCTGAACACTATGCAAAAACAGTAAGAGAGAAAGCTCTTTGAAATTAAAAAGCTTTCCTGAACGCTGCCTCATTTTAGAAGTCTGGCAAAATTAATTTCATGTAAATATTAACAACATAGAAGGATCAAGGTCAAATTCAATGCAAAAGTACTATACAAAGAAAAAGAATAAAGAACAGGATAATTTTTTCCCACATCAGAAAGCTAAGTCCACAATCAGAATGAAACTGAAACCACATTTTGAAAATGAGCTAAAAGACACAAAGAAAATGTTACAACACTTAAAAGCAAAACATAAATCAGAATTAGAAATCTTTGTAAATGTGTGACTGAACTCAAGAAATAATTCAAAATAAAAAATTAAATAAAACATAGTGTAACTTTAAATAAATAGATGAAAAAGAAATATTTAAAAACCAAATAAATAAATAAAATTAGCAAGAGATAAAAAAGATCCAAGAAAAAGTGATAAATATTGAAAAGAGGCCAAAAATACAAAAAAAATGTATAAGATGGTCTTGTGTAGTCTGATAATGAGTGTCTCAAGTCTGGGATGAAGGCTTATGAACAAAATTGAAAGCAAATAGAGTGTCTTAAAATCTTTGGGTTAGTGAAGATTATACTCATCCTACCCTCTTCCTGAATGTTAGTATTCATAGAAGCTAATGTAATAGAAATGGACCTTTTGAAATAACTGAAGATTATGAGAAAGACATGCAATCTTTTTGCATAAAAAGTTTTTGCATAAAAAGCACTCCCTTTGTTACTTAGTAGCAGAGTACAGAAGAACAAGAGCCTTGTCATGCCACAAAGCAGTCAGAAGGAAAGGTAGAACGTTGGGTAGGGGATAGTGAAGGTGTTCAACAGGTTCAAGATGTTATGAGTGAGGGAAAAAAATGAAAGGAGAGAAGAAAAGAAAAGGCCTGGGAGACACACTTACAGATTACCCTGAGAGTCCGGGACTAACTGGGCCATCTTCCACAGATGGACCACAGGGCTAAATTAAACAGAATAGAAATTCTACTATGAACCTCTGTACCTTTATATAGTCTGGCTTTTGTCACTTGACTCTGAAAGAAAGGACTGATGAAAACTTCTTTTGGACTCTTTGAGTCTATGCTTGACCAATTAACAGTGAGAATATGTTCATGTTGTTGCAGATACTGGCTGAGATTGCTAATAATACCCCCAATAGTCATTTCTTACTCTTATTGATATAGCACTTGGTAATAGAAATAAAATAAAAATTTAGCAGGACACATTGTTATCCAGGTTGGGATAACACTTTCCTGCCTCTTTTGCAGCTAGTTATGGCCATGTGACTCAGTTCTGCCCAGTGAGATGTGAGCAAAAGAAATCCATATTACTTCTTAGCTGTACCCTTAAAAGAAGCATCTTGCCCTCCAATTTCTCTTTCATCCTTGCCACAGACTCGAGCATGGAGCAGGTAGGACCTAAGGGGTTGACAGAGAAGTAAGATAAATGATCTTATGGAGCCTGCCAAGTCAAATTTTTCAATGAGCAAGTAATAAATATTCTCTTTTGCATAAGCCACTATTCTTTTGGTCTCTATTGAAGCTACTAGACAAATATCCTAGCAATATACTACTGTTCTTTTCTTTATATAATTAAGAGCTAGCACATGGGCCCTAAGACATTATTGGAATGGTGGTAGGAATCAAATTACAATGCACCACTGAGCCAAGTGTCACCTCACCATGACAGCCAAACTCTTAGCAAAATGGTGCAGAGGAATGGAATTATTCATTTAAGCACTAACTCAAAATATTTGGAGAAAACTCTTAGACATGCTAGAAATTCTTTCTGGAGAGAAAAGACAATGGAGCCTAAGTATGGGTTTCTTGGACTCTGTGTGTCACGCTACTGTGAATAACATCATTCAATAAGGATTCATTCCTTTTTTCTGTATGTTTAAGTGAGAGCCCCCACCTTCCATACTTTCTTCTTTTGTAAATTAAGGGAAAGAAAGAAGGGAGTTCATCTGACATGACCCTAAACTGAAGGATAAATACCAAATGGCCTATCATTTGCCTACCATGTCAATATAAAGTAGCGGTTAAGAATGTAAGTGAAACTAGTTTTTCTGAGGTTAAACCAATGGTGTGACTTTCAACAATTTATTTAACCTTCCCATGCATCAGTTTCATCATCTATAAAATGGATAATAATAGTACCTATCATACTGAGTTGTTGTTCACTAAATGAGTTAATACACACAGAGCACTCCAATCAATGCCTGTTACTTAGTAAATAATAAATGTTAGCAAATATTATCTTAGATAACTAAGATATTATTATCTTAGATAACTAAGATATTATTATCTTAGTTGGGGGGAAAAACTCAAACAATCCAAGGGTGATGCCCAAAACAACAGACTGGAGATTGCATTGCTACAAAATACTGCAGTGCTGGGCATTCATGAAATAAGTGATCACTGGAAATGGTCTAGTATTCTATGGTGAATCATTAGGTACCTGTCAGTTTATAAACTGCAATGAGAGTTCAGAGAAGAGCCAATAGCAGTGGGTAAGGGACCTGCTAAGACCCAAGACACTAAGCCCCAAGGCAGGATTTGTTATACATAAGTGAGATAAGGCCTGTAGGATAAGGAAGCAGACTTTAACTGGAAATAAAGGTGAGGCACATGAATATAAAAATTAGTCATGAAGCAATAAGTTTTAAGTTAATTAGACCCTGCTGAATATCACAAATGATGATGAGGACTGAGAAAAAGGTGACAACATAAAACAAGAGGAAAAATTGGCTCTTCTCAGAAGGCACGAGATATCACTCAGTATTGAGCTAAATTTAATGAACATTTTAATGTTCTCACCACACACAAACAGATAATTATGTGAGGTGATAGATGTGATAGATGTGTTAACCTTATCATGGTTATTGCAATATACAGGTGTATCAAATCATCATGTTGCACACCTTAAACATATACAATGTTATATGTCAGTTATATCTCAATAAAGCTGAAAAAGATTTTTCCAGGTTGTTACATACAGCACAAGTTCATTCATTTTACCTGCTGCATAATATTCCGCTGAGTAAATTTATTTATTTATACTTCTACTAATGATCATTTAGATGCTGGGAATTTTTCACTATTATAAACAAGGCTACAAATGACTACTCTTCCTCATGATTACTGATATACCTCTGCAGCTGTTTCTCTATATTATGTTTATACATCCAGATTTGAACTTTCTGGGTCAAAAGGCATAGGCAAATTCAATTTCTTTGGAAATGGCCAAATTGTTCTCACATTTGGCTTTACCAAATAACACTCAATTCTTTTATTCTGTTATTTATACCATATTTCAAAGAAGCGTATTATTCCACTTTAACACTGTGCAACACTACATGAACTAACTTTTAAATATGCCTTACAGATCAATGCTTACTTCTTATCTAACATAGGTCAAAGATACGTATGATGGATTAAGACAAGTCCTAATATTTGCAAAATATCAGGGTTATAAAAGAATATAGGAAGGGAAAAACAAATCAAAACTTTTTTCTGGGTAGACTTGGAGAAGCAATAAAACCAAACTTCTTCCCAGCAAAAATGTATTATTCTTATTACTTCTTGTCTTTCAGTAGTTTTGTACATATTATTGCATGATAGATGACAATTCAATAATAGGATGTGAAATATAGAAAATACTTTGCATACAACTCTACATAAAGCTTCCATTCTTAAATCATTCCTAAATCATTGAAACATGTTTGCATTTAGTCTGTATTTAATATCCAACTCTGTAACTGAAAGCAAAGCTAGTGAAAATTTTTTCTTCATATATAAAACATAATGGTGATTTTTTTCTCCCATGTTTCTCTCTTTTTGATGATATGTTTTTCAAAGTGAGTACTTGAGGAATAAAGATGTAGACCACATAGGCACTTCTTTCTGCTTAGAAGAGACACAGTTAAGAAATGAGAAAGGCATAAACCAAAATAAGGAGATTTCACAAGTGCTCTGAATAAAGCATAAGATGCTTCAGCACGCATATGCTGCAAAATGCTGTCACATTAACTCAATATTCTAGACGAGTTTTATCCTAAACAATTTTTTCTACCTTACCTTAACTGATCAAAGACCTATAGGTATAATTTCTCCATATATTATTTATTCTGTTCAGATATCATCTTTCAAGTATCTTGAAATGATTGTAATAGCAAATTGCTGATTTTTAAAAGCTGAATCAGTGATAGCTTCAGTAGTGTACTGTCATTACATTAGAGATTTTAGACATTGATGCATAACTCAGGTGTTTAAAACATAGAACTATTACTTCTCATTATTGTTTTTCTTTCAACTTAATATAATTATTCATTCAAGAAAGTACCTCATCAATTATTTTTTATCTATGTAGTGTATTGCTTTAAATGATTTTGCCTTTCTATTTTGCCAGAAATAATTGTTCTTAACTGGCTACAAAAGTGAAGTCATCGAGTCTCTTACCACCTTAGTATCATCCATGAAATTGGCTACTGTTCTCTATCCTTTTGTTTTATTATCAAACCACAAAGGAAAGACTGATCTTGGCCTTGCCTCCCTTCAAAGCACACGTGCTATTTATCCCATGTCAGATGTGCAGAGTTATTGCAACACTCTTAAATATTATAACAAGAATAAATTAAATGCTTAAAAAACATTGAGAAGATACAATGACTTGTTGTAGAGACATGTACTAAAAAATGAGGAAATTCCAAACTGGGAATATATATGCAAGACTCACAGACAGAGTGCATAGTATCTTGGGAATGTCTTCATAGCAATAATTTGTGGAGTGGCTGAAATTTTTATCTTTCATTTCTCTGGATTAAATAATAATGTTAATATAAACATGTCAAAGTTTACTTAAAATTTTCCTTTTTTCTATATTTGTCTTAATCCTGAATTATGTTAGACTATTTCAGTGACAACACAAAGAAATAATAATTGCTTGAGTTAAAATTTTTACCATAAAAGGTGAAATTTAAGTGGAGAGCCTCTCTCTTTAACTCAGATAACTTTAGTTATAAATATTTTTAACTTTTGGTATTGAATGTGAAATGAACAACTCATTTTGTAAGTAGCTAACTTTACGGGGGGGCAAATTACTGAAAACAACAATTTTAAAATTATTTCTTGTTTGGAAAGATTATTCCAACATTTATTTAATGTAGGGTAGTTTATCAATTATTTGTAATTTTAGAAGTGTTAAACAAGATTCTAGAGAACCTAGAATACTAGCCCTCGTTCTGTCATTAACAGTGTATTTTAGGAAAAATTATTTAATGTCTCTATTTTAAAATGTACAAATAATGCTAAATGTAGACTTCAGTGACATAGATTTGAAGATTCTGAATAACATAGATTTACAGGTTCTAAAGATTCTGTAGACTTTAGTAACATAGATTTGAAGATTCTGAATTCTTTGGCATAGTCATAATTACAAAGTGTGTAGTTGTTGGTGGAAGGAGAGATGCCAGAAAACTTGAAGGGGCAGGAAGACATGATCTAATGTCAATGTCAATTAGGAGACCATGATAGCTCCTAATTTCACAGCCTGTACATTCGCTTGCCTTCTAACCTTGATCTTTAGCCATTTTGACAGGCTCCAGGCTAATCTCTGGGAAAATGTCCCCTTTTTAGTCTTCAAATAATATCAATATGAAATAAGAGGTGTTTTTAAGAAATCAGATCTGTTTTGAGCTGACATGAGAAAAAAGGGTTTATATATATATATGTGTGTGTATAAAACACTTGTTGTGGAAGGGAAAAGCAAGTAATGATAAAAAAATTTCCTTTTCTATAACACCAAATGTGGTGATAGGAACACATCTTCATTAATACCTACTACACTCAGATGGCCACATGACATAGCTTCTGTTCTTTCCCCAGCATCCTAAATTCATTCTCTAGTTTCGTAGTCTTCACACAAATTTTTTCAAGTGAGTGTTGCTGTGATGATGGTACCATTTGGTTGTGGCCAACATGCGACACTACATGAAAATCTTCACTACCATTGCCTTTCTTCTCTCTCAAAGGAATGGTACAAATGACATACTCCCACTTTTTTCTTTACAATTTACTTCTAAATTCAGTTTATTTGTTTAATGAAGTCTTTTTTTAAAATCATATGAACACACATATATTTGTAAATACTTATTTCCTTTTTTCTTCCCAGGTCTTGCATACTAACCTAAGGAAAAAACTCTTTCTTTTCTCTTCAGCCTTCATTTCTTTTTCTTTTCCTTTACCCAAATAAATCTAATCTAATCTAATAATGCATAAAGTTTCCTGTGTCAAGGAAATAGAAATCTATGTGTTTTGTTACACTTAGACAAGGCAGAGACTCAGTGCCCTTGGTTTCTGTAACCTTGACTCTACTCTTTTACATGCTTCAGGTATCTTTCTTCCCTGCTTGCAGTTATTTATTCTCCTTTCCATCACTCATGAACATTTCTAGAGCATTCTGCACTCCCACTGTGTTACTCAATGGAAATGTGATAATAAGTAAGACACAGTTCCTGACCAAAAAGGAGAAAGACAAATATATAAGGACTCATTTTTCAATTTGGTTTATTTAATAACATTCATTGAAGCAATATTGTTTAAGTATTTTTTGGGACAAATAAGGTTTATGTAAGTTATATCATGGGTTAAATAGGTTGTGCAATAACTGCCAACTATTTACATCCAAAAACTTATTTCCATAGCACTGTTTTCACAGGAAAAAAAGTCTGAATTCCAGTCCACTGCCTACAAATGCAGTGTTGGAACACAACTCACTTACGTGTAGTCTGCTTGTTAAATTATGTTGAATTGCACCTTTTCTCAGAAGGACCCTCTAAATATCTCCACGTGTAATATCATGGGGTCTTATTTGTTTATTCTCTGTTTTCTTTCACAAGCAATTTGAAACAGTTTACACATATAACAAAATAATAATGCAATATAAACAAGGTAAAGAGGTAGGACTAGGAAAAATTGTAAATGAAAGCAGAAATCCAAGCCTGGAGTAGGGCGGGGCCAGGTGGGCCAGCACACGTGTAGCTATGACTGCCCTGTAGAAGGTGCCCTGTGGAAGATGACCATGAGAGGATGTTGGGCATTTGCACTGAAGACTCTTCTTTGGAGTCTCTGCTGAGTTGCTACTTGAAAGTGAATCCATAGGCTTCAGAAACTTGAAGAGTAGATGAAAAGTTTGGCATTCGTTTGGGAAAACTTAGAAGCCTCTTGGAAATGATTTCTTTAACATAAGAAAAAGTCACATCTCTACCTAGAAGTGGGTTTCAAAGTGGCCTATAGAAAAATTCAAGAGATTATCTCAATAAATCCTTGGAGGTTCTCTCTAACACAGTTTATTGGCTTCTTTAATCTCCCAAATCTTATCATGCAGAGTTGACTAAGATGATTGGGGGCTGAAAGATTTTCAGAGCAGCTATTTCCAGGTAGCTAACACAGGTAAATAACAATATGAATCATAAAGATATTTTGGAATATTCAATTTTGGGTATTATATTGCCCTGCTGAATGTTCCAGAAAAAATTAATTTCTAAAAGTGTTACTGAGTAGCTCAAGATGTAGACTATTATATAAGATTATTGGAAATAAAATGCCCAAATTGAAGAGATAATCTACAAAAAGATGGCTTCATTTTTTAATAGTTTAAATCATTATTTCCAACAAAGATGGTAGAGGCAATTATCTTTCATGTCTCTTTTTAGAGAGGCACAATGTGGTCATATCATCAGTAAATAATATGATGTTATTTAGTCTTAAAATAAATGCTCTTGTGAATTAGACATAAGACAATGCATTATTTCTATTTTACAAAGACAAAACTGAAGTGATGAAGAAAAAATTGTAGTGAAAATTAAGCCAAGGATTGAGGATGTTCTGCTGGGCATGTGGTGTACAAGCACTTAATATTTGCTAAGTAGTTGATTGTTTTACATCTATATGTGTGACAGCTAAATCGAAATGGCCGATAGCTTTAAATAACTTAGTTTTTTTATATTGTTTAGTGATGATCACAAGTCTCATAGTGACAGAAATTTAGAATATTGGTCTTTTGCATTTTCATCTAATATAGCAGTCCCTGAACCCTAAATAGCTGTCGATCAGAAAGCCTTAATGAATTTTCAGTGTAAAATCAAAGACATAGTGATTCTAAATTTAGTCACAAGAGAAGTACATTGCTTCCCTTGGCTCTTTGTGAATCATATTAGAATTGCTTCACCCAAATTAAGTATTTACTTATTAGAAGATGGACTTTTCTAATGTGCATAATGTTCTTTGCTTTTAAAAGTTATGTCACACTGTAGCAAATAAGGGAATTTAATTCAATCATATTTTTAAAATATGATCCCAAGATTCCTATGAAAAACTTCTGGACAAACTAAAGAATTAATTTTTAAAACATTTTACTTTTGCCTAAATATAATAGGCCTTATTATGAAATATGATATCCATATGAAATATAATAAATTCTTAAATATATGTTAAAATGCCTGTCTTAATTCCTTCCTTTTCCCTTTTTCTTCGCTAAGCTTATAAAAGTAAAAATCAATTACACTGATGAAAAAAACTCTGTATTTAAATTGCAGAATGTTACATAAACAACACCCCCCCAAAAAAAGCAAAACAAGTAGTATTTGAATATTTAATAGTTTCAATTTCCATTTGTTCTGGAGTAAATTCTATGTGAGATGTATTTCTGAGCAACCAATAAAAATATGTTCAAATAAAACAATCATTTGGAGTTAGAGAAAACATTAAATATCTTTTTAAAACACAAGCAGCTTTTTCATTTTTAAATTTTCATGCAAAATAGTGCAAATAGAACTGCTGCTATAAATAGATTGTAGAATATTAACACTGTGTTGTAGGTGGATATTTGCATTATTATAATAAAAGATCTAAATCTTAGTTTGGGAAACAATTCATTTTGAGTGTTATCAACCAACCAATATTTATTGACCATCTGACCAAATATTCTTAATATTGAGTTAGTGGCTTTTTGGTTTGGGAATGAAGTGATCCTGAAGAAGTTTAGGGCATGGGGTCTGCTTTTAAGGAAATTAAAATCTAAGTTTCTGTTTGCATCCCTATATAAACCAATACTCAAGTCTTTAAAGCCATTTTCAAGAAAACACAATCCCTCTCACAGTAAAGGAGAAACCAAAAAGAGTTAGAGCACCACAAGATTTAGGAGGTGTTCTGAATAGTTAATAAATATTATGATCTGACTGAGATGTGATTAAAACCAAGTGTAGGAAGTGTCTATATTCATTGGAATGGTAGTTGTCACATTGCCATTTCTGCCACAAAATGCTATTTCATGCTTGAAAACAACCCTCTCCATTAGCAAAGGTATAAGTCAGCTACTTGGAAATGGTTACGCAATTCTTTCCTCCAATGCTAAAAGCAGAATCACAGTTCCTGTTTTTCTTTTCCTTGAAAGGAGGTGAAAATCTGACAGCTCAAAATGAATCAAAAACCCAAGATAAAACCGACACCATTTTGTGCCCACTCAGTCTTCTTTCCAGGGTCATACATGTGTAAGTGGCTGTTTGTTTATAGTCAAGACCTTCTGTGGGTAAATCTGGCAGGATATCAAAGACATTTAGCATAGATATTTCATTTTCAATGCATGTGTCTATTTTTTCCCCTGTTGATGAACCAAATATAGCACATGCAGATGATTTTTAGGAATTTATTTTAAATCATAAATGTTTCCTTTTTTTCTTTCTCTGAATGTTCACAGTAGCTGGGAGACAAGTAAGTATTTGCCTATCACTCCCCTCTCATCACAGCATTGAATGGTTGGGTGAAATGGAACACAAAATTACATAATGTGTTTCCCTCCTTTACTATCTCTCTGTCTCTATCAATCTATTAATTAATAATATAGTCATCAATCTAGTAATCATCTATCATCTATCTGTTTGTCATTTATAACCCATAGCATAGTGTTTAAGAATAAGGGCTTTGAATTTAGTTAAACCTGGAGTTGAAGGCAGGGTCTGCCTGTTATTAGCTGAATGGCCTTAGTTAAATCACTTAACCTCTCTAAGCCTAATTGGCTTATCAGTTTAAACCAAGCAATGAAAATATTTATTTCATTAGGAATGTTATGAAGATTAAAACAGATAACTCATGCAAAGGGCTTAGCACATTGCTTGGCATGTAGTAAACATTCAATAAAATTTAAAGATTATTCTTATTTTTTAAAATAACAATAATCACTTTCAGAATAGATGACAAGCATGAGGCAGAGATCATTCAAATTTCAGTTTAATATCTTTAGTAGTATTTCATTCATTGATGAAAAAACGTGATTTTAGTTAACTCTAGGCAAAACCGGGAGATAGTAAAATTTTTCTTTTAATTAATGGTTCTTTCATCTCCCCATTTCAGATATTTTCATAACAGTGGTACTGTTTTTCTCTTTTCCTAATAGAATAAAATGTTTTCCAATTGTTCTTTTCTTTCAGTAGCAAAATACTTGCTTTTATAGTTTATTGTGACTAAGTCGATGCATAACCTCCTTGTAATACAGTTTGGTGGGGTATTTTTGGGTTTTTTTTGTTTTGTTTTTCTGTGTTTTTTATTTTGGAAATGCTATCTTAACCCAGTTTGAAGCCCTAGCTAGAAGATCATCAGTTCACCACAAGCAGCTGATTAAGTCCATACCACAACCACTTTGGGGGGCTCTCTCACACACCAGGATCACTGTGCACCCACCCGAATCGCCCCGTGACCAGGTACCAGATAACTAGAGACAGCTCTTATGCTCTAGAGTCCGGGGAATTACTCAAATTAGCCAATCCAGAGAGAACCCCAGAAACCTAGCTAACTCCACCCCTCTCACCACACCTAAACTGCCCCCCTAGGTATAGCTCCAGCTTGTGGTACCTTTGCCCCCACCCCCAGTGCTACTCCCTGTATGACCCTGAGTGAAGCCTTCTCTCTTTCAAAGTTGGAAGCAACAAAGCCACCAAAGTCTTTAAATCTTATAAAACACTTCCTTAACCAGTTTTTATTTGAAGCCTTTGTGCTCTATTATCAGATATGAGCATTTTATTGTATGTTAAAGGAGTTTTTATTTTAAATATTATAATTATGTTCAGAAGTAATACAGGGTCATTTTAGGACTTACTGAAAATACTAAAAAAAAAAATTCCTAAAGAAAAAAAATCCATTCACAAACTCATAAAAAGCTAATACCAAAGTTTAGTTATACTTTCTATTAGTTTTTAACCATATATGTCACTATCTATTATATTTATATATACATACCCATACATATGGAGATATAGTCATATCTATATATGCATATGTATATGTATTTTTATCCAGTATAGCTAGACAGATACAGATATATATCTTTTCTATTTGTACAAAGATAAATAACTTTAAATAAATCAATTCATAAATTTCCTTCAGAATTCATATCACAATTATAGTTAAATAATTATTTATATAATTATGTAAAACTTAATCCCACCTCTAGATTATAAACACCATGAGTGTAAGGTTTGTGACTGCTCTAAACAGTTTGCCTAATGTGGTCTCTGACAAATGGATGATCCATGAATTTGTTGAAGGAATGAAAATAACTTTTATGAACACTGCACATAACCTGCTTTATTTTTTAATTCACTTAATCTTTTTCTGTATATCCTTAAATTTCATACTATTTCATATGATATATGTTAAAGGAATACAAAACATCAACAAGCAGCAATAGATCCAACTATATCATACTCCTAAAATACACCGCAGCTAGTTATCAACGCTGCCTATATGAAGGAGACTGGCCTGTCCAATTCATTTCCTTCAGTCTGATGGGTAGAATGGAATGTAAGATCATGTGCAATGAAGCTGTGAGGCTCTGCAAAAAAACCAAGTTTGTATCATATAAAACAAAGGGAAGTGTTGACAATTATTTACTCGTCTGAACTAAATAATTCAGTAATAAAATGTTTTGTTGTGTTTAAAGAAGCTGGTTCTGTAGGTAAAATTAAGGGGCTAATTGCCAAAGTTGTATACTTGGCACAGGAAAAATAGAGAGAGAGAGAGAGAGAGAGAGAGAGAACAGAGAGACAGGGGGAAAGATAGAGACAGAGAAACAGAATAGCTCAGGAAAAAAAATAAAGTTGTACCTCTATGCCATTGAGAGAGACGGCATAATCTTGCAAGAATTATGTGAGTCATTTCAGAATTTACTCAGTCCAAAACACAACTGATCAGTGAAAAACAGGCACTTCCTGATAACATGTACATTCTATTAACCTGAAAGAGAGCTCAACCTAATTAGAAATAAACATTGTGACAGATAGATAGATATAGATATGTAGATACAGGGAGAGAATAGTAAATTTACAAGTGCAATAGAAGTAACCTCTTCTGCAGAGAGAAGGTGTTATTTGAGTTGTTTCTTGTTCAAAGAAAGAGGGGTAGGAATGGATTCTGAATGGAGATAATAACATGAATAAAGATGGAGTGGTGTGAAAATGTACAATGGAGGGTATATATCTGGAGGATGTAGTGTGAGACAAAGCTAGAGACCACACATGGGTTTATAAATAGGGCTTATTTCTTTCTATTTTATCCTCTATGAGACCAGTTGTTCTCAGCCAGAGGCAATTTTTGTCCCTGAGGGACATTTGACAATATCTGGAGACAAATATCTTGGGGATGGGTGCCACTGGCATCTAGTGAGAATCCAGAGATAATGCTAAATATCCTATGATGAATAGGATAGCACCCTCCACACCAAAAAGAATTTTCTAGCTGAAATGTCAGTAGTCCAAGATTAAGAGAGCCTGGACTGCACCAGTGGTCTCCAAAATGGGATGTTTGAACCTGATGAGTGATAAAAGAGAACACATTAGGGTGCAGAAAGAAAATATTAAAATTTTATAGTTGTATTATCTCATTTCTAAAATTTTGTTTTTGAAAGTATATTTTGTAGCACACAAAGTATATATTTGTGGTACATGTGTGCAATTTATAAATATATGTACATGCATTTGTAGTGCCTGCTCAACCTTTTTTCCTACTGGGTTACACAGCCAAAAAGTTTGTAGACCCTTGATTTAGCAAATAGGACGCCATCAAAAATTTAGGTGGGTATGTTATAGAAAAACAAATGTGGTTGTAATATTGGGAAAGGATGAGAACAAAGAAGACTGGAGGCATGGAGAAGAGTCGGGCATCTACTGCAATATTCCAGGCAGGAAATGAAAAAGATAGGCTTTAAGGCATTGTCATTAGAGATAAAATAAGGAGATCAATTCAAGACACATGTTTGAAGGAGATTCAACAAGAATTCTTGGGTGACAGATTGGATTTGAGAATTGAGTAAGAAAGATGTTGGGAAATAACTCTAAGGTTTCCACCTTAGACTTGCTCATTGTTCTTTCTGCCTCATATTTTAATTGATAGTATGCAGGTCTCTCTGATTTTGTGTAAACGCAGAGCCAGAGTTTGAGTTATCTTGGGGACTGGTGGATGAGGGAGAAACTTAGGATGACCCTGATGAGTAAATTGTGGATAGTGAAGGTACCATCAGAGATGAGAATGTGAGAGGAAATACAGTGGATATCTTTTATTTGAGATGGGTATAGTAAGTTTATTTTGATGATTTTGATTTTGTAGTCTTCTGGGAACTCAGGTAAACATGTCAGATAAAGATTTGGAGACTACTTTTTCTGCTTAGGTAAAGCTGAAAGGATAAGTTTGAGGAGGTAACTAAAAAGACTAATGATATTGGTAATAATATATTTCTAACAATGTGAATTATCTTACTTATACCTTGTTCTTTGATCCCTGCATAGTAACCAAAAAAAGGAAAAAGGCAAAAAGAGAGAAAGAAAGAAAGAGAGAGAGGAAGAGAAAGAGAGAAAGGGAGAAAGAAAGAAAGAAAGAAAGAAAGAAAAAGAAAGAAAGAAAGAAAGAAGAAAGAAAGAAAGAAAGAAAGAAAGAAAGAAAGAAAGAAAGAAAGAAAGAAAGAAAGAAAGAAAGAAAGAAAGAGAGAGAAAGAGAGAAAGAAAGAAAGAAAGAGAAAGTAAGTTTGGAATAATGCAGAGCTGGGGGTTAAAATGATTGGTAGAGTGAAGAATACAAGGTTTAGAAGTTAAGATTGCAGCAGAAGGATTAATAGTGTCATTTCAGGCTATGGCAGTAAGGGGGAAATTAAAGTGAGAAGACATTTATTCAAAAGAATGTGGAAGGTTTAAGACAAGGTCTCGAGGATGGTGAAGAGAAAGTCTAGTTGGAGTAATGGGTGGGAAGAATGGAAAAATTAGAGGTTGTGGTCCAAGAGTATAATTTCTCGGTTTACAAATTTTAGTTTTATAATTATTATTTCCATAGGACTGTATAGAAGACTCTCATATATCTCAACATACACACACGTCTATGAAAGGAATTTGGAAAATAAACTACTCATTACAAAGAATGAGTACAAAAGTAATGGAAGGGAATTTAGTATCTGTTCTTAATAAATGTCATCTTCTCCTGAATTTTCCTCTTCCTACACAGTTTAAGTAGTAATAAGTATGTTTCATCTGGCCTTCCAGATCTCTCAGTGCATCCAAAAAAAAATTCTTTAAGGCCAATCCTGCAACTGTATTTTCTCAAATAGAGATGGAATAAAAGAGAGGGATGGGGGAGAGAGAAATTCATCATAGACACATTTGCTGAAAAAGTCTGGCAGATGAACAAAACATGATTTTTTGAGAGGTTCTGTAATGGATAGATCTTTTTCTCACTTATGTACTTATGTGAAACTAGGAAAGATAGTAAAGTGCAAAAAAAAACCTACCAACTTTAAAAAAATTACTAAATCTTAGCAGCTTTGACTCTAGCGACTTATAGTTAAGTTATCCAAATGCTCTTAAGGCTGCCTTTTTATTTCCTTTCATTTTGACACTATAATATAATGTTTCATTTCTCAAAATCAGAATGTGAATCAGATAGATACAGTAAATTGATAAATCCTACATCTGTGATTTTATCTTCAGCAGTAAAAATAATGTCATACCATAAGGTCAAAGATTATTAACTACAAAACATTAAAACTACTGAGTTTAAAATATTTTTCCTATTTTCTAGAGGAAGAGGCCAAGAAGCATACTTTAAATTTTCACATTTTCTCCACACATTAGCTGGGCTACAGTTTTATTTCTAAGGCATAATTAAACAAATATGCCACTTTAGGGAGATTCTATAAGCCATTCAATTCACTTTAGGTTAACAAGAAAGTGAAATCCATAATAAAATATGTTGTTGAATTGTCATTGTACTTAGTCATTTCTTCATAGATATTTGCATGTTTTGTATTATTTTCCTCACATTATTTCACAAGGGGAAGTTTAGTAAAAATGGTTTTTGATAGTAACAAATAAGCAGAAATCCTTCCAGGATGCCCAAGATGGCATATGGAAAACACTTTTTTTTCTTAATAATCTCTACTGGCATTCATTTAGAAATTGTTGAAATTCTAAGGAGTCACACAACTAGCTACCATTAGAATAGAAAGCCTGCCAGATCCCGGCAGCAAAAGAGTTACTCTTTCAGTCTTGCTCCCCCACATCGCTACCTACAATTTACTTTTAGGTCTATGTGCCCTAAACTGTTTATACGATTGTCAAGGACGAATTGTTCTGATATTCGTACCGTGCTGTTTTACACATTGCTCTGTTAAGAGGTTTCCTAGGGACTAAGGAATCTGTTTATTAGAATTCTTGTGTTGGTGGTGTTTCTTTTAATGAAATGTTCAGTTTATGGTTAGCATTATGACAAGAGACCAAAGCCTTTTTGTCAGGATAGAGGTTTCCTCTCCATGACTGACAAAATCCTTTGACGCTCTCTCTCTGGCAATAAACAAAAAACAAAATAAGAGTTTGAAAGGGTAGAAGTAAGGAGCTCTCTAGAAATTTCTCTACACTTTTGCTTCTGTCTTATGAGGGCAAGTCTTACATACCAACTTCAGAGCAGGACCCTGAATGCCCATTTTGGATTATTAATCCCATATTTCAAACTAAAATAGAAGCCAAAAAAATGGAACCTGTACCAAGCTAATTATAATTGAATTAGATTCCGATATTATAGCCAAAAGGGCAAAGAGAAGGGTTCTTAGCAGATTAGAAGCAGTTTATGTATAGGAAAAATGAAGAACATTACAAGACAAAAAGGCTCTCAGAGATTAGAAGATAAAAAGGTTGATAGCAGGAGAGATTTTTCACCTTTTTACATGGATAAAATATAATATTGGCTTGTTAGGGACTATCTGAATCTGGGAGCGTGTGGAAGCAAGCATTGTAAGTGCCTCCTTGAAACAAGTATCCCTTAACCACAGGAGGGGGTTTGACCCATACTTGGAAAATACCACTCTAAAATTTATCTCTTCCCCTTTCCTTTATATATAAATCACAAAGCACTAAAAGAAAAGACATGGGACTATAACAAGGCATTGCGTAGTTAGCAAAGAAATGCCTAGCCTTCAAGAGTTGTAGGTTTAAGAAGAGCCAAGTGGAATGAACTAGTCCTTTTGGTTTGCTACTAAAATAGAAAACGGAATACATGGCTGAATCTCTAAAAATGCTAAATTTGATATATGGTTGGGTAAAAGACTTGGGCTTTTTGACTTAAGGAAACCTTTTATGTCTTATTCTGTAAATGAAGAAAGAAAGGACTGCTATCTTTGTATAAGGGGTCTATGGAGAAATATGTAAGAACAGCATGCCACATAAATGTGAAATTATAGCAACAAGAGCAAAAAGCCCCTTTTTTTTGTCAGTTTAATATCAAGATTGAATTATTTCAAACATTCACATAACAGGACTTTATTAATCGCTATCAAGTGTGGCCCAGTCCAGGGAAATCCATATGTCTCTCCAGTTCCCAGATGAGCACTACACAGATTTCTGAAAATGTTTTCTGCTAGTGTCCATGAGCAGACAAGCACTAGACAAATAATACTTGCAGAGTTCTTTTCCTGGCTTCATTTTCCTTACTCCCTTACTTTGTTTTTCTGTCCTCCCTGTCTTTCAGGGAGTATAACTGGCTGCTCAAAATACTGATTAGTAGCATATAATAATTCTCAATTTAAATTCATGAAAAGTAGTATGAATTGAACAACATCTCAGCTTCGTCTTTTATTTTCTTTTAAGAAGATTTTCTTAACTCCGTACTATTTGGATGCCTGAGTTCTTTTGGTTTTGAACTCATCTAAGAGATGCCTTCTGTCTAATGCTTGAATTCCTTTTTTTTTCCTTCTTTCTAACCTCACCTGAATGCTGAGAGGAAATCTGTTATTGTTTCTACCTTGTCAGAGTAAATGTTGCTTATTAACTGGTGTCTCACCAGTATGAGAGGTCCCTTTGAACTCCTAGGGAATAAAAACCAGGAGTGTGCTCCATGGAAAGAGTCAATAGCTCATCATTTTATTTCTAAGAATTGCTTGAGAGAGGTTTAAATCCTTTGAGAGAAGTCCACTAAAGTGGAAAAATAAAACAAAACAAAAAAACACAAGGGCCTTAGATGAAATAGTCCATAATTTAAATCTGGCATCCCTACATAGAAGTTTTATGACTCTGGCCAAGTTCAGTTTCCTCATCCACAAAGCTAGAAATAGCAATATATATTTCTGTTAGTCAACTAGTAAATGTGAATGCACCTAGTATTAGCTTGATCCATTAAAAAAAATCATTATTTTTGGAGGCCCCAAATAGTCAATATCAGCAAATGTATATGGTTCATAATATATAGCAGAGGCTTAAATATGATTAGGTAAAAATCTATAATATTTTCTCCTCTCTTCTTTTTTTTTTTCCTTGCGGTACGCGGGCCTCTCACTGTTGTGGCCTCTCCCGTTGCGGAGCACAGGCTCCGGACGCGCAGGCTCAGCGGCCGTGGCTCACGGGCCCAGCTTCTCCGCAGCATGTGGGATCCTCTCGGACCGGGGCACAAACCCGTGTCCCCTGCATCGGGGGACCACTGCGCCACCAGGGAAGCCCTCCTCTCTTCTTTTGTCTTTTGTTTTCTTCTCAAATTTATTGGCATATAAAATATTCTTTCAAAACACTCCGTATCTTGCCACTAAATGTAATATCTGGTTAAAGTATACCTCATAGGATATACATATAATCATAAAAATTATGATTATGGAAGTAAGTGTATCTAGAGCTTGTCCCTTGTCCAAATCCACTGAAATGGATCCACTGTATACATGCTTGCTAATATTTTCTAATAATCTGCAGAGCTTTATTCTCCTTTTGTTATGTTTGGAAACTATGAGAGTTAGATTGCATGACTGTGTGTTCAGACTGCCAAATGCCAATAGGAGCAGACTGCACAGGAAGAGAAGTGTGTTCGTTTGACAATGTGTTATACACTATTGATGATGATTTTGAAATCGAAGTTGGTACTCTTGCCTTTTGCTCAGGGATATGAAGTTTTAAAATTGTCTTTATTTCAATTAAAGAGCAATGGTTAGTGCTGTTGTTTATGTTCATCCCTCCTGTCAGTGTATGTGTGTAATTATAACACGTAAGGTTTTACTCTCCCAAATGCTTTTGAATTTTGTCCAGAACAACATATTTCTTAAGGTATTTGCATTTATTCAGCAGAGACTATTCATGATGCTGCTTATTTTCTTGATTAAATAGTGTTTACTCAGAGTCGCCTGTCTCCTCTGTTTCTAATTCCTAAGCTGGGACTGCTCATCATCATAGCCCGTGATAGATGCAGGACAGACCCACACGACTTTGGGATTTTTTTCCTGACAGTCCTCAACAAATATTAAGTAACTTAAATTCTTATTGCTTACATTATAGCTTAGAGGAAATATGGAAATAAAAGAATTGGGATTCTTGCTTTCCACCAATATGCAAATTGCTTAGCAGTTTACAAATGTCAGATTCTGAGAGTAAATGATTTTCATTTTCATCACAACAGCTTCTCTAGCTGATAAATGACGATAATTGTACTTGTCTCATACTTGAAACCGATACTGAAGGTCATGCAAAATGCTATAGAGAAACAGGTGAAGAGACATTATTGACTCAAGTGTGTGTTTGTATTTGTGTGCATTTGTCAACCTTCAGGACAAAAGTAGGGGATTTGACCCAGGGGAAGTTGCCAGATTTCAGTGAGCCCCAAAGGCAATACAGAGGGAGAATTTCCACATCAGGTGTTTCTCCATGAATTACTCCAGATAGTTGCTTGTATGCTGAAAGAAATTCTAGGATGTCATTTCAAGTTTTTGAGAATTATTTCTACACTGTTCTAATGAAATGTCATATACGTGTTTAGAAAATTTCTAATATCCTTTCAAAGCGACCTGAGAAGAGAATCCTGTCATTAGTAGGTGGCTAATATTTGAGAATTACTAAGGATCCAGCAAGAAGACTAGGGCTTAACTATCCAGGTTTTGTTTTCCTCTTAGTACAAAAGACACTTAAAATGTATGTGTTTCACGGAGATATTTAGCTGAGAAAAAATATGTACCCAAAAATGTGCACTTTGGCGGGGAGAACTTACTAACAGGACAGCCATTTCCCGTTTACCACATTTGCAACTTTGTAGCTGGAAAGACACTAGACATGGTTCTCACCGATAAGATGTGAGCAGAAGTGCCTTAAGAATCTTTCATTTTTCTTTCTGCCATAAAATAAAAACAAATTACATGAGGACAAACCTTTTGCTCTGCTCCCCCCCCAGCTTCCTTTTGGGGGGATGGCAGTCATAGAGCCTGGAAGTAGAACAGCCAGTATGGAGCCCTAAGAACAAAAGTCTTATCCTGATAATGATAATATGGAAAGATAGAAGGAGCCTGTGTTCTTGAGGGCATCGTTTGGCCACTGTGCCATCTGTGGACTGTCTTTCCGGGGAATTCTTATTGTTGAATATATATAAACTCTTTCCTTATTTATGCTACTGTTGATCAGATTTTCAGTTTCTGGTAGCTGAAAATATTTGTGCTGAAAAAACCCCCACCATTCCATTCTCTGCACCAATGTTTTTCAGATTTTAGTGTGCATCAGAATCACCTAAGGGCTTGCTAAAGCATGGATTGTTGGGTCCACAGTAAGTCTGCGATGACACCTGAGAATTTGCTTTTCTAGCAGGTTCCCAGGTGATGCTGATGCCAGTGGTCCAGCGGCCACACTTTGAGCACCATTGCTCAGAAGAATGATTTTCCTAAAATATAAATTTTAGGGTTTTCCTGGTGGTGCAGTGGTTAAGAATCTGCCTGCCAATGCAGGGGACACGGGTTCGATCCCTGGTCTGGGAATATCCCACATGCCGTGGAGCATCTAAGCCTTTTTGCCACAACTACTGAGCCTGCGTGCCCTAGAGCCTGTGCTCTGCAGCAAGAGAAGGCACCACAATGAGAAGCCCATGCGCCGCAACAAAGAGTAGCCCCTGCTCGCGGCAACAAAGACCCGATGCAGCCATATATATATAAATTTTAATATGACAATTATCTGCTTAAAATATATTAGTACTATCCCCCAAACCTTTCAAAACAAAAGGCAAGCTCTTTGCAATGATATCTAGATCTGTTTCTCCATCTTTGTCTTTGGTATCTCTTCCATGTTGACCCTAAGCTCCTGACACACTCAACTGTCCATAGTTCCCTGATAGTATTCTCTCTTCTCTGTAGCCACTTTGTAACATACTTTTTCCTCTGCCTAGAATATTCTTCTCTAGTATTTTCTTGACCCTTCTAACTAGTCTTTCAAGACTCAGTCTTCACTTGGCTAAGTCATGGAGTTAAGCACCCTACAGTGTGAAACAATTGTTTACTTTTCGGTCCTATGCATGTACTTTTCTTGGAGTGGAGTCTGTGGCATTCAGGCACTCACCTCCATAGCCCTAGTGCCCAACATACGTGCTGAAACATAGGAAGTACTCAGTTAAAAGGCTTGCTGAGTGAAAGACTGAGTATTTGTTGAAGCATCAGGAATGTTATGTGTTTATGATATAGTTCTTTTATACCCGTAATATGAAATAGAACTTCCCTCTTTCTGTAGAGATCTGTTTGTTGTTTATAATAACACAATTTAATACTTTATTATAATCACTTTCGTCACAGTTTTAAAATAATTTTGATGGGTGACCTTTGAACATAGTCCCTTGCAAGGGACAAAGGCCTTGTTTTCTCTCTCTCTCTCTTCTTTTTTTTTTGATGCAACAGAAATTGAAACCAGAAAATTCTCACAGAACAGATGCCCTTGCAATTGAAAAGCACTCCCTCTAATAATGCTTGGCATAATTTTTGTTAGGTTTGTATCTCTGGTATAATTACATGATGATTTTAGTGGAAATTATAAAGAAGTATTTTACAAAGGAATGGAATATTTTATGTGTAGTTATATGTAAATTTACTCTTATAAATATGCAAGCTTTCTTTTTCACATGGGTATTTGCTTAAGGATCACTCTGATAAATGCAAACAAGCCTCATATTATTTATTAGAAGATTGCTGAGATATATAACAGTAATTGTCATACCACTCTGTAGAATTCACTTCCAGAATCTGCAGTTGTTCCGATTGACTGATAATGCACAGTAAAAATTGGCGTATTTATAAATTCTGTTGAGATATTAAAATATCTAAGTTTTTATTTTCTTCAGATGCATAAATCACTTTTTATGTGCATGTTGTTATTTACCAAGCTAATCTGGCTTTCAAATGAGGCAAAAGCTTTAGTTTGTACAATGTGATTCCTGATAGTATCATTCATAGCAGTGTTAATCTAATAATAGATAAGAGAAGTATAAAGGATGAAAAGTTTGATCTGTGGAATCCTGTATGATACAATATATCATAAGAGGAATGTTCCACTACTGGCTGTGTTTTCCCAAGGTTAAGTTTGAGGTACAAATAACATTAGTGTCCATTTCACAACAAGATGTACAAGACTATTCTTTCCTTTATAAGGTAAATAGCAGCATTTCCATAAGAAAATTAAAACAAACAAAAAACTTGAGTTCAGTTCATTTCAGTTAATATAACACCACTTGTTGAGAGTCTTCTGCTTCATTAGCACTGTCTAAATATTCTGGGAAGCGCTTGAATGCATAGATGCATAAAGACATAAGGATAAACACTAAAATTATTTTGCAATGCTTAGTATTTTAGGCCAACTTCAGAAGATAGTGGCTTGGTTTCAGCCATGGCAAATGTCCATTGCTTATTTCCTTATTCTCTGTGCATCAAAATGTTTAATTATTCAAGAGATGTTCTTGTTTTCTAAGTGAAACTCAGGAAAGAGCATGACAGGTCCCTAGAGTGATACTGAGATATTGTCATAAAGACTTTCTTTAAATAATTTAAATTCTGAAACATGGTCAGAAAATGTTAAGAGCTTAAATACATCTCAAGACATACAAATCATGTATTACTGAATTCTCGAGGATAGACACACTGGCTCTGTTTTTCTCCCTTTTATGGCATGATATCATGTTGGAAAAATCAGGTAACACTTGAGGCAGAGGAAATTCTAAATGCCTTCTTGGTATGGTTGGCACCATCTCTTCATGGCAAATAAGTCACATGATACCTAGAATCAGGGTCCCATCCAACGTATCACCAATGGAGGCAGTTCCTCCAGACCCACTCCTGGTCTAAGTGTTTCTCATACAAGTAGCCACCAGGGAGAGTGAGAAAACTATGCAGGCTCTTTGTTCTAGGAGGACCCATGGCTTCAATACATCTATAACTGTTTTACAATTACCAGGCAAATGAGACTGCTTTGCTCTGTGTCTCCGGTTACTAAACTTGTATTATGACTTATTTATTTCACCACAGATATTTTAAACCTGATTTACCTTTTTATAATAGTGTAGATGGCACTAACCTGCTGCCTGGATACCCTCCCCACTCTGATCGGGCTTTGACACTTCACTGTGATTTGCTCTATGGGGGTCACTCTCTCAGTCCACTTGATCTAGACACTCTATGCTGACTATTCACCCTTGGCCCCTTCACCCTTGGACCTACCTAATGGCTTTTGAACTAAATTTTTTGGAAAGGAAGGAAAGGAAAAAGCTTTTTGTTAAGTCTTAATTGTCTCCACCATATTAAAATTATTTATAAGTATTCAGAAGAATTATTTTTAATTGGTCCTTTGAGGACAAGTTTTCAGCAGGAATGCAGGCTTCTATCTGTTTCTCTACTATAGCTTTAAATACAAACAAAACAATGAGCAGTGTTGGGATACACTAACAAGACAGTATTACCTTTAGTTTCAGTTTCAGGTTGGATTGAAGAGAAGCAGATAGAGTGAGGAGCCTTGTTTCAATTAATCCACCCTTATGATTAGAAGGCACCCAGGAAAATAAAGACAAGATCTAGTTATCAATGATTATCCAATTCTAATGGGCTAAATATTGAGGTCCAGATAGATTCTAAGTAGCTCTAGTTTCTTCAGATCCCACAGATAGGGATAAACACATTTTTTTTTTTTTTTTTTTTTTTTTGGTGGTATGCGGGCCTCTCGCTGTTGTGGCCTCTCCCGTGGTGGAGCACAGGCTCCGGACGCGCAGGCTCAGCGGCCATGGCTCACGGGCCCAGCCGCTCCGTGGCATGTGGGATCCTCCCGGACCGGGGCATGAACCCATGTTCCCTGCATCAGCAGGCGGACTCTCAACCACTGCGCCACCAGGGAAGCCCTAAAACACATATTAACAATGGTTTTATATGAAGGTAAACAGTACTTGAAAATATGTGATAATAGGTAGAAACACTGAAATGCTCCTCAAAGTGCATAGAAAACTTTTTATCTTTAATTCTTCTTGAAATGCTCTGCATTTCTGGCAAACCATGTAGATAAGCTTCTTTTATTAATTCAGCCAACACTTATTGAATTTTCACTGTGTACTAATTAGGTAGTTCAGTGTAATGTGTCAAGTGCTATGATTCAGACGAGAACTGTATTCTCTGGATGTGCATACAGTCATCCCCTCATGATATGGTCAGGAGAGGCTCACTGGAGCCTCTATTTGAGCACCACCTTGAAAGAAGAGTCAGGAGAAGATAGGGCATTGGATCAGGAAGTATGACCACTCAGAAGCTTGAGAGCACAGGTTTGCAGCACCACAGGTCATTCAGTTTATTGGATCTTAGTATTTAAGGTGGGGAGTTGTGAAAGGCAGTATTCTAAAGATATTCCCCTAAGATTTGTATACCTTGGTTATTCATCGAGCACTAATCTAGGTGCTGGCCGAAGAAACTTTGCATATGTGATTAAAATTACATTCCTGAAAATGGAGAAATTATCTTGGATTATTAGGGTGGGGCAAATCTAATCACTTGAGCCATTAGAAGCAAACACATTTCCCCAAGTGGAGTCAGAGAGTTGCAGCCAAACGATGAGGCAGAATGGGAAGAAAGATTTGAAGTGTGAGGAGGAATTGACCCTCTATTGCTGGCTTTGAAGAGGGACAATAGCCAGGGAATGTGGATGGCCTCTAGAAGCTGAAAATGACCCCCCGAAGGTCAGCAAGTAAAGAAGAACCTCAGTTCTACAGATGCAAGGAACTGAATTCAACCAACAATTTGAATGAGCTTGGAAGCCAATTCTTCTCAGAGCCTCCTGTTAAGAGTCCAACTAGCTAAGACCTTATTTCTGTCCTTGTGAATCCAACGGCAGAGAAAACAGCCTAGTCAACCTGAACTTGTAACCAACGAGACTGTGAGATAATAAATTGGTGTTGTTTTAAGCCACTAAATTGTGGTAATTTATGTCAGCAAAGCAAAACTAATAAAGGAGTAATGGTGAAAAACGAACCTAGAAGCAGTGATTCTTAACCAGGCAGAATGGTGTCCCCCAGAGGACATTGACAATAACTAGAGAGATTTTTGTTTGTCACAACAGGTGGGCGTTGGGGAGATGGAGTGGTGTTTGCTACAGACATCTAGTAGGTAGAGGCCAGAGATGCTACTAAAATTTTATAATGCACAGAACAGCCACCACAGCAAAGTATTATGTGGCCCAAAATATCAAGTATCAAAGCTGAGAAATCCTAGATGAGAAGTAGGCAAGCACTGGCTAGATCATCAAAGGTCTTATATGCCTTGATCCTAAGGAGTTTGTATTTTATCTTCAAGGCTATGACAGCCATGGAAGGTTATTTTGTGCTCTTTTCTCCCCCTAGCTAGATGGAGAATATGTTAAATTCTTTTGTTGAAAAAAGTGCACCAAGCAAGACTACATTCATTATTAGAAGCAGTTCTGTTATTTAGCAAACATCAACTGAAAAAGTAGCTAATAAATGAAATCACATCAAACCTCTTTGCTGCTGATCTAACATAAATAATTATTTGTCTAGGCAAGTGGTCATTTAAAAAGTAATAATAATTGCCAAAAAGGTGACTTACAATGATGAGTCATTCTTAAAACTGGAAGCCTAATGATATTTTAGAAAAATATTTTAAAGAAAACACCAGAAGGAAGATTTCACTTAATTAATTTCCTGTGTCTTTATCTTTGTGAAGATGGCTCATCATATTAGTGATTTTACTTATTCACGTAAAATTCTCTGCTTGGTTAGTTTACTGTATAATTAGGCTATTGAACATCTACTTCCTTTAAATCCCTTTGTCTTAATCTTTTATATATATATAGGAGCACTGTTGCTGGATCTTACAGTTAAGACCATGTTTACATTTGTCAGAAACTGACAAACTGTTTTCCATAGTTACTATACCATTTTGCATTCCCATCAGCAATGAATCTTTTAGTGTTTTTCGTTTGTTTGTTTTTTGTTTTTGTTTTTTTCATTTATCTGCAGGTTGCATTTCCTGGATGAGCCTAAAACTTTGTTGATCCTGTATATGCCTTAAAAAGTCAGGAGTAAAAAATAAGTTCCCTTTTATCTCCTTAAACTCTCACAAACAATTAGCATATGTCATATTGGTAAGGATGATTGATAAGAATAATTCAGAAGTTCTGATTGTACTGATTTTTACTCACATTCTTAAGATTTCAATTGGAATTTTAATATAAAAATATATTCACTTAGTATGTGCTTGACCTAACTTATCCCAGACTGTTCCCTCCTTTAAAATAATGACTCCTATTGACTTGTCCTTCTTGATTATTAGATTGTATTATTTTTGAGTTATTACATTTCTTAGTTAATATACCTTATCATCATTGGTGCATACAGGCCCTCTCTTGTTTTCACTGATTTTTTTTAGTTTGTGTGGTTCATGCTAAATGGGCATTTTCTCTGGGCAATTTTAATTCATGTAAATGGTATACAGTTATATATCTCATTCTGTTTTTTTCCACTAAGTACTCTGTTTTTAAACTCTACCCACAGTATTCTACCTGCGTCCATCCAGCACATTTTAACTCTCCCAGTGTTGTCACTGTCCCAGTGATGTACACCCAGGTTATCTCCTCCCACTCTCCATTATGCAAATATTGTCACTGTGACACCTTCATAAATAAAAATGTACAATTATTTGTCTAAGCATGCAAGGCATGCCAGTGATTTCTTTGGAATACAGACTATGGAGCAAAATTCACAATGATAGGATATTCATCTTATACATTTGACTCAAATATGTCAGCAGTCTCCAATGAATGTACACTCTGGTTCATGAGCAACAACAGTGGTATCATCAGCTTTCTGGTTTTGTTGGCCTTTTAGCTATGAAATGATAACACATTGTAATTTAAACATGTTCATGACTTAGAACATTTCTTCATGTGTGTGTTAGATTTAGGGCTTCCCTTTTATGTAAATTGCCCGGTCATGATTTTTGCCTGCTTTTCTTTTACAGTGGCTATCTATTCCTTGTTAATTTGCAAGAATTCCTTGTATATTATATATTAACCTTTTGTGAATATTATTCATTCAAAATATCTTCTCCATTTTGTCTTCTGTATATTGATTTTGTCCAAACATACCTTCATTGAACAGAAAGCCTTAATATTGATTTAATAAAATGTATCTCCTCCTCTCCCACAGCATGGTTTGTATTTTGTTTTATTTTTTTAAGTCATTTGCTCACCTTGGGTCTCAAAGATATTTGCCCACATTTTACTCTATTAACTTTATAATTTTGCCTTTCAAATATATGTTCTTTTAATTAACTTTTTAAATTTCAGGAATAGTTTTAGACTTACGGAAAAATTGTGAAGATAGTACAGAGAGTTCCAATATACCCCACACTCAGTTTTCTCTATTATTAACATATATTAATATAAATTAGCATGCTATATGATACCACTAAAGAACAAAATTGATACATTATTATCAACTGAAGTCCATGCTTTATGCAGATGTCCTTAGTTTTTTACCAAGTGTCCTTTTTCTCTTCTGGGATCCCTTCCAGGACCACAACACATTTAGTCATTGTGTCTTCTTAGACTTCTCTTGGCTGAGATGGTCTTTCAGACATTCCCTGTTTTTGATAACCTTGATGGTTTTAAGGAATACCGGTTTGGCATTTTGTAAAATGTCCCTTTATTGGGATTTGCCTGATTTGTCTGATGTTTTTCTCATGCTTAGTCTGGGGTTATGGGTTTAGAAGAAGAAGATCACAGAAGAAGATGCCATTTTCGTCACATCTTATCAAGGTCACATACTTTCAACATGATTTATCGTTGTTGATATTGGCCTTGCTCACCTAGCTGATATACCGTTGACTATGTTTTTCCTCTAAATAGTTACTTTCTCCCCCCTTTTCCACACTGTACTCTTTAAGAGGAAGTCACTGTGCACAGCTCACTAAAGAAGTGGAGAATTATACTAAATCTTGTTGAGGGCGAAGTATCTATGAAAATTATTGGAATTTATCCATTTAGGAGATTTGTCTATTCCCCCATTTATTTATTTATTCAATCATTTATTTATAGAAGTACAGACTCGTGAAAACTTACACTTTGTGTTATAATCCAGCACTACTTTAATTATTTTGATACTCAAATTGTGCCAGGTTTGGCCCTTGTTTCAGTTGGCTTCTGTGCCCCTTCGACATACTCCAATCTTCATGATTCCTGGAGTACTTCCTTACTTTCTGGCACTATAAGATACACCAGGCTCATCTTGTGTATTTCCCGCCCCAGTCCTAGAATCAGCCATGTCTCCAAAGAGCCCTGGTTTCTTTTATTGGAAAATGGTATTAGAAACCAAGATCTCAGCACTAGGTATACTCATCGCTACTGGTTCTAGGCCCTTACAGCTAACAGAGCAAGGATATATAATACGTATAATATATATAACATTATAGGTAGAGGTAATATATCATACTATATGATAAATATATATAATATAATCTCCATATATGCAAATTTACAAATATTTCTATATGTTACCTTTTATACCAACATTAAGCTAAGCCTGAATTCATACTGATATCTCCAACTCTAATCCATTAACACATGTATTATTCTAACCCTCCTCTCCTTTCTTATCTGTAACTTCCTACCCCAATAGTAAAAAACCTGGCTCCATCCATTTACTTAACTGTTCAGTTCGGGTAAATGTGTATGTTTCAGAATTCTTAACCTGTAAGTCCATGGGGAACAGCTAGAGCACAGTGCTTAATTACAGTTACTTTTTTCTTTAGTCTTACATAATCCACTCATTTCCAAAGTTACATAGGTCAGCACCTTTTCACCCACCCCCTAGAATAAGATAGTTTCACACTTTTGTAGTACAATTACATTATTTTATCATATTTTGCACTTCACCCTGACCTCCTGAAGTTTTAAAAATCTACATACATTAAGATTCGTTCTTTGTGATGTGAAGTTCTACGGGTTTTGACAAATGCATGATATCATGTATCCCCCATTATATTATCATATGAAATATCACTTCCCTGCATAATTCCCTACTCAATCCCTTCCCTGCACCCCTGAACTTTTGACAACCACTAATCTGTTGCCTCCTCTATTTTTTGCCTTTTCCAGAAGGCCAAATAAATAGAATCATGTATCATAGAGCCTTTTCAGAATATATTCTTCACTTACCAATATGCACTTAAGATTCATTCAAGTCTTTGT
This sequence comes from Lagenorhynchus albirostris, assembly GCF_949774975.1. Lineage (NCBI taxonomy): Eukaryota > Metazoa > Chordata > Mammalia > Artiodactyla > Delphinidae > Lagenorhynchus > Lagenorhynchus albirostris. The sequence continues at coordinate 69,083,203 of NC_083095.1, read as the reverse complement.
GTAGTTTGATAGCTTATTCCTTTTTATTGCTGTATAGTTTTCCATTGTATGAATATACAATGGTTTGTTTAACTGTTCACCTTTTTGAAAGGAGATCTTGGTTGCTTCCAGTTTTTGGTAATTGTTCATAAAGTTATTATGAACATTTATGGGCTACTCTTTGTGTGGACATAAGTTTCAAATCAAATTCAGTGATTGCTGTATCATATAGTAAGAAAATATTTAGCTTTGTAAGAAACTGCCAAATTGCCTTCCAAAGTGAATGTACCACTTTGCGTTCCTCCTAGTAAAGAATGAGTTTCTTTGCTCAACATCTTTGTGTCAGCAATTGATATTGCTAGTATTTTTCAGATTTTAGCCATTCTAACACATGTTTAATTATATCTAGTTGTATGGGTCTTCGCTGCTGCACACGGGCTTTCTCCAGTTACAGCAAGCGGGGGCCACCCTTCGTTGCGGTGCGCGGGCCCCTCATTGTGGTGGCTTCTCTTGCTGCAGAGCACGGGCTCTAGGCACGTGGGCTTCAGTAGTTGTGGCTCGCGGGCTCTAGAGCGCAGGTTCAGTACTTGTGGCGCACGGGCGTCGTTGCTCCGCGGCATGTGGGATCTTCCCGAACCAGGGCCCGTGTCCTCTGCATTGGCAGGCGGATTCTTAACCACTGCGCCACCAAGGAAGCCCTAATTTGCATTTTTCTAATAAAAAACAATGTTGAAAATATTTTTGTATGTTTATTGCCATCTGTATATCATCTTTGGTGAGGTGCCTCTTCAAATCTTTTACCCACTTTTTAATTGGGTTGTTTGATTTCTTATTGTTGACTTTTGAATACAAGTCCTCTACCAGATATGAGTTTTACAAATATTTTCTCCCAGTTCATGGTGTATCTTTTCATTCTCTTGACACTGTTTTTCAAACAGCATAGGTTCTTAATTTACTAAAGTGCAACTGCTAAATTTTTTTCTTTCATGGATCATGCATTTGGTGTTTTATCTAAGTTTATCACCAACCACAAAACATGTAGATTTCCTTCTAGAAGTTGCATAGTTTTCTGTTTTACATATGGGTCTATGTTCTACTTTTAGTTAATTTTTCTAAAATGTGTGTAGGTCTGTGTCTAGGGTCTTCTTTTTTTTTTTTTTTTTTTGCATATGTACATCCCATCGTCCGGGGTCATTTGTTGAAAAGACTATTCTTTCTCCATTGAATTGCCTTTGAATCTTTGCCAAATATTGGTTGACTACATTTGTGTGGATCTATTTCTGGGCTGTCTATTCTTTTCCATTCATCTAACTATCTATTCCTTCACCAATACCATGCTGTATTGATTACTGTAGATTTATAGTAGGTCTTGAAATTGAGCAGAGTGAGTCCCTCAACTTTGTTCTTCATCATATTATATTGGATAATCTATGAATTTTGCCTTTACATATAAACTTTAGAATCACTTTGTCAATGTCTGTAAAATAGCTTGCAGATATTTTGATTGAGTTGTGTTGAACTAGTAGATTGAATTTGAAAAAATTGGCATCTTAGCAATATTGAATCTTCATCCATGAACAAGAAATGTCTGTTCATTTATTTAAATGTTCTCTTATTTCTTTCAACAGTGTTCTGTAGCACATATAGGTTTTTTTTAATTAATTGTTTTAACTGAAGTATAGTTGATTTAAAATGTTGCGTTAGTTTTTGCTGTTCGGCGAAGTGAATCAGCTATATAGGGGTTTGGGTTTTTTTAATATTTATTTATTCATTTGGCTGTGCCAGGTCTTAGTTGCGGCATGTGGGCTGTTCGTTGCCACGTGCTGGATCTTTAGTTGCAGTATGCTCCTCTTAGTTAAGGCATGTGGGATCTAGTTCCCTGACCAAGGATTGAACCCAGGCCCCCTGCATTGGGAGTGCGGAGTCTTAACCAGGCATATAAGTTTTTAATGTAACCAAATTGGCCTTTGTACATGATGTTTGTAAGGAATCCAGTGTTATATATATATATGTGTATATATATATGTATATATATATGTATATATATTCACTGAACACCATATACTCAACAATCTATGCTCCTCTGTTGATTTGTGGCTTCATCTTCATCGAATATTTAATTTCATGGACACATTTGCTTATAAGATCTCTATTTTGTCCATTAGATATTTTTTCCATTAATGCTATATATAATTTTCTGACCAAATCTTTGAAATGATTATTAATACCCAGTAGAAAAGTCCCATTGTTTCTTTTTAATGTTGAATTGTTGATTTAATACAATTTTTAAATTAATTTTTTAAATGAAATTTTAAATTTATACCTAAGTAAGTATGTAAGGTTCTTAGGAAATTCTCTATGGTGTATTGCTTGTATTTTCACCAAATTTTAGGGGATTTTAAATCTTTAGAATATGTTATCCTGTTGAAGAACATGGACTACCTCTCAATTTATTTAGTTCTTATATCCCATGCTAAATTTTTTTAAATTAAAATTTTGATTTATTTTTTGCTAAAGTTAGTTACCATGTAGTTTATTTTTTTGTTATTAGGAATGTTATGATATTTTTATTATATTTTTCACTACATTACTGCTACAAGAGATGAATCGCATTGGTATTTGTAGGTTTGACTCTGTTCTAATAGTTTATTCTCACTTTTAAATTTATTTGTGTCGGTAGATGATTATATCATTCCCAAATAGTATCCATTTTTCTACTTCCCTTTCAATTTTTAAATCTCTTATTTCTTTTCTTTTTTTTTTTACACCTTTATTGGAGTATAATTGCTTTACAATGGTATGTTAGTCTCTGCTTTATAACAAAGTGAATCAGTTACACATACACATATTATCCCCATATGTCTTCCCTTGTGCATCTCCCTCCCTCCCACCCTCCCTATCCCACCCCTCTAGGTGGTCACAAAGCAGGAGCTGATTTCCCTGTGCTATGCGGCTGCTTCCTACTAGCTATCGATTTTACATTTAGTAGTGTATATATGTCCATGCCACTCTCTCACTTTGTCTCAGCTTACCCTTCCTCCTCCCCATGTCCTCAAGTCCATTTTCTAGTAGATCTGCATCTTTATTCCCATCCTGCCCCTGGGTTCTTCATAACCATTTTTGTTTGTTTTTTTTTTTAGATTCCATATATGTGTGTTAGCATACGGTATTTGTTTTTCTGACTTACTTCACTCTGTATGACAGACTCTAGGTCCATCCACCTCACTACAAATAACGCAATTTTGTTTCTTTTTATGGCTGAGTAATGTTCCATTGTATATATATGTGCCACATCTTCTTTATCCATTTGTCTGTCGATGGACACTTAGGTTGCTTCCATGTCCTGGCTATTGTAAATAGAGCTGCAGTGAACGTTGTGGTACGTGACTCTTTTTGAATTATGGTTTTCTCAGGGTATATGCCCAGTAGTGGGTTTGCTGGGTCGTATGGTAGTTCTATTTGTAGTTTTTTAAGGAACCTCAATACCGTTCTCCATAGTGGCTGTATCAATTTACATTTCCACCGACAGTGCAAGAGGGTTCCCTTTTCTCCACACCCTCTCCAGCATTTACTGTTTGTAGATTTTTTGATGGTGGCCATTCTGACTGGTGTGAGGTGATACCTCATTGTAGTTTTGATTTGCATTTCTCTAGTGATTAGTTATGTTAAGCATCCTTTCATGTGTTTGTTGGCAATCTGTATATCTTCTTTGGAGAAATGTCTATTTAGGTCTTCTGCCCATTTTTGGATTGGGTTGTTTGCTTTTTTGATATTGAGCTGCCTGAGCTGCTTGTAAATCTCTTATTTCTCTTCCTTTCTTTACTGCATTGGCCTTGACTTTCAGAGCTAACCTAACCTTAAAGGAAAACTTCTAAAGTTTAAACTGATTGTAGAATTTTGACACATTATTTTTATCAGGTTGACCGTTCTCTTTTATGTGTAGCTTGCTAAGAGTTGCTATCATAAATAGTTGTTGAACCATATTAAATGATTTTATTTTTCTGCACTGAGTTGATTATCTGATTTTTCTCTTTTAGATGATTAGTTTAATAAATTACATTAATACATTTTCTGATGTTAAACCAACCATACATTCCTTGGATTAATGCTACTTAATCATGATTCATAATTTTTAAATTCAGTGTTCAATTCATTTACTAGTATTTTACTTAGAGGTTTTATATCAAAGGTCTTGTGTGGGTCAAGACTATAAAAGTATTATAAATAACTGAGTGTAGCCAAAGTAATAACATTGTCATTTCACTTCATGTTAGAAAATTTGTCAACTAAGTGTTAATAAGTAATCATTTCAATAGTGCTAGCTGTAAGACATTGTGAATGTCACTAGAAAATTCTCAGAGTCTCAATCTCACCATTTATAATGTTAAGGGCTTTAAGTAGGTGATTCTTAAATTTTTTTCAAACTCTTTCTAACAAATGCTTGAGTCTTCCTAACAGTTGAACTCATTTTTCAGTAATGAGTTTAGGGCATTCATGAGGTATTCAAGTGAAGATGATGTAAGTATGGTCCTTAGAAGTTGAAGTCTGAGCTTAATAATCAACCTTGAATGCAAATTAAGTTAAAAGGAATGAAAAAGATTTTCTAGGAGGGTTAGTAGTGTTAGAAGTGGCTAAAGGTATTCTCTCTCCTGAAAGATACCACATTTTAATCAATAGTAGTAGGGAAAAGAAAAAAACACTAAAGAGATTTATATGGGATGTCCTGAGTCATGAGAAAAACCCAATTTGAAATGTATCTCAGACATCAAAGGAAGATAGCAATTACATATTAGTTTTCTCTTGTTGTATAGCAGTATTACCACAGACTTAATGACTTAAAAGAGCATGCATTTATTATCTCACAGTATCTGTGGATGTAGTCTCTGGGCACAATTTAAGTAGGTCCTTGCAAGCGTACAGTCAAGGTGTTTACCAGGGCTGGGTTTTCATCCAAGTCTTACCTGAAGAATAAACCTCTTTTTTTTTCTTTTTCTTTATCTTAAGACTTTTTAAAGAGCAATTTTAGGTTAGCAGCAAAGTCGAGAGGAAGGTACAGAGATTTCCCATATACCCCCTCCCCGCCATACATAGCCTCCCTATTTCAACATCCCCTACCAAATTGTACATTTGTTACAACTGATGAACCGACATCGACACATTATAATCACCAAAGTCCATTGTTTACGTTAGGGTTCACTCTTGATGTTGTACATTCTGTGGGTTTGTACAAATGCATAATGACATAGACCCAACATTGTAGTTTCATACACAGTATTTTCACTGCCCTAAAAAACCCCTCTGTGGTCTACCTATTCATCCCTTCCCCTCCCCACCAACTCCTTGCAACTGCTGATCTTTTTTTACTGACTCCACAGTGTTGCCTTTTCTACAATGTTGTAGAGCTGGAATCATATAGGGTGTAGCCTTTTCAGTTTGGCTTCTTTCACTTAGTAATATGCATTTAAGTTTCCTCCATGTCTTTTCATGACTTGGTAGTTAATTTCTTTTTAGCACTGAATAATATTCCATGGTCTGGATATAACACAATTTATTTATCCATTCACCTTCTGAAGGACATCTTGGTTGCTTCAAGTTTTGGCTATTATGAATAAAGCTTCTGTAAATATCCATGTGCAGGTTTTTGTGTGGACATAAATTTTCAACTCCTTTGGGTAAATACTGAGTGCATTTGCTGAATTGTATGGGAAGAGGATGTTCAGTTTCATAAGAAACTGCCAATCTGTCTTTCAAAGTGGCTGTACCATTTTGCATTCCACGAGCAATGAATGAGAGTCTCCGTTGCACAACATCCTCGTCAGCATTTGGTGCTGTCGGTGGTGTGGATTTTGGCCATTCTAATAGGTGTGTAACAATTCTCTTTTAAACTCAGGTAGCTGTTGGTCTCATGTTTGTAGGACTGAGGGCTTTAGTTTCTTACTGGCCTCAGTTCCTGGAGGCCACCTGTGGTTCCTTGCTTCATTGGAGTCCCTAATATGGCTGCTTGTGTCCTCAACACCAGCAAGGGAGCGGGAGACACCAAGAGAGTTAAGTAGTGTCACGTGAAGCCACGAGTTCCATTAAGTTGAAGATTTTTTAAACTGTTTATGTAATTTTGTAACTATATTTAGTTGAATTAAGAAGTGATTTGGAATTGATAAAAAGAAAACCTGATGTGCACATCAGTATTCCCTAAAGCTAGTCTGTACAATAAGGAAAGATAAAAAGTCAGTTCCTAAAGACATATATAGAAGGGGAGGTTTAATGTTGCTTTCTTTTGTTCTTTGGGTAGGAAAAATACTGAACAAAATTAACATTTCCTCAATACTTTAATTAAAAATATATGTTTTATTGAAATGTCTAACTTTGTACTTGTTAATAAGGTAGTTATCCAAACTAGTATTATTTTTGATACTAATATTTTTATTTAAATAATGGCTTAGATTTTACTAAACATCTAATATATATTCATTTATTTCTTTAAAATGTGCCAAGTTTTAGGCAAAATATTGTGATAACACTATTTTGTTTACTTTTATTTTTCCTTTATTTCCTTTATTGTTTCATTTATTTTTCATAAAAACTTCACAATATGTTGCACGATGGTCCACTGCAATGCACTATTACTTCATTTAAAATTTGAACAATGAATAGGGCATTTGAAGTACGTTAAACATTAAAATGTAATTTATTCACTCACATACTGGAAAGGGCAAGGCATCCATTTCCTAGTTACAGCTCTACATCAAACAGAAAACTCAGGGCCCTGAGTCAGTCATCTTTTCCATCATGCCTTATCTGTTGTTTGTTCTCATATATTTTCCACAAAGAGCAAACATGGCTACCAGCCCCTCCAGACATGTAACATTTCTTTTCCAATAATTCCAGCTGTGGTTCTGGGCTGAAACATCACTGAGATTAATTGGCCAGTGTGGGTCCTGAGCCCATCAGTTGTGTAAGGGAAGTAAGGTCTGCTCTACCCTGAACACATGGACTCAGATGGGGAGGATTTCCTCAAAGGAAAGTCAGAATACTGTATCAAAAGAAAGAGGAAAAGAGGTTAAGAAAGGACAAACACAGGGTGGGCGGGGCTGGGAGCTGAGGCTCAGGCTTCCTGGGAGCGCAGGGAGAGGACTGAAGGTGTGGGCACAGCCTGCAGGGGGTTAGTGCACCACGGCTAGCCTGCAGGGAGTCTGGGAAAAAGTCTGGAGCTGCCAAAGAGGCAAGAGATTTTTTCTTCCCTCTTTGTTTCCTGGTGCGCGAGGAGAGGGGATTAAGAGCACTGCTTAAAGGAGCTCCAGAGGTGGGCGCGAGCTGCAGCTAACAGCGCGGACCCCAGAGACGGGCGGGAGACGCTAAGGCTGCTGCTGCCGCCACCAAGAAGCCTGTGTACAAGCACAGGTCACTATCCACACCCCCTTTCTGGGGAGCCTGTGCAGCCCACCACTGCCAGGGTCCCGTGATCCAGGGACAACTTCCCCGGGAGAACACACGGTATTCCTCAGGCTGGTGCAATGTCCCGCCGGCCTCTGCCGCTGCAGGATCGCCCCGCATCATGCCACTCCCTCCCCCCGGACTGAGTGAGCCAGAGCCCCTGAATCAGAAGCTCCTTTAACCCCATCCTGTCTGAGCGAAGAACAGATGCCCTCCAGCGACCTACACGCAGAGGCGGGGCCAAATCCAAAGCTGAACCCAGGGAGCTGTGCGAACAAAGAAGAGAAAGGGAAATCTCTCCCAGCAGCCTCAGGAGCAGCGGATTAAATCTCCACAAACAACTTGGATGTACCCTGCATCTGTGGAAGGCCTGAATAGACAACGAATCGTCCCAAATTGAGGAGGTGGACTTTGAGAGCAAGAGTTATTATTTTTTCCTCTTTTCCTCTTTTTGTGAGTGTGTATCTGTATGCTTCTGTGTGAGATTTTGTCTGTATAGCTTTGCTTTCACCATTTGTCCTAGGGTTCTATCCGTCCATTTTTGTTTTGTTTTTACTTAAAAAAATATTTTTTTTCTTAATAATTACTTTTTTATTTTAATCACTTATTTTATGTTATCTTACTTTATTTTATTTTATCCTCTTTCTTTCTTTCTACTTTTTCTCCCTTTTATTCTGAGCCGTGTAGATGAAAGGCTCTTGGTGCTGCAGCCAGGGGTCAGTGCTGTGCCTCTGAGGTGGGAGAGCCAACTTCAGGACACTGGTCCACAAGAGACCTCCCAGCTCCATGTAATATCAAATGGCAAAAATCTCCCAGGGATCTCCATCTCAACACCAACACCCAGCTTCACTCAACGACCAGCAAGCTACAGTGTCGGACACCCTATGCCAAACAAGCAAGACAAGAACACAACCCCAACCATTAGCAGAGAGGCAACCTAAAATCATAATAAGTCCACAGACACCCTAAAACACACCACCAGACGTGGACCTGCCCACCAGAAAGACAAGATCCAGCCTCATCCACCAGAACACAGGCTCTAGTCCTTTCCACCAGGAAGCCTACACAACCCACTGAACTAACTTTAGCCACTGGGCTAAAGCCACTGGCACCAAAAACAATGGGAACTACGAACCTGCAGCCTGCAAAAAGGAGACCTCAAACACAGTAAGATAAGCAAAATGAGAAGACAGAAAAACACACAGCAGATGAAGGAGCAAGATAAAAACCCACCAGACCTAACAAATGAAGAGGAAATAGGCAGTCTACCTGAAAAAGAATTCAGAATAATGATAGTAAAGATGATCCAAAATCTTGGAAATAGAATAGACAAAATGCAAGAAACATTTAACAAGGACCTAGAAGAACTAAAGATGAAACAAGCAACGGTGAACAACAGATCAATAGCAGACTAACTGAGGCAGAAGAACGAATAAGTGACCTGGAAGATAAAATAGTGGAAATAACTACTGCAGAGCAGAATAAAGAAAAAAGAATGAAAAGAACTGAGGACAGTCTCAGAGACCTCTGGGACAACATTAAACACACAAACATTTGCATCACAGGGGTTCCAGAAGAAGAAGAGAAAAAGAAAGGGACTGAGAAAATATTTGAAGAGATTATAGTTGAAAACTTCCCTAATATGGGAAAGGCAATAGTTAATCAAGTCCAGGAAGCACAGAGAGTCCCATACAGGGAAAATCCAAGGAGAAATACGCCAAGACACATATTAATCAAACTGTCAAAAATTAAATACAAAGAAAACATTAAAAGCAGCAAGGGAAAACAACAAATAACACACAAGGGAATCCCCATAAGGTTAACAGCTGATCTTTCAGCAGAAACTCTACAACCCAGAAGGGACTGGCAGGACACATTTAAAGTCATGAAGGAGAAAAACCTACAACCAAGATTACTCTACCCAGCAAGGATCTCATTCAGATTTGATGGAGAAATTAAAACCTTTACAGACAAGCAAAAGCTGAGAGAGTTCAGCACCACCAAACCAGCTTTAAAACAAATGCTAAAGGACCTACTCTAGGCAAGTAAAAAAAGATAAGGAAAAGACCTACAATAACAAACCCAAAACAATTAAGAAAATGGGAGTAGAAACATACATATTGATAATTACCTTAAATGTAAATGGATTAAATGCTCCCACCAAAAGACACAGACTGGCTGAATGGATACAAAAAGAAGACCCATATATATGCTATCTACAAGAGACCCACTACAGACCTAGAGACACATACACACTGAAAGTGAGGGGATGGAAAAAGATATTCCATGGAAATGAAAACCAAAAGAAAGCTGGAGTAGCAATTCTCATATCAGACAAAATAGATTTTAAAATAAAGACTATTAGAAGACACAAAGAAGGACACTACATAATGATCAAATGATCGATCCAAGAAGAAGATATAACAATTGTAAATATTTATGCACCCAACATAGGAGCAGCTCAATACATAAGGCAAATGCTAACAGCCATAAAAGGGGAAATCGACAGTAACACATTCATAGTAGGGGACTTTAACACCCCACTTTCACCAATGGACATATCATTCAAAATGAAAATAACTAAAGAAACACAAGCTTTAAATGATACATTAAACAAGATGGACTTAATTGATATTTATAAGGGCATTCCATCCAAAAACAACAGAATACACATTTTTCTCAAGTGCTCATGGAACATTCTCCAGGATAGATCATATCTTGGGTCACAAATCAAGCCTTGGTAAATTTAAGAAAATTGAAATTGTATCAAGTATCTTTTCTGACCACAATGCTATGAGACTAGATATCAATTACAGGAAAAGATCTGTAAAAAATACAAACATATGGAAGCTAAACATTAACACTACTTAATAGCGAAGTAATTACTGAAGAAATCAAAGAGGAAATAAAAAAATACCTAGAAACAAATGACAGTGGAGACACGACGACCAAAACCTATGGGATGCAGCAAAAGCAGTTCTAAGGGGGAAGTTTATAGCAATAGAATCCTACCTTAAGAAACAGGAAACATCTCGAATAAACATCTTAACCTTGTACCTAAAGCAATTAGAGAAAGAAGAACAAAAAACCCCAAAAGTTAGCACAAGGAAAGAAATCATAAAGATCAGAAATAAATGAAAAAGAACTGAAAGAAATGATAGCAAAAATCAATAAAACTAAAAGCTGGTTCTTTGAGAAGATAAACAAAATTGATAAACCATTAGCCAGACTCATCAAAAAAAAAAAAGAGAAGACTCACATCAATAGAATTAGAAATGAAAAAGGAGAAGTAACAACTGACACTGCAGAAATACAAAAGATCATGAGAGATTACTACAAGCAACTCTATGCCAATAAAATGGACAACCTGGAAGAAATGGACACATTCTTTGAAATGCACAGTGTGCCAAGACTGAAACAGGAAGTAATAGAAAATATGAGCAGACCAATCACAAGCACTGAAATTGAAACTGTGATTAAAAATCGTCCAACAAACAAAAGCCCAGGACCAGATGGCTTCACAGGCGAATTCCATCAGACATTTAGAGAAGAGCTAACACCTATCCTTCTCAAGCTCTTCCAAATATAGCAGAGGGAGGAACACTCCCAAACTCATTCTACGCGGCCACCATCACCCTGATACCAAAAACAGACAAAGATGTCACAAAGAAAGAAAACTACAGGGCAATATCACTGATGAATATAGATGCAAAAATCCTCAACAAAATACTAGCAAACAGAATCCAACAGCACATTAAGAGGATCATACACCATGATCAGGTGGGGTTTATTCCAGGAATGCAAGGATTCTTCAGTATACGCAAATCAATCAATGTGATACACCATATTAACAAATTGAAGGAGAAAAACCATATGATCATCTCAATAGATGCAGAGAAAGCTTTTGGCAAAATTCAACACCCATTTATGATAAAAACCCTGCAGAAAGTAGGCATAGATGGAACTTTCCTCAACATAAAAAGGCCATATATGACAAATGCACAGCCAACATCTTTCTCAATGGTGAAAAACTGAAACCATTTCCACTAAGATCAGGAACAAGACAAGGTTGCCCACTCTCACCACTCTTATTCAACATAGTTTTGGAAGTTTTAGCCACAGCAATCAGAGAAGAAAAGGAAATAAAAGGAATCCAAATCGGAAAAGAAGAAGTAAAGCTGTCACTCTTTGCAGATGACATGATACTATACATAGAGAATCCTAAAGATGCTACCAGAAAACTACTAGAGCTAATCAATGAATTTGGTAAAGTAGCAGGATACAAAATTAATGCACAGAAATCTCTGGCATTCCTACACACTAATGATGAAAAATCTGAAAGTGAAATCAAGAAAACACTCCCATTTACCACTGCAACAAACAGAATAAAATATCTAGGAATAAACCTACCTAAGGAGACAAAAGACCTGTATGTAGAAATTATAAGACACTGATGAAAATAATTAAGGATGATACAAATAGATGGAGAGATATGCCATGTTCTTGGACTGGAAGAATCTACATTGTGAAAATGACTCTACTACCCAAAGCAATCTACAGATTCAATGCAATCCCTATCAAACTACCACTGGTAGTTTTCACAGAACTAGAACGAAAAATTTCACAATTTATATGGAAACACAAAAAACTCCAAATAGTCAAAGCAATCTTGAGAACGAAAATTCCTGAAGGAATCAGGCTACCTGACTTCAGACTATACTACAAAGCTACAGTAATCAAGACAGTATGGTACTGACACAAAAACAGAAACATAGATCAATGGAACAAGATAGAAAGCCCAGAGATAAACCCACACACATATGGTCACCTTATCTTTCATAAAGGAGGCAGGAATGTACAGTGGAGAATGGACAGCCTCTTCAATAAGTGGTGCTGGGCAAACTGGACAAGCACATGTAAAATTATGAGATTAGATCACTCCCTAACACCATACACAAAAATAAGCTCAAAATGGATTAAAGACCTAAATGTAAGGCCAGAAACTATCAAACTCTTAGAGGAAAACATAGGCAGGACCCTCTATGACATAAATCACAGCAAGATCCTTTTTGACCCACCTCCTAGAGAAATAGAAATAAAAACAAAAATAAACAAATGGGACCTAATGAAACTTAAAAGCTTTTTCACAGCAAAGGAAACCATAAACAAGACCAAAAGACAACCCTCAGAATGGGAGAAAATATTTACAAACTAAGCAACTGACAAAGGATTAATCTCCAAAGTTTACAAGCAGCTCATGCAGCCCAATAGCAAAAAAACAATCAACCCAATCCAAAAATGGGCAGAAGACCTAAATAGACATTTCTGCAAAGAAGATATACAGAGTGCCAACAAACACATGAAAGAATGCTCAACATCATTAATCATTAGAGAAATGCAAATCAAAACTACAATGAGATATCATCTCAACCGGTAAAAATGGACATCATCAAAAAATTTAGAAACAATAAATGCTGGAGAGGGTGTGGAGAAAAGGGAACACTCTTGCACTGCTGGTGGGAATGTGAATTGGTACAACCACTATGGAGAACAGTATGGAGATTCCTTAAAAAACTACAAATAGAACTACCATATGACCCAGCAATCCCACTACTGGGCGTATAGCCTGAGAAAACCATAATTCAAAAAGAGTCATGTACCAAAATGTTCATTGCAGCTCTATTTATAATAGCCCGGAGATGGAAACGACCTAAGTGCCCATTATCAGATGAATGGATAAAGAAGATGTGGCACATATATACCATGCAATATTACTCAGCCATAAAAGGAAACGAACTTCAGCTATTTGTAATGAAGTGGATAGACCTAGAGTCTGTCATACAGAGTGAAGTAAGTCAGAAAGAGAAAGACAAATACCTTATGCTAACACATATATATGGAATTTAAGTAAAAAAATGTCATGAAGAACCTAGGGGTAAGACAGGAATAAAGACACAGACCTACTAGAGAATGGACTTGAGGATATGGGGAGGGGGAAGGGTAAACTGTGACAAAGCGAGAGAGAGGCATGGACATATATACACTACCAAACGTAAGGTAGATAGCTAGTGGGAAACAGCCACATAGCACAGGGAGATCAGCTGGGTGCTTTGTGGCCACCTGGAGAGGTGAGATAGGGAGGGTGGGAGGGAGGGAGATGCAAGAGGGAAGAGATATGGGAACATATGTATATGTATATGTATAACTGACTACTTTGTTATAAAGCAGAAACTAACACACCATTGTAAAGCAATTATACTCCAATAAAGGTGGAAAAAAAAAAAAACATTCCAAGTTGAGTGCTTTTTCACTACCCCAGAATTTCTTCTGATTCAGGAGGAAGCTTAAGCTTATCTTGTGGAATGCGTTGGGATATTTATTTATATAGAGTGTTTTCATACATGTTATTTCACTTGAGGAGGCAATATACATACACGACATACACGTTTTCCATCCTGAATTCCTTTAGCTGTTCCTGGCAGGCTTCACTTTGTTAAACTGACTCTTTGGAGTAGAGTAGCACTCAAAATCAGAGCCATTCTCTCAACTTGCCTGTGGCAAGAGCGTGTATGTATAGTTGTCATTATATTATATTCCTACTGTGATGTAACCTGAATATAAAGTAAAAATAGGAAGAGAGACTGAATCAACAACAACAAAAAAAAAAGTAAAGCAGGATATGTGCTTTCGGTGGAGCATCTACAGTAAATGCTGTTGATAGATGTTGACATGTAGTTCCCTGAAGTATGGATAGTCCACTCTTAGATAACCGAGGGTTGATTATACATGGAAAATAAGTTATAGCTTCACATTCCCAGTCAAGATTTCTGGCACTGAATTACTCTGCAGCATAACAAAAGGACTATTTTAACCCAGCAAGAGCATTCTATTACAAATCAATTCAAAAATTGAAACCAACTTATTACGCAGGGCAAACCCAAATACAAAAAGGGAATGTCAAGTAATGCAAAAGGATAAAATTTCATACTTTGTATATAATGATAATCATTACTACATTAGATTGAATTCAGTACTCAGAAATGTTTCTTTTTTTCTAATTTGAATTTAATTCCTTAAAGGTTCATTCAACAACCTGTAATAAATGATGACCAGTAGAAATCTGAAGAAAAGTTTCTAATGGCTTTATTACTGAAATGTATGATTTCCACAAATTTTTCTTTTCTTTAGTTTTTATGTAAATTTTTTTCAATTTTGCTTAAAATATTTTGAGATTTTTTAAAGTCTCAGTTTTATCTGAAGGAAGACATATATTTATTAATTATTTCCAACAAGGATGGCTGTCATTTACTCTATCATTTGCAATGTTTGCGTTTTTAATTTTTGCATTAAAAACAGTGATTTGGGGGTTGAACAAAATGAACCTGATGTACATTTCCCTACAGATAGCTTATTGCAGCATCATGAGCATGAAGCCTGTACACAAATACCTATAATGCCATACAGAGTATGCAGGGATAAGCTTATGTTTGAAGAAAGGAATGGTTGTTTTCAGTTGGCAGCACCAGAGAAGATGTCTTGGAGAAGGTAGCATTTGAGCTGGATTGGACACCAATGGACATTTGAGGTACAGGAAATAGCAAGAGAAAATTTCGAAGCTTGCTGTTTGCTCAAACTCTCTCTCAGCTACCCTCTAGCAACATCAGACTATATACTTGTCCCTAAACACTCTGTTCTTTTAGAGTTCATTTCACATTAATATCTGGAATGCACTCACATTCTCTAAAAGAACATTATCTTCAGAGGTCAGTCTCAGATGCTACCTTCCCTGGAGAGATGTTGAAGGTGTTTGAACAGTATTGTGACATGATCAGAGCTGTGCTTTTGAAATATGACAGTAGGGTAGAAGATGGTTTGAACCAGGTGATAGGGAAATACAACTGTGTTCCTATGAGGAAGTAAGGGCTTAATATTAAACAATACCAGTGTCTAGGAAGAGGTAGAAATAGTTATGAGAGAGATTTGATCGATCATACTATATTTTGAGCTTCCTTATCTTGGAGTAAGGTGATTCTTTTAAAATAAAATGTGAACATGGAAGAAGGAAAAATTTAGGGGGTGGAAAATAATGAATTGGATTCTAGTCACGTTGAGTTAAAGGTGTTTGTAAGGCATCCAAATGGAGATGTTCCATGGACACTTGGAAAAGAGGATCTGGAGCTTATGAGGATAAAATTGTCTAGAATTTGGCCCCTTACAAATGATCATTGAAATAATGAAATTAGACTACAATGCTAAGCAAAATATACAGAAATGAGAAAAAGGTACTACCATTGTAAAACTGTGTTGCTTTAAATATATTGTTCATAAATTTTAGTATCAGCTACCGTAGGCAGTGATGAAATGTTGATATCTGAAGATGCTTAAAGATTAAATAGACTGCTTTCTGCAGTGGTTTACCTCAACTAAGCATTGACCAAGACTATTTCATTCTAGTATGTTTGACCATTTAATGATTAAAGAGCTAAATATACAGTTGAGGTTAAAGTTAATAGGCAAATCTCCCCCCAAATATAAGGAAACAAAAGACACATTCTAATGACCATCTGTGACATTTACTGAAAACTCTTTGGTGAATTCTAGGTGCTGTTTTTATGTTGTTAAAAGAAATCTCCACTAGATGGTGGTTGAATTGTCACTAAGAGCAAACATTCTTTGCCCGTCCGTATGATAATGGAATCATCCACTTAGTAAAAGTTAGTTTAATTTAATTTTAAAAAAATGTTTTGTCTTTTCTTCTTCCAATTTTATCGAGATATAATTGACATACAGCACTGTATAAGTTTAAGGTGTACGGCATAATGGTTTGATTTACATACATTGCGAAATGATTACCACGATAAGTTTAGTAAATATCCATCATCTTCTATAGATACAAAATAAAAGAAAAAGAAAAATATTTTTTCTTTGTGATGAGAACTCTTAGGATCTACTCTCTTAGCAACTTTCGTATATAACACACAGCAGTGTTAGTTATATTCATCACATGGTACATCACATCCCTAGTACTTATACCTGTCAAAATTAGTTTTAAAAGTCTGTGTATTATAGAAAATATGGATTATTTAAATGGATTTTAGAAGAGCATAAGTTACTTTTTGTTTCAATCTAGTTCGGAAACAAAATACTATTTAATTAGATTTTCTAACCACACTTTCTTCTGTCAATGGTTTCAAGTTCCATTGTTTTTAAAGCTTATATTTAGAATTAACTCAGAAATTAGAACTGATATGGAAATTTCAGTATTACTGGTATCACCATATCCCATCTATTATTGTCATGAAAAAAGGGTTCAGGGATTGGTCTAGTTTGTTCCTGTCAGTAGTCATTTCAATCTAATTTCTTTTAAATTGGATTTTTATTTAACACAACAAATTTTAATAGATTGAATCATTTCTATATAAGATATTTATAGTTAATCCAACTTAATAAATATATATTTTAAAGTATGATTCTTCAGCTAACCTTGAAGAATCAAAACTTTCTAATTTTTGTCTTTATTTAACTTCATAGTTTGTGTCAAATTATCTTTCCTCTTGCGCAATTTCCTGCTTGGCACTAAAAAGTAAAATGACAGAACACCCCAATCCTAGTCCTTGTGGGCCCACAGCATGACTTACTTAAATAACAAAACAAATTAGTTTGGGGAGGGGGAGCTAGGATCAAAATACACATTTTTGAGTTTGTTGTAAAGCTAATTACAAAGCTAATTCTTCCAGACTCAATGAGACTAAATATTTCATAGAGAAGTCATTAAATGATCTGATTTTGCAGAATCAAATAAATTTTTCTAATATGTTTAAGTAATCCACATTATCATTTTGCAGGGCCTCAAAAACTATAAGATACTGAGTTAAATATGTATAAATTAGTAAAATAAATATGGCTCAAATACATGATGAATTTAAATTTTGTCCCAAAATGCTGAAACATTTGTTAGGCAGAAGTTCTTGATGGTATGGCTAAACATTCCAAAAAAACCAGTTGACTGTTGCTCTTTTGGTCTCTTTCAAATAGGTGATGTGAATGTGGGCTAGGCACACAGTCCAAGACAGCCATCATCTCATCTCTCATCTGTTTTGCCAGCTTTTTCTGCAGAGAATGTCTTTCTTCTTCCTACCCTAGCAATGTGACCTCATCACGCACAGTGTACTCTTCATTTTCTGCATCTGCTTTTTAACCATGTGAATCTATATTTACTTAATAACTTGGCCACGCCTGTCTTGTTACAGTTTGGTCTTTATTCAGGAGTGATTACCTGAATAAAGGTAATTACCTGAATGAGAGATTACCAAGGAGAAAATAATTTCCACTGGCTCCTCTTCCCCCAGGGGAAGAAGACAAAAGATGTTTGCATAATCTTTCTGAGAGTTACTCATGAGGGGATCTCAGTCTTGCATCTAGAGATTGGAGGACTGAGGTATCCCTGAGCAAAAGTTACAACAGACTATTCACTTGTAGATCCTGTCTTAAAGGGTTTGAGTTGAGTAGGAACATGATCAGGATTTAGATGAGTCTTCTTCTAATTTCTTGGTGAAAAGTGGGTTAAATTGAGAATTTTAACTGTAAAGATGGCTACCTCTGCATTCTAAAAGAGACTCCTTGGCACTTCCAAGAGCATTTAAATAGATAACAGTAAAGTGACTCATCTGTATGTCTAATTTCATTACAAATGTTGCAATAGATATTTAGCAGATACAATTACCATCTGTCTTGACTCACATATAAGAGAGGGGGAAAAAAAGAAAAAGGAGCTTTTCCTAACATAAGTGGCCTTAGTTTGGAAGAAAAAAAAAGGAATAAGGGCAGAGAGAATGTGTAAATATGCCTGAGAAAGACATTTCCAAAAGCAGAATTAACTGAACTAGGAGAGGCAAAAGAAACACCAGGCAAGAATCAGTCCAGGAACTCTGGACTGGAAACCAGATGTATTCATTGGAATGAAACAGGTACTTGGAAACAAAGTGAATTCTAGAAGCTGGTAGGAAGTGTGGATATGTAATATCTGGCGATCCAGTTAAGCAGCCACATTTACAGTAGCATTCTGCCAGACAAAGTGAGTCCAGGGGCAGGGATTCAAGCATTGGTAGCATACAAAAATGGCTATGAGCAGATAGGGTCTAGATATTGGTCTGGAATTCCAGGGTTGCTAGGACTCCAGCCCTAGTTACAATAGAGATAATTAGAACTCCCAACGTAGAAGAATTGCAGTATAATGCAGGTTATCAATACAAAATTTTAGGTCACATCTTAGCTGAAGCAGTGTAGGTACTTCACCATCAGAACTCAATTTTAATGTAGGGACTTGGTCACAGGAATAGGGGAACCTAGACCCAATAAACATCATTAAAGGGAAACAATAGCAAACTGGACCTGACGCAAATATTCTGAACTAAATCTCCTTTACTGTCCAAGATTGGTTCCATATTTTAGAGTAGATTTGTGGTTTTATATAGAAGTTAAGTTGCTCCAGAAGGAGGCTTGTAGATGAAAATATAAAGAGCTCATTTTGTAATTTTTTCATTGATGATTTATTCAATCAAACATCTATATATTTATTGAGCCTCCCCTATATTCAAAGCTCTGAGCTAAGCAGGATACAAAAATGCTAAGGTATCAATCTAACATCAGAAGGTCTAAGGTATAGTTGTGAAACAGATAAGCAGATAAACCTGAGCTCTATGAAAAAATTACTGTATCAGATTTTATATATTAAGAAAAAATGTTATGGGAATACAGAAATTCCAGTAAGTTGGGAGAAATCAAGAAATACCCATGAGCAGGTGGCATTTGAAATGAATCTTAAGGTTAAGTTTATTTTTTCTAGCTGATTATATTGGGGGAAAATGAGAAGTAATAAAGTATAGAGTAATAATGATATCTACCACTTAAATAATATTATTAACTGTCAATTAGAGTTAAATGTGTCATCTTCCTTAATCTTGACAACAACTCTGATATGTACCAACTATCACAATTTTACAGATATAGAACTGAGGCTCTAAGAGGTTAAGTCATTTATCCAAGTTCCCAGAGCTGCAAGTGAAAGAGCTGGATTTTGATTATTTTTGTTTCTTTTTTCTTCAAAAACACCTGCTCTTTCTATTATGCAATAATGCTTCTGACATGTCCTGAGATGGGTGAGAAGTGAAATATGTCAGGAGTATAGACTTCACGGGCAATGTTTTCATGGGAATTGCTGAAACTGCAGAGGCCCAAGCTAGAGTGGGAGGACCTTTGCATGAAGAGGTAAGAAGAAAGGAAGAAGTTAAGCCTAAGAAGAAATCTCAGGTCATAAGGTTTACTGAGATGGTAAACTATTCATCATTAGGATGATGAAACCATTTTATTCTAAGAGTTGTGCTATTTTTGAACTAGAAAGAATTTAGAAAATTATGTTGTTCAACTCTTCAGATTTACAAGTAAAAAGATGTAGACCCAGGTCAAGAATATAAATTAGCCTGAAGTTAAGGCTTCTTTAGTTCTGCATGGGAGCTCTACTGAACCTATACTTCTCCCTTTTAGAGTAAGTAACGTAGGGCCACAGTTGGAGTGGAGAAGTGAGCTCAACAAGATGAGGAAAAGGGACAATCATGTGTGAGACAGTTGAGTACCATGAACATGGGACCAAGAAATTAGGCAGCCAAGTACTCACTCCTCTGGTTTTCTGAATACAAATCAATTAAATAACCATTCCAGTTTTAATGGTTGAGATCCCACAGGGTGTTTGGGGCCTGGAAACTATCAAAGAGATTTTCACTAATAATAGCAAACTTCATTATGAAGTTGACTTGTAAGTGACCAATACAATAACCCAGAAAAGTCAATTGCTTAAGTATGTTCTTAAAATTATAGCCTTTAGTTCTACTATGACTTTGATAACTACAACTACTAATTGTAGTTGAATTAGTACAAGAATATTGTATTCACCTATTAACCAAGGGCTTTCTCGTCAAAGAGAAATTGAGCTGACTCCAAGATGTCATAACAAAAATGAAAGAAAGGAAGAAAGGAAGAAAGGAAGGAAGAAAGAAAGGAAAGAGGGAGGGAGGGAGGGAAGGAAGGAAAGAAAATAAAACAACCCTCAGCTGTGTCATAACTGTAAGACTTTTCATTACTATTGACAATGAAAATGAGAGTCGTAAAGAACACAGCTGGAATTTTAACTCTTAAGTTGAGATCAAAGATTTGGCAGCTAGAAAAATCATCCTTTTGACTTGTAAACAAAACAAATCTTATATGGATGTCAGAATAAATAAAGTATTTCTTTTTTAAACAGTTACTGTTTTGGCTAAACTGTACTCATCATACTTATTCAGAGATGTAAGGCAGAGAATTTATTGCTTTTATTGCCATCTTAACCTAAGACACAATTATTTAAAATGAAATAAATATATACTTAGCAAACAAGGAAGATATATTACTAATTGTCCACTGGGCAGTCAATTGCCAGTTAGAGTAGCCACTTATGTAAACTCTGTCAAACATGCTGACCCAAACACGTCTCTAGCGATTTCTAACATCTGGCTTAAAAGCTTCCCTGTAATTATTTTCATTTTGCATAAGCAAAACTCACTAAACCCTGCATCTGTGGTGGTGATATACAAAACATATAAATTTGGAAGGATTCATTAGATAATGCCAAAGAAAATGCACCAACGGCTCAATGTCATTTAATTCCTGCACTTTTGGTGAATTAGCCAGCAGTGAAGGCCCTTTCTCTTCAGAAGATTATACAGATTATACACTGCTTCTCAACTTGTTTCTGTTGTGCTTCTACTGGAGTGTTTAATACATAGAAATTGACATATAGCAAAGTTATAAAAATGGGAGTACTTTTCCTTGATGTACTTGCCATCTTTGATTTTCTACAGAAAAAGACAGATAATAAAATGATACAGGTTTCAGAGTTACCACCCAGACTTTTTGCTGCTTTAAAGTGTGGTTCTTGGGCTTCCCTTGTGGCACAGTGGTTGAGAGTCCGCCTGCCAATGCAGGGGACACGGGTTCGTGCCCCGGTCTGGGAAGATCCCACATGCCGCGGAGCGGCTGGGCCCGTGAGCCATGGCCGCTGAGCCTGCGCGTCCGGAGCCTGTGCTCCGCCACGGGAGAGGCCACAACAGTGAGAGGCCCGCGTACCACAAAAAAAAAAAGTGTGGTTCTTATATTGTTACAGTTTTCTTGGAAGAATGCTTAAAACACATTTAACATATTTTTTATGAAGTATTTTCCAAATTCTGAGGTGTACAAACATCTAGATTCTCAAAACACTGCAAATAGTTTAAAATCGTAAAATACAGATGCATATATTTGTGAATGGAGTATAGATATATATTTTTTCTGATATCAGCAAAACCTTTCCATTATATCATAACTTCTTCTAAACTTGTGTTCAAATTGTATGTTGGAATGCCACAATTAAATGCTACTTGATTATACTTTGATTTATTAACCGTAGTTAAGCATATTCATTCATATCAAAATGTTCAAAACTGTTTCAAAGACATGTTTATTAGCACTCATTTTTGGTTAGCTATTTCTCTCAACCTGTTCCAGGGAAACTGGAATAGTCAAGGTCAGGGGATATATATTTATTAGCTTCAGAACCACATCTGTGTGTTCAGATTGGAGGAAAGGTCATAAACACAATGAATGTTGCTAGGAAACCATGCCTTTTAGTCAATTTAGTTGTGAAGATGAAAGGGTTTTTGGTACAAAGATGAGCTATTTGTATAGTACAATGAATAATCATTTTATTTTGATCTTTGAATTCGCATTTAAAAATAACACCTTTCATTAGTAGATTTTCCTATTTATTACTTACTTGGATTTCAAATGTTTGAAATTCAAGACATGAATGTAGCTTTCTATGAAAAGAAAGATTTGTTGCAATTTTCATTTAAAGAAGATAATCTTGTTGGTAAAATTTAGGGATATCTAATTCTTAAAGCAAATCATATGAATCATAAAAAGATTAATAATCAAATAATAAAAGTCAGGGAACAAAAGCTAAGTCCCTTGAAATAGCCATTAAAAGGATTTTGAAAGCTCAAGTGCTATAAACAACGCTGACACTTCTTTTTGTGTTTCAGAACCACAGCACTGTGATTCTGGCAACTTTTCACAAAGATTAACCTAAGAGAAAATAGACATGTCTTACTGGTCAACAGCGGTTAGAGGATCCTTGGACATAACTAAGTACTCTAATTCCACAGCACTGTATTAGCCCACTTAAGCACCTAATTAGAAGCTCATGTTGTCTGTGCTTGTATCTATTGATTTTGAATCAAAATGTCATTTTAACCGTGTAATTTTTTTATTGGCCCCATATCACTTGAACATCTAAGTAGTATTTGGTGGTACAAGTTATGTTGATATGACATTTCTAGCAGGTTAGTACTGCAATACTAACATCTGACAAGCCAGACATCTGGCTTTTTGAGTATGTGACTTACATCCCTTGTTTTTAATAATTGTTTCCCATTCCTTTTGATTGTGGTGGCTCTGTTAATCATTTGACCTCATCCTCCCTCCACAGGGGTGGATATGTCACTCATGCTGGCCAATCAGAATAATTCATGGGTCACATGTGTTTGAGAAAGAGAAAGAATCCCAGTATGAATGGGACATAAACAGGGGTGAGGTGATAGGAAATGAGGTTGTGGAAGTAGAAAAGCCAGATTGTGTAGAGCCTTATGGGGCAGAGTAAAAATTTTAGACTTTATCTAAATATAAGGGGAAACTTGGGGTTAGGTGGGAGTGTGACCTGATCTAATTTATGATTTTGAAGATCACACTGGCTTAACTCAGTGTGATCTTGTCCCCTCAGTCCTAACTCAGAAAGGACTGAGGGGACAAGCTAGCATTTAGTAAGCTATTACAGTAGTGCTAGTGGAGTGCTAGTGCTTGTGCTAAGGTAGTAGCAATGGAAATTGACAGAAGTTAATGGACTTAAGATAACTTCTGAAGACCAAGCTAACAAACCTTGCTGGTGAATTGGGTATATACTATCCAAGGACAACTTCTAGATTATCAGCTTGAACAATAAAGTGTGGTATTGCTGTTGAATTAATTGGGAAAACAGGAGGGAAAACAGTGTTGAGGGTGCCATTAAGAGTTCCACTTTAGGCAAATTAAATTTGAAAGTATTTCCAAGTGAAGATGTTAAGTAGGCAGTTGACTATGACATTTGGAAAAGTGGGATCAGTATATACCAATTTTTGAGTCAATTACAAATAGTTAATATTTAAAGCCATGGGACTAAATGAGATCACCTAGGGAGGAAGTATCCATAGAAAAAAAGACAAGAAAAGGACAAGACTTCTTTGAACAGCACACTTAATTTAAAATACATCAGATGATTGAGTAATTAAAATGCTACTTTTTGCACTTATCTACAAAATGCTTTTTTATACTGTGTCATGCACATAATATGAAAGTAAAATGTGCCCAGTGTTCAGAACAGTCTATTCTTAGCATTGTATAGATGCGAAAATTGAGCACTGAGACATGAGATTTCGAGACTCATGACCACGCTGCTAGTAAGCGATGGAGTTAAGCCCAGAACAGAGACCTTGCTAACTCTAATGCATTGCATTTTCTGTTATACTATGTTGGAAACTCTCCACTTTCAAAGATACAATGTCTCCAGTGTTATTACTTAGGCTGTTTGCCTCTACATTAACATTCCCAGTTTGCAATGCTTGAGTTCTGAAGTCTAGTTTTCTATCCTAGCCTTTGTTCTCTAATGTCACATCTTGCTGCAACCTGCCTCAGAGAGTTTCTCCCTCTAGTGATCTACTGTTGTTATGCTGTAAGCTGTGAAAATAAACAATCGACATAGAATTATTATGAATATAATAAGTTAAAACAGTCTTTGAGAGACTCTGATTGGTTATATGCCATGACCTTACTGTTTTGTCTTAAAACATATATCATGGCTATTCAAGACCTTTTGCTTATTATTATTATTATTATTACTACTGTTACATTAGCATTAGCGTTTGTGTTATGAACTGATTAACTTGCCAAATAAATGACTTCTGATGTGTAGTGCAATTTTCAACACTCATGCATCTTTTTCTCAGACCACGTACTGCGCCAGTCCACACTGATAAGAGTCCTATAGATACTTTCACTCTCAATTTCTGGGATATCTGCTCTAAAAGGTCAAAAGAAAGTTTTGGTTGTTCTCTCCGGAAAATGGAACTCATAAGAAAGAAATCCTGATCTGGACCTTAACAAAGAAGGCTACATTTTTAAACAAATCAACTCCTTTGTGCATGAATAGGGTCTTCTAGGAAATAAGTCTTTCTCTACCCATTCCACTTGGGTGTTTGGGGGGCTAATCACTCCTCCCACCTCCTCGATTCTTTCTGAAGCTGATCTTCAGTTTCCTGTGCTTTTTCCTTTGGCAAACAGAGTTCCTGTGCTCCCACCATTGCATTCGTCTCATCTCTCATGCAGTCTAGATCACAATTACGTTTAAAGTTTGTGGACGGCCAGTCCACAATATCTCCTCTCACCAAATAGACCCCAAAGTCCTGGATTTTCCAGAGGCTTCCTCAAGCAAGCAATCTCTGAGGAATTTCACTTTTATTCCTTTGGTAGTAGGGAGTTATTGAAAGAATTTTAACAGAGAAGTAGTACAGTTTTGCAGCAATGTAAATGATGGATTTGAAGGAATGATGATAAAGGTGAGTAGAACCATTACAAGGCAAAGTTTCCAGTGAAATTGAAAAGGGTATGAACTACCCAATAACAATCAGAATAGGTAGGAGAGAACATATTTTAGAGATATTTAGAAGGCAAAGTAACGTAGCACTTGGCCACTCATTGGAATGTGGGGTAAAGGAGAGGGGATAATTAAAGTGACCCCTTCATTACTATCTTGAGCCAGTAATAAGTCATGTCATAAAATGTGGTAGAGATATGAGGGTAGAGATGGGGAGGTAATGGGTTTTGTCTCAGGCTGGTGTAGTTTGAAGTGGGTCTGGAATTTTGGAGAGAATTCTGGGGGCCAGAAAAAAATTTGGGAGACTTTAGGATATAAGTGATCATTAAAGCCATTTCAACCAATGAGATTGTTAGGGGAACCACTGACTGAAACCGCCCACCCTGACCAGGCCCGATACGTGCATGAGTTATCTTAACAGGAGGTCCTGGTAAGGAACATAGAACTAACAAGCCACCACCAACCGGAAGAATTCAGGAAAGGTCAAAAGGAGACAGGAGACGCCAGTCCATATGTCCTCCCAGAATCCTTCTCTCTGGAATCCATCTTGGCTGAGCGATGCGTGCACCACCAGGAAGGACCCTGGGTCAGAATGATTGGACAGAGACAACCCGGAAACTAATCCCATCACCATAAAACCCGAGACTGTGAGCCACATGGCAGAGCAGTCCTCCTGGGTTCCCTTACCCTACTGCTCTCCACCCAGGTGCCCCTTCTCAATAAAGTCTCTTGCTCTGTCAGCAAGTATGTCTCCTCGGACAATTCATTTCTGAGTGTTAGACAAGAGCCCACTCTCAGGCCCTGGAAGGAGTCCCCCTTCCTGCAACAAGAATACCCAGAGAAAGTGCTTTAAATAAGAAAGGAGAGGTTGAACACTACAAAAAGGCCTTTAGGAAGTAGTTAGAGAAAGGAGATTTCGCAAACAATAGATAATGCGGAGAATCAGGAGAGTTGGGGTTATACATGCTAAAGGAAGAAAGAAACTAAAGGAAGAAAGAAACTAAAAGCAAGAGTGACAACTAGTGCTGAAAGCCTTAGAGAGGTGAAACAGATGAGGACTGAAAGTTATCCATTGAGTCTGGCAGCAAAGTGAATCTTAGGGAGATTCCTAACTGTAGGGTGGTGAGGAAAGAAATCCAGTTAAGAGAGTTGTGGAGCAAATATGATTTAGGAGTTGAAGAGAGATGGACTAGACTGTTTGAAACACTGATTAGTAATGGAAAGGAGAGAGAAAGCTATGGTTACAATGGGAATAGAGTTTAATTTTTTTTTTTTTAACTTCTAGATGGGAGATGCTTAACCTTGCCTGTGTGCTGGAAGATAAAAGGCAGCAGTAAGGAGAAATTTATGATGCAGAAGAGCCATAGAGTAGACGTGACTTTGGGGTGAGAAATGAGAGATTTTATCTCTGATGGCGTTTCTCCATGGGAGAAGCAGAAGGTGAGGTAAAGATCAAATAACTTTGGGTATTTCACTGTTCCCTAGGTACCTAACTTAAGTATAACAACATTTAAATTATAAATACAAGTAACTGTTTTTAAATGCTGAATGCTAAAATAATCAACCTTTGCCTTGTTTAATATGTTAGGCTACAGCAAATATGTAGTATTATGTATCAAATCGTATCTGCCATTTCCACAGAGCATTTCCAGTATTGGTTATATACACAGTTAATTTCTACACTGGTGAACTTGTCTTACTACAAGATCTTTGAATTGGTAATCAACTGATAGAATTATCCATCTTTGATTTTATCTGCTTTTAAGTTAAAATTAGCCAAGAGTCATACAATTTAAGAAATAAATGTACCCCAGTTTTATTTAAACCATTATTCCAATCAAATAAGTAAAGGAAGTAACCATAAAAGTAATTTTTCTCATCAGTTTCAATCATAGGAATTTTGATTGAAGTACAGAGTTCTATTAGAATTGGTAAGTTACGGACTACAATCCAATTCATTTAGTTGTTTCCCACCTAATATCTATAGAGCTGCTCACAAATTAGAAAACCAGAAATCATAAATTCTAATCTCATCTCTGCTGTATACAAAACAAACAACCTTTCTGAGTGACCCAGAGAATTCTTGATGCTATTGTTGTCATACACTGCTATGAACAAAAAATCAGTTATTTTTCTAAATAGATATCAATTGAAAGACTGTCTGGTATTGTGGTTAAATGTAGAGACTATAATGTTAAACAGATCTGGAGTCAAGTAATCATCCTACCACCAACAGGTGTGTGACCTCAGCTTCCCCTTTTATAAATTGAGATTGAGTGTTACTGAGAAAAGAAAAGAAGATTATTCATGTAAAATGTTGATGATAATTGTTGACATAATAGGAACTCAAATAAGTAAATAATGGTATAACTACCATAGTAAAATAATATAAATATTTTGCATAGGATGAATCATCTTACGTACTCACTCTCTCAATGATGATACATGACTTATTATTCAAACTTCTAGTCACTCACTTCCAAACCAAAATAAGAAAGAAGGTGCAAGCTTCCAAGATTTCATGATGAACTCTATGAAAAGTCTTTCAATCTTGATCTAGAGAAATTTTTTTTTTAAATGACAAAGAATAGGGACTACTGCAAAAATTAGGATGTTTGTAGAAACTGGTAAAAATGCTATCTGTGTGTGATGAAGATAAAGAGAGATAGAATGTACGCCAAAGTAGAATTTACATTAAAATATTATACAAGGTATATGTTAATGGGGACAAAAGCTGCACAATTTTGCTTATGAGAAATCAGTATTAATAATAATCTTAAATCATCCTATGAATTATTTGTACCTGCTATCTAATGACCTTTTCATTGCACAGATATCACTTTATGATACAATATAAACTCTTGTTGATTAGTCTTAACTAATTTGGATAATATGCCAACAAAAGAAATGTATATATATAGGTATAGTTCTAGTATACCTATATCTAGTATACCTAGTATCTAGATCAATCATGCCCTAAGCCTAGAACACTCCCTAGCATTTCAGACAGAAATTTCACTAAACACAAGGCTTTTTTCATCCATGTGTTTAAAGTGCCTGAGATAAACTTTGGAAGTAGCTGTAGGTCTGTCATATGCTCTTTGGTGTTATAAAAAAATGATAGCATCCCAGTAGATCAAAAACTCCAGGATATGGGCATTTTGTCTGTCCTGTGCAATGCTGTATCCCTTGTACATAGCACAGCTCTTGCCCATAAAAGAGACTCGTTATATAAGAATATAACAATATATGTTTTTTTTTAATGAAGCGAGAGTGGTTGGTGGGAGGTGGGCAGCATCCAGGCAGATTGCCCAGTCATGCAAGAACAATCTCAAGAGGCAGAGGTTAGTTTTAAGTGTCACCAGGAACAGAGAAACATTGACTGAATTCTTTTAAAAGGTGGGGAGGGGAGCTGTTAGGGAAAAATGTAATATAGTCGTCCCTCGGTAACCACAGGGGATTGGTTCCAGGACCCCCCTCTGGTGCCAAAACCCAAGGATGCTCTAGTCCCTTATATAAAATGGTGTAGTATTTGCATACAACCTACTCACATCTTCCTGTATACTTTAAATCATCTCTAGATGACTTATAATACCTAATACAATGTAAATGCTATGCAAATAGTTGTAAATACAATGTAAATGCTACGTACGCAATTAGTTGCCTGCATGACAAATTCAAGTTTTGAGTTTTGGAACTTTCTAGAATTTATTTTCTTCAATATGGTCTATCCATGGTTGGTTGAATCCAAAGGTATGGAACCCGCAGATACAGAGGACTGACAATACTGAGTTTTCATTTTTGGAAGATGCAAATGAATATAGCCCCAGAAAGGCACCAAACATTAGTATCAGGCCACAGAGGAAATTAAAAAGAAAACAAAATTAAAGAAACAGGGAACATAGAAAAATAACTAGCATTTTAAAACATGTACTTCTTTGCCAGGTGCTAATCTGAGGGCATTACCACTCTTAATTCTCATAATCATAGTATGAGGTGGCTACCTTCACTTTACAGATTAGGAAACTGACACATGGAGAAATTAGGTGACTTGTACAAGGTGGCCAATTAGGAAATGGGGAAGCCAGGGTCTGAACTTCAGTCAGCTGGCTCTAGGATGCACACTTTATCTCCTCTGTACTCTTCACACAAAAAGTCTGCGTGGTCATGGGCAATGTCTCCTTGGAAGTAACTCCGTCAGTGGAATGCAGCACCATTTTGTGTGTCACTCTGCTCTCTGCCACTAAGTCACTGATGCCTGGGCAAAATGGTAGTGTCTCTGTCAGTTTCCTCATCAATAAAATTAGTATTGTCCAGATCTATCCAGACTGCTTTGCTTGGATATTGTGTGAAATAACCAATCAATAATCGTAAAATGCTACGAAAACATGGAGTGCTAGATCCAAGCTCAATATTATTATACGAGTTTACAGTGTGATAGCACAGCCAGAAAGGTCAAAGCTATTTTAAACTGCATGCAGAAAGGCACACTGATGTATATAGAATAGACAAGCAATTGTTGTCTTCATAGCCAGGGAAGCAAGAAATTGGGGATGTCTTAATGGAAAGATTTCTCTTATTTGTAGGTGCTTAAACACCCCAAAACAAAATAATTAATTGGAAGATAAAATAAATATAAAGGGAGAAGACATTTCATTACTGCACCAAGTATTAAGGGAGAGGAGTGACCCGATTAGGATGAGGAGGTAAAGATGTTAATCTGGTTAAGTGAAATACCAGACTAAATAAACTAACAAACTGCAAACATTTGAACTGTGTAAATAAATTTAAAAAAAGAATTTAGTTTGAGAATTAAACGAATGACTAGAAATACAGAAGAAAAGAAAAGGGAAAGAGAGAGAGGGAGGGATGAAGGGAGGGAAGGAAGAAGAAAGGGAGAAGGGGAAAAAGAGAAAGAAAGAGAAAGAAATTCATATTTGGGCCATAAAAATATTTACTGAAGTAACTCCAATTCGATTTGATTCATTGTAAAGATTGTGACTCACTGACCAATTGACTCCCCTGCAGTATCAGCATCTATCATGTCAAAGGTGAGCATGGATTGCCATCAGTCATCTAGATCTTCCAGAGCCTTACACTGATATAAATGGTCCCCACATTCAGAGTAGTTCATGGGATGTAAATAAAGCCTTGACATTTGAAATAGTGAAAGAGGGTCTAGAAAAAGACCCCGAAATTGTATAACAAAGGATCTCTGTTCTAGCAGAGCCAACTTGCTAGATAACTTTTCCATCTACCTTATATAATTCCTATGATTTGGGCAAATAGGCAGTATGTCAAATACTTGATAATTCTGGACTCTGGGGCAGTGGTTCTCAACCTCAGTGCCTTACTCAACAGATGGATGTATCCTAAACCAATGTGAGAAGATGAGGAAGATGATTGATACTAGTAAAGCCAATAGTAAAGATTATTTTAGCACTTATATGCCAGGCTCTTTGTATGAGATAACTCTTTTTATCCTCAAAACAGCCTTATGAGGTAGTTACTCTCATTACCCCATTTTTACAGATGAGGAAACTGAGGCCTAGGGGGGTTAAATACCTTGCTCAAAGTCTCAGCTAAAGATGGAGGAGCCAGGAGCTCAAAATTCAAACTCTATCTACTATTAATTTGTGAATAATTTAGCTTAACAATAGAGATGATCTAAAGTTAGTTCTATAAGAAGAGCATTTTGAAACTAGAAGGGTGGTTCCCAGAGGCTGGGGAATGTGGGAAAAGTAGAGATATTGATCAAAGGCTACAAGCTTTCAGTTATAAAATGAATAAGTTCTGGAGACCTAATATGTATGGTGGTGAGTATAATGTTAACCTTATTGTGGTAATATATGTGTATCAAATCATCATGTTGGATACCTTAAACTTACACATTGTTATATGTCAATTATATCCCAATAAAGCTGGAAAAATAAATTCATCATCATCATTATCATCATCATAAAGTATCGTATAATTGAAATTTGCTAAGAAAGTAAGTCTCAATTATTCTCCCACACACATAAAAAAAGGAAACGATGTGAGGTGATGGGTATGTTAATTAGTTTGATTATGGTGATCATTTCACAATGTATTAATATATCAAAATATCATGTTGTACACCTTAAGTATATACAATCTTATTCTTTTTATCTCCTTGAATATGTGATTCTGTTCCACTTTCTCCAAATTTTTTTCTCTTTTTATATTTTTATTAATAAAATATATTTACCCATAACAATATTACATGTATAAAAAGAAGAGCATTTTCACCTGC